>NC_090298.1:80974868-81288684 GCF_039906515.1 Pseudorca crassidens
TTTTATTGGCCATTTGGTTTTCAAGACTGTTGGGTTCTCTCAAAGCCCCAAAACTCTGCTAGCTAGTATGGAGGAGGAATACTTCACAAATCACTGTGGTGATGCTCTAGCCCAAAACAACCTAGATTCTATGTTCCAAGCAACCTGAAAAAAAAAAAGTAGCATTCTTTAATTTTCTGAAATCTAGAGAGATCTGTTTCCTTTTGAAGTTCCCACAGCTCTCAACATGATGACAGTTTACTGGACAAGGAAACCTCAAATTTCACAAAATAAATAAAGAGGTAGGTAGGTAGGAGGTAGGTAGGTAGATAGACAGATATTAGATTTTTCTATAGAAAAAATTGAGACAGAGTTATCATTTATTTTACTTGACACTATTGGTTGAAACACACCTAGAATTGTATATCATGTATATATAGTAAAGACTTAAAAAAGTAAAAAGTAGAATTGGAGGGAGGTACAAAAAAAATGAAATATAAATTAAAACTTCATATTTTTACTTAGAAAATGTTAACATTATTTTAAATATTCAGTTTTAAAAACATAAAGTATTATTTTATTCATTTTAGTTCACTCTGTTAACCAGCAGAATCAAAATTTGATATCTCTTTACCTCACTGTGTGATTTCCAAGGTAAGCTATAATTTATGGAACTAGTTTATACAGGAAAAGTTTCCTGAAAATGTATTTGCGCACAGCCAAGATAAAGTCTTATTAGCATAGTGGCATGGCCTTTTGATATCTGTATTAACTGGTTATATGGCCACAGATCCTCTTTTTAATGCAGGCATCAAGGAAAAGAACATAAAAAAAAAAAAGCAAATCATTTTGTACAAAATTATAGCAAAAAGTCTCCCTAAAAGTCTAAAGAGAAGTGAATGCAGAAACAAAAATGTGTAAACAGATTTGTAATAAATATAATTTTTACTTGCTAGAAAGCCATAATAAAAGATACATAAAAGCATATACAGTAGAATAACTGTTGAAAACACTGTAATATGAATTTCATGTGCTGGTAGAAATAAAAAAAGAATTTTTAATATTATGCCCTTGGAATTAAATTTAAAATAAACTTGACTTTTTGCTGTACTTAAATTCATTTTAATATTTCTCTAATGTTATCATTTTAAAATTATAGAAAGGGAATGTAATGGTAATAAGAAAGGACTTTATATATGTGTATATTTGTATCTTTTATTGGTTTATATATAACTTTAAGTAAATTGGAAAAGTACTTTAGAACAATATCAATCGGGAATACAAATAACAAAATCCATTCTGGGTAGATTATTAAAATATGTTAGGTTGCTCACAGATTCTTGGGGAGGGCTAGAGGGTAGGAACAATGCCCAAACACACCATTTAACACCAATGACACCTGCATCTGGGCGCTAGCATTTCTGCTACTAAAGTCCCTAAAGAATCAAATCTTCATTATCACACTGACTGATTCCAATTCAAATCTTCAGCTGCATGTGACTTATGAAACCAAGGTCATGAACCTGCACCTTAGATATAGTAGTCTGGGATTGTAGGTTTTCTGGCCTTTGCAATGGAAAATAGGATACAGAATCTGGGGAATTACCTTAATTCTCAAAGTGTTATGAAGCCACAAATAACAAATATATGCTCTCAGATTGTGCTAAAGTTCAAATGAAAAAGCTGCTTCTTAAAAGGGATGACTTGCCTTCAAGGACATAGGTTTCTAAAACTGAGTTCAGATTTTTGGCCAAATGTAACATCTGGAATTATTCTCATATCAGGATTAGAGCTAGGTTGTTGCAAAAGACTAATTATAAATTTTTCTTCTTAAGTCCTAATGCACCAATTTCCTATAGTAACTCTAACTTCCCTAAAGATTCCCTCAAAGTTTAAACCATTCGCTTCATACCAACTAGCATGGCTGGAATAAAAAATCAGATAATAAGTATTGGCAAGGATGTGGAGAAATGGAGATTTTGTATATTACAGATAGGAAATAAAATGGTTTCAGTCACTTTGAAAGATGGTCTGGCAGTTTCACGAATAGTTAAATATAGCATTACCATATGACCCAAACAGTTATACTCTTAGGTATATACTCAAGAGAAATGAAATCTTATATAGGAATGTTTATCACAGCATCATTCACAATAGCCAAAAGGCAGAAATATCCATCAACTGATGAATGGATAAAGTACTATATCCATTTTCCATGGAATATTGGTCATAAAAAGAATGAAGTACTGATACATACTACAAAATGGATGAGCCTTGAAAACATTATGCTAAGTGAAAGAAGCCAATCACAAAAGAGCACATATTTAAGTTACCATTTACATGAAATGTACAGAATAGGTAAATTTATAGAGATAAAAAGTAGATTAGTGGTTGCTTAGGGTTGAGAGGGGATAGAAGAGTATGGAAATGGCATCTAAATTGTACAAGGCTTTTCTTTGTGGTGATAAAAAAGTTCTAAAATTGACTTTGGTGATGGTTGCACAACTCTGAATATATCAATGCTAAAAGCCATTGAATTGTATGTCCTAAATGGGTGAATTATATGGTATGTAAATTATATCACATAAAGTTGTTTTTAAAAAAGCATTGTGAAAGTGGCATTAAGAGGATGGCAGCTGAGTTTCACATATGACACTGTGAACCTCATCCATCACAGAAATGGCCTGATGCAGAAATTTCATTGCTGTGCTGTTGCCAATGCCCACATATCTGATGTAGAAAGAGCAAAAAGATTTATCTTTACATTTATGTTTCTTCCTTCACTTATTCATTCAGTATACACTTACAGAGAATCACCTGTTCTAGGCCCTATACTGGTCACCTGGAAATACATCATAAATAAACAACATCTGCTCTTAATAAGTTAATCATTTAGTAATGGAATTGATAAATCAAAATTTATAGGTAGGGCTTCCCTGGTGGCGCAGTGGTTGAGAGTCCGCCTGCCGATGCAGGGGACGCGGGTTCGTGCCGCGGTCCGGGAAGATCCCACATGCTGCGGAGCGGCTGGGCCCGTGAGCCATGGCCACTGGGCCTGCGCATCCGGAGCCTGTGCTCTGCAACGGGAGAGGCCACAACAGTGAGAGGCCTGCGTACCGCAAAAAAAAAAAAAAAAAAAAATTATAAGTAGAATAAAATTATGTGTGTCTTGTTTTTAAAGTATATTGACTAAAGTACCTACAAAGTGAGTTTAGAGATAGATATTATAGCAAATGTGAACACTGAGTTTAACAGGCAGAAAAAGAAAGGAAAGGCAGCTCAAGGATAGTAAGAAAAAGAAGAAAAGAACAGATTAATTAATATAGAGTTAGTAGGTTTATGTAAAGTAAGTAGAGATGGAGGACAGAGGCATATAAATGAAACCAAACAACAGGTCAATGCCAGATTATAAAGGAAAAAAAAAATTCTTGGGGCAAGGAATTGATCTCTTCTTTTGTGGACTGTGGGATGCTACTGACAGAGAAATGATATAACATGATTTTGTCTGAATCTAAAAATAAAAATGTTATATTCGCTGAGAATAGAGAATGTTTAATTCCTAGAAAGTCAAATATCTATAGGCAAAAGGACCAAAAAAAAAAAGAGTACATACAGTATGATTCCATTAATATAAATTCTATAAAATGCCAGTCATGGTGACTGAAAGAAGATTGGTTTTTGTCTGCAGACTTGGTAAAGAGTAGGGATAACAGCAGGATAAAAAATTCCAAAGGGGTAAAACTTTAAAAATTATGAATATATTCACATCTTGATTGCAGTAATTGTTTGTTTCACAGGTATTTTCATATATAAAAACCTACAAATTGTGTAGTTTAAATATACGCAGTTTGTTGTATGTCAACTATACCTCCATAGACCTGTTAAAAAATAAAGCATACGGCAAAATGGCCCCCCAAAAAAGATAAAAAGGGAAAGAAGAAAAACGGAATGTATAACATACAAATGATGAAGAAATAGAATGTTAAAAATCGTAAGCTAAAACAAGGAACAGGCCCTTTCCTTTTGCTAGTGAAGAGAGCTATAGTAAGAATATATTATTAAAAAATAGGCAGAGGAAGTGAATAGACATTTTTCCAAAGAAGACATGCACATGTCCAACAGGGCAATCAAAAGGTGCTCAACATTACTAATTATCAGGGAAATGCAAATCAAAACCACAAGGAGGTATCACCTCACACCGCTTTGAATGGCTGTCATCCAAAAGACAAGAGATAACAATGTTGGGGAGGGTGCGAAGAAAGGGAACCCTTGTGCACTCTTGGTGGGAATGTGAATTGGTGCAACCACTGTGGAAAACAGTATGGAGTCTCCTTAGGAAATTAACAATAGAACTACCATATGATCCAGCATCCCATTTCTAGGTATCTAAAGGAAATGAAAACAGGATATCAAAGAGGTATCTGTGTGCTCCTGTGTTCATTGTAGCATTATTCATAATAGCCAAGAGGTGGAAACAACCTAATTATCTGTGTTCATTAATAGATGAATGGATAAAGAAGATGTGAGATTATATATATATATTAAGTGGAATATATATGTATATTCCATTATATATATAAATATATATATTCCATTATATATATAAATATAAATTTATATATATAAATTTATATATATATATATATATATATATTTGAATGTTATTCAGCCATGAGGTAGAAAAGTGGTTGCCAGGGGCTGCAGGGAGTGGATAGGGAGAGGTTGGTGGAAGGGTACAAACTGTATAACATGGTGACTATAGTTGATAACACTGTATTGTATAATTGAAATTTGCTACAAGAGTAGAACTTAAATGTTATCACCAAAAAAGTCTGTAGAGAATAGATATGTATATGTATGTATGTAGAGAACATGTATATATGTAGAGAATATATATATGTATATATGTCTGTATATGTATATATATGCAGAAGAGAGAGAGAGTGAGCTTAACGAACAGGTGATGATTTGGAGTTTAATCCCTAAAGTCACTTTTTATTTGAAGCCTTCAGTCATCAATGACATTATTTTGTTCATTTACTTAATACCCAAACTAAACTGTACATGATATTCATGATTTTATCATTTTTACCATTGTATCCATAAGGATACCTGGCACATAGTAAGTACTTAAAACATATGTGTTAAATGAATAAAGAAGTATATAAGGTAAAAAGGATGACTCAGGTAATATCAACAAATTGATAAAGAAAAATCATCAGTACACATTCAAAAAATACGTTATGACCTCCAAGTGACTGAATTAACTCAGATAACGATCAAAATACTGCCATGAACAAACTTTTCAGCTTTCAATCCTAAACAAACTTTTCAGCTTTTCAAATCCTGGTTGAGATTTAAGAAATTAGATACCAGATGATAGTTACAGAAATGATATTTCTGTGAAAAAAAATCTGTAGATTTAAAAATGCACACTGTATAATAAAAATCGATGTTGAAAAATCAACATTGAGATACATATGGTAGATCAGATTATTATTCAGCAAATCATTCCCTTCCCTGTTACCTAGAGAACCACTTCCTGCTCCACTGATATTTGTCTTGGCCAAGTAACTGCTTTGGCTGAAGCAATATGGGTAGATGTGCAATGGGCCTGTTCAGAACCTAGGCTCTGAGTGATTTGAGAGATTCTGCATGCCCTTTGTAAGCCTTTAATCACTGCCTTTAGAAATTCATGACCAATACACACTGCCCCGTTAGCTGCATCCCAAAATGGGATGCATAAAGCAGATCCTCCCAGCTGACCAGCAATCAGCAATCTGAAGCAGTTGCCACAGCCAAAACTCAGACATCTGAACAATGCTTATCATTGTATGTCACTGCCTCATGTGGGTGGTTATAAGCTATTACCATGGCAAGAGCTAATACTAGATATTGTCTTTTTGCTATTAAATTAAAGGCTAAAAAAGTGATTCATGAGAAAATAGGTATAAAAAGCAAATGCCTTGTATGAAAGCAAACAGGATGGTGTCTTCCACATAAATAGCATAAATATATAACAATGGAGCTAAAAATTGCAAATTTTTCAGAAAGATTTTGACCCAAATATTATAATCAGCCAAACTGTTATCAACTATTAAAATAGTAGTGATGAGACAAAGATGAAACAATTCCAAAAAAAAGTGATAAATTCTTGAAGAAAGGCCTTGACCTTGAAGAAAGGCCTTGACTGGATTTCAGTCAACAATAAAATAAACCCAAATAAAATAACCAGAAATGGAGAAGCTGTGGTAAACAAAACAAATAGACAACTTATAATGATCACATAAGTTAGAGCCAAACAGCTATTATTAAAAAAAAATGTTAAATACACATAACTCTTGAAAAATAAAATGAATATAATTGCATGACAGGAGGTGGAAAGGGAGAAGAGAAATTGATAGCTGTAAGGAAAATGCGTACTTAAAATCAGCATGCTTCCCCCAATCTCTTTATGTTTACTTTTACCTTTATATTGACTCAAGATATGGTCTATTTTACTGAATGTTCTATGTGCACTAGAAAAAAAATATATTTTCTGCTGTTGGGTGAGATTCTCTACAAATGTCGATTAGATCCGGGTGGCTTACCGTGTTGTCAGTTCTTCTATACTGTTCATTTTTTCTCTAGTAATTCTGTCAATTACTGCAAGAAGAGTGTTGAAGTCTCAATTAACATGGTGGATTTATCCCTCCTTTCTATTAAGTCCATATTTGCCTAATTGGTGCAACGTCTATGTTAAACAGTATGGAGGTTCCTCAGAAAAGTAAAAATAGAACTACCATATGATCCAGCAATTTCACTCCTGGGTATATATCCAGAAAAAATGAAAACACTAATTCAAGAAGATACATGCACCCCAATGTTCATAGGAGAACTATTTATAATAGTCAAGATATAGAGGCAACCCAAATGCCCATCAACAGACGAGTAGGTAAAGAAGATGTGGCATGTATATACAACAGAATATTACTCAGCCATAAAAATGAAATACTGCCACTTGTAGCAATGTGGATGGACTTAGTGAATATTATGCTTAGTGAATTAAGTCAGAGAAAAAAAAGTACTGTATGATATCACTTATATACGGAATCTAAAAAGTAATATGAATGATTGTATATGCAAAACAGAATCAAACTCACAGATATTGAAAGCAAACTAGTGGTTACCAAAGGGAAGAGGGAAGTGGGGAGTGGTAAATTAGAGGTAGGGGACTAGGAGATACGAACTGCTATGTATAGAATACATAAGCAACAAATATATATTGTATAGCATAGGGAATTATAGCCATTATCTTGTAGTATTTTTATAATGGAGTATAAAAATATTGAGTCACTATGCTCTACACCTGAAATTAATATAATTTTGTAAATTATACTTCAATTTTAAAAAGTCCATATTTTCTTCAGTATTTTGAGGTACTTTTGTCAGGTGCGCATATTTTTAGTGAACTGACCTCTTTTTTATGATGTAATATCCCTCCTATTTTGATAGTTTTCTTTGATCTATAGTCTATTTTCTCATTTGAAACAATCATATTCCTGACTGAAGAACTTTGTATAGCAATTTAAAAAAGCAAAAATAAGGTTTTCTTGCAAAGGATTCTCTTAATTTTCTTTCATCTGAGAATATATTTATTTCAGCTTATTTCTTAAAGGATATTTTCCTTGCATATAGACTTCTGGGTTAATAATTTATTTCAGGTGTTTAATCAGGTTGTGCTACTTCCTTCTCACCTCTGTAGTCTTGGAAGAGAAATATACTGTCATTTGAATTGTTGGCTTGTAAGTAGTTTGTCATGTTTCTCCAGCTGTTTTCAGTATTTTTTCTTTGTCTTTAATTTTCAGCAGTTGATTATGATGTATCTCATTATCAGTTTCTTTGCATATTGTCGGAGGAGGTCATGGAGGCGCCATGACCACCTGGTCAGAGGCTCTTCACCCCACCCCTGTCTTTGAAATGTACCTTTTTCCCACCATTTCCACAGTAGGAGCCAGTTTCAAGAATACAACCTAGAGAAAGTAGTATGTTGTTGAGACCATCTGGACTGTGTATGTGACCTGTATCCCTTTAAGGCCTCCATATAAACTTTTAAGATTTTGGCCAGCAGGTGTGGAGATCTACTCCATCTTGTGGCACCCAAGACAAGCCTCCTTTGTAAGCTCCCTTGCTTATTACCTGCCACCTTCCACTCTGGAGGGGTCTGCCTCTTTCTTTGGTCTCTCATTTCCCTCCATGTACAGGTGTCACTTTCAGACCACCCAGGAAGATCCTGAGGTGGCAAACTAACATGTATATACTGTTTGAGGTTCACTGAACTTCTTGAATCTATACATTTATGTATTTTGCCAAATTGAGGATTTTCTAGCCTTTCTTTTGCTCAACATTTTTGTATTTTTCTATTGAAATCTTTCTCAACTTCTATGAGGGGTAATCTCTCAAAGGAACTTGATATACTGTTTATTTTTGGTCAGATTGGCTATTTTCTATTTAGGATTTAAAAGTAGATAATTTCCATTTGATTTATCAATACTTTTTCCATTATTTATTTCATTGATTGCTTTGCTGAGAATTTTTATTTTTCCATTCATTTCAAGGGTGTATGTCCTTATTTGTTGGAATATTTTTGCAAAGTGCTGCTTTAAAGTTTTTCTGAAATAAATGTAATATCTGTTGTCTCAAATTTGATATCCATTGGTGGTTTTTTTCTCACATGAGTTGATATTTTTCTGATTCTCTTTATGCTAAGAAAATTTAAATTGTCTGCTCATTTTGAATATTATGAGACTATCTTAACTTAAATCCTATAGAGCACATTGTTGGCATTTTTGTTGTTCTGACAGAAAATCTAAGTTGGTTAAGGCTGTTAAGTTCTGTGGGTCATGGCTTCAATGTAAGCGTTGTTTTCAAATCTTTGAAGGACTATTCAGAGCTGTCTCATCTGTGCCCTACCTACTGTCTAGTCTGGGATCTTGGCAGTGGTCTATCTCATGGTTCAGTTTCCAGTGTCCGCTCATCCTGTTCAGATCAGGTTCATACAAACACATCTTAGAGGTGAGCTCGGGAGTTCATAAACAACTATGGGGTTGCTTTCCAAAGTCTGTTTTTCTCTGTAATCCCCTCCATACTTTGTGGTACTCTCGGGCTTCTTTTTTACATGCTTTGGCACAAGTCTGGGCCTTTATTTACCTGCAGTTGCCATGAAATTCCCACATCTGTACCTGTGATTCAAGAGACAAGAGGACAGAGAAAGGAAAACAAAAACTAGGAACAATAGAGATTTGCTTTATCCTCTTGGAACCATGGTCCTTCGATCAGAGGAAGTTTCCCTATCTTAGACTTCTAGATACTGCAGCTGCCTATTTTCACTGCTGCTGCTACTGCTACACCATATTCTTGTTTGGGTGTTGAGATATAGGAGGAGAGAGAGAAGTAAACCCTTGAGGTTTCCTCCTATTCTCTCTGAATGTTAAGAGACTCTTTTTTTTCAAGCCAGAACTAGAAGGCTTATCCTTGAGTGCACTTGGTCAGGGTCCATGCCCATTTCCAGGTTTCAAGCTTCACTAAGTCCAAGTCAGTGTATACCAGCAGGGGAAAATGGCAAACTTACTACTGTTTTAGTAATATTTTGAGTTCTGGTTTTATTCCCCAATGTACTTGTTACTACTTACTTCTCAAATAACTCTTCCATGCATTCTGTTCAGATTTTATAGCTGAATTCAGTGGAAGACACAATGAAACGTGTTTACTTCACATTACATGGAACCAGAACTTTTCACTTTACTTATAATTTATTGAACCTTTTTTTTTTATTCTACCAAAAAGTACAGGCATTAGTCCTAAAAGAAAGAGGTCATTGAATTTAGAACTCAGAATAACATATTTTTAAAAACCTTTTAAAACTTGATCTACTGAACCTTTATTCATTTTTTCTGGTCCATTTTTTCCACAGTTGGAATGTGGAAAATTAGTCATAGTTCAAGCTTTGTCAACTAACCAGTCCTACAACTGAGGCAAATCTCTATATACCTTGGAAATTGCTTTCTTCAGCAGTAAAATGAATGAACCAGGGCAAAATATTCTACTATATTACTTCCAACCAAAATCATTTTATTTAAAATTCAATTTAAATAAATCTAAAATCCTCATATTTTCATCTTTATAACCTCTCTATGGCACGTTAAGCTTGGATCATTTATTTTTTTCCTGATAAAAAATAATTCAATTCCATTTTAAAATTATCTTATTCACTTGTGTGTTGGAGGCAAATGCCTCTGGTTCATGAGAGCATTTTGTGCACATCTCTTCCTAACTCCACATTCACTGATGACATGTTAGTTGCTTGGATTCAGCTGGAATAGGAGTATTTGCCCAATAAAAATTGTCAAATGTTGCAAATTGGATCTCTTTTTTTCTTACCTTTCCCTTTCCCCAAGCTGGTTATTAATCATTTAGCAGACGCTTATGCTCCTCAATAATAGATATTTTTACTTCATGGAAAAATGATTTTATAGACTATTTCATAAATGGCAAAGGTATATTAGGACATAGATCTATCATATATTAGGTATATCAGTTCTTCTGGCAATACAATTTACTATCACAGAATTTGGCTGTGATTTTTGAAAACTTGCCTAGTATTTTCAGACACCCTGTCAAATTCTGATTGCAAATAAATTGAAATTGTACAAATAAGTTGTAGCTTACTAGCCAAAATCTTGGTTATTTTCTTAAAGACTCTAATGATCACTCTAGGAGTAAGGCTGGCATATATTGCTTATAGAGCCTATACATACAGCTTATATGTTGTATATCCAACTATAAATATAACTGAATTGGGAGAAATTATTGAAGCAGCTGTAGTAAATCTGTTTCCAAATAACATTTAAGTAGAAAAGCCTGCAAACATAGTTTACATGAATCACCTTCAGGGAAAGTAATTTTTGCCTTATAAGAGCTCCTATATATACTTAGATTTACCAAGACATGTCTTCCCTGAATGTGGTGAGAGGTTAATTAGAGGAAGGCAAGAGGGCAGTGCATATTAGTTTTGTATTGAGAAGCAGGAGGTGATGAAAGGCTCTCATTCAAGACACATTTGCCCTGGTGATTTTATCATGGTACTATAATTCAAGTTATGGTCCTCATGTCAGAAACACAATTTCATCAAAACAAGAATGGACCTTCTATGAGAGGAATGGTTATATAAAGAAATCTAAAGATTAGTATATAAAAACAGAATACTACCCGTCCTTTGCCATAGGACATGAACCAGACTATTCAAATAGGCAGACTTACCTGGAATGCCAAATCATAATCAGAAGGTTATTGATATGAATCAAATGAATGTACAATGACATCAGTTCTAAGAGAGCCTGACTTGAGTCTGTTTGTTTATCGCTAAAATAGGATTTATCTAAACATTGAAGCTATAATTATTATCATCAGCTGAGAGAACCAGTGTTGGCTCCATAATAGGGATGAGCTTAAGTCTGGGAATAATCTATTGGCTAAGGTTGCTACAGTGACTCATCTCATCTGACAACTCTATCTGATATTCAGATTGAAGCATTCTTTTTCTTTAAAAAGGTAATATTTTATATTTTTCCAGGTAACAGTGAAAGCATTTCCACACACACAGCTTCATGTCTAAGTTCTTGGGGAGAAATAACAAGCCTACTTATTTAGGAGTTTTTCTGATTGTTTTCTACATTAATGATGTTGAAATAACTTTATAAGCAGGACACTGCTATAAGTGCCTATGACTAGTATACAGAAAAGGCTGTCATATATTTATTTATATTTCTTTCCCTCACCCCTACCTCCAAAAGCATTTGATGTAGTTAACAGGTAGAAATGAAGCAAAATGGAAGATTCAACAAGAAAAAATAACCCTCTTAGGTAATGTGGTAGTTGTGGCTGTATTGACTACTTTTTGCTTCTAAAAATAAAAAGATAATGAAATTAAAATTTTTAAAATACAGACATAAGTTCTAAAGAAAATACTCAGGTGCCAGAAATTAACACTACCAAATAAACACCACTCACCAGTTGAGGGAAACAGAAAGCTTGTTCTCTGGCTGATATTGAAGTGGAGGGGGAAAAGTTCTTCAGTAGCATAGGATTAAGTTTTTCTAGATACAAAGATAATGTGATTACCTAATCTCTTAATATGATTGTTGACCACAGAAAAAGTTCTGTCTAAAAACCTGTATTTTATTTCTTTTCAGATTACAGGTGGCTAGCTTGGACAGAAATTGTTTTAATTTTTATAAAACTTTACAGAAAAACCTAAGGAATAGCTGATAAATATTTATAAAAGACAGTTTTATGTACTCTAGTCTCATTAATATGCTCTCTGATTTCCAAATAGACAACAGGCCATAATTCAATTGAAAATATGAAGAATAATTGTTGTGGTCTTTCATAGAAACCATTAGGCAAAGAAAATTGGTGGTACTAGTAATTCAGGGCATGAATTTAATATAAATTCCATGGTGTGTATTTCCCCCAGGCAGAGAGATAAAAACAGAAATCATCTGACATTCACTGCTGTGTCCTTCCAAAGGTATTTTCCATTTGTGTCATTATATCCATTCTCTACAACAATTCTCTCCAAGAAGCAGACCAGGATGGACTAATCAATGAGAACACTTTCTTCTGTTATTGTTGTGTTCAAGCAACAGGATCCCTGGCCCTGGATCTGAGGGAGAATGAGAATGATGTTGATTATCCCACAAAGTGCTCTACGTGGATCACATCAAGCTAACTGCATCTGTCATAGCTCCTCTGAAGGTATCCTTATCTCTGTTAGTCTCCTGTTCCTCCCTTAATTACCCAAATCTGATGGTGCTATTTGTTTTCTGTTAAAAACCTTCTTGACAGAACATATTTATTTTATTGTTCATCATTGGTGGTATGATTTTCTGTGTTTCTTAGTTCATTAATTTGTGTTTACCCTTTCCCCTTTTTATTTTAATTTTTTTATTTTCTAGCGGGGTATTTGAGAGGCATACTATATATATATATATATATATATATATATATATATATATATATATATATTTGAGATGCTTACTATATATATATAGTTATATATATAGTAAGCATCTCAAATAACCAGCTACAATATATATACACAAACACACAAACACACATATATGTATATTATAATATAAAATATACAGTATACAATATATAATATACATTTTTTATATTATATAATATATATTACATATATATTATATACTATATATAGCATAATTATTAAATATATTATATAGTATATATAATATATACAATATATAATAATATACTATGGTATGTTATAATAAAATATAAAATATATAATACAATATACTATGGTAAAATATATTGTTATAATAATATATAAAAATATACATATTATATATATAATAAATATAACATATAATATATAATTATATATTACATAATATATATTTATATTATATAGTATACATAATTTATATAATACTGAATATACTATACAGTATATATGTTATATATTATAATTATATAATATATATTATGATTTTCTAATATATAATAAAACAATATAATATATTCTATAATATAAAATTTATATACTATATAATATATTATATAATATATAATAAATATGAGTACATAATATGTCCTATTATATAAGATACATAATTAAAATATATAGTATCTATTATATATCATATATAATACATGTGATATAATATATTACATATTACATACATTATATAATACACATTATATAGTATATATTATACATATTATATCATATATAATATATGTAATATAACATAATATATATTTAACATATATTCAACATATATTATATAATATATATTCATATATAATAAACTTATTATATATTATAAATAATAAGACTATTGTATAATAAAATATATTGTATTATATCATATATATGTAATATAACATACAATATATAAATCACAACTATAATACATATACTTTATGGTATATATAATATAGTGTATAATATATATTATATGCCTATAATACATATATATTATATAAAATAATATCTGTACAATAAAATATATAGTTATGTATTATATCATATATAATATATGTAATATATACTATAATATAAAATTACATAGCACATAGATAGTATATAATATATAATAAATTACATATTATATACATATATAATATACATATTATATAAGATATATTGTATAATAAACCATATCATATGTATTATATCATATATATGTAATATAACAATTTAATGTAAATTACACACATAATACATATATAGCATATATAGTATATAATTTATCTATTATATACACTATACATATTATATATGATATATAATAAGATTATTGTATGATTAAAATAGTATGTATTATATTACATATATGTAATATAACATATTTAATATAAATTACATATACAATACATATATTATATAGTATATATAGTATGTATATAATAAAATACATATTATATATAAGATACATATTATTATATATATTATATAAGCTATGTTGTATAATAAAATTTATTTGTAGTATATCATATATGTAATAAACAAAAAATACATATATTATATAGCATATATAATATAGCATATATAATATAGTATATAATATATAATATATACTATATATAAGATATATTGTATAATTATATAGTATGTAACATATATAGTATATGTAATATAACATGTAATATAATATAAATTACATATATTATATAGCATTAGTATATATTATATATTACATACCTATATAATATACATATTATATTATATAGGACATATTGTATAGTAAAATTTATTTGTATTTTATCATATATAATATATGTAATATAACATGTAATATAAATTACATACATAATACATATATGGTATATACAGTATATAATAAATGACCTATTATATACATACATAATATACATATAATACATACTATATATTTTATTATACAATATATCTTATATAAATATATAACATGTATTATATAATATATAAGAGATTATATACTATACATGCTACATAATAAATGTATTAATTTATATGTTATATTACATATATATCATATAATACATACGATAGTTTATTATACAATATATCATTATATAATAACAAATAATATATGCAATATATTTTAATATAAATTACATTTAATACATACATTATATAGTATATATAGTATATAATAAAGTACATATTATATAGTATATATAAGCTATATTTATAGTAAAAAATTATTTGCATTATATCATATATAATATATGTAATATATACTATAATATAAATTACATAATACATATATTATATAGTGTATATAGTATAGTATATAATAAATGGCATATTATATACATATATAATATACATATTAGTTATATATAAGATATAGTGTATAATAAACTACATATATATTATATCATATATACAATATAACATAATTTAATATAAATTACATATATAATACATATACAATATATAGTATGGTGTATATAATAAATTACATATTATATACATATATAATATATATTATTATATAGTATATAAGATATATTGTATAATAAAATTTACTTATATATGTAATTTGTATTATATGTAATAAAACTATAAATTAATACATATCTATATATTATGTATACTATACATATATTATATAATAAGATGTAGTCTATAATAAAATATATAATGTATTATATCATACATATGTAATATGACATGTAATAAATTACATATATAATAAATATATTATAGTATGGTATATAATAAATTACATATTATATACATATATAATATACATATTATTGTATATTGTATAAGCTGTATTGTAGTATATAAGCTATATTGTATAATAAAATTTACTTGTATTATATCATATATGTAATAAAACATATAAATTAATACATATAGCATATATAATATAGCATATAATACATTATATATTATAGACTATACTTATTATATATAAGATATATTATATAATAAAATATATCGTATTAGATCATATATAGTATATGTAATATAACATGTAATATAATACATATTACATAGCATGGTATAGTATACATTATATATTACATATATGTATATATAATATACATATTATATAGGATATATTGTATAGTAAAATTTATTTGTATTTTATCTCATATATATGTAATATAACGTAATATAAATTACATAGATACTATATTGTATAGTATATATAGTATAGTATATAATAAATGACATATTATATACGTATATAATATACATATAATACATACTATATGTTATACAATATATCATATATGTTTAGTATATATAATATATAGTATATATAATATATAATACATTTAATACTATATGATATGCTATATAATAAATGATTTATATTATATGTTATATATAATATATGATAGTTTATATACAATAAATAATACACTTATGTAATAAAACATTTTAATATAAATTACATATAATACATATATTTTATAGTATATATAGTATAGTATATAAAGTACATATATACATAGATAATATACATATATATTATATATAAGATATATTGTGTGATAAAATTTATTTGTATTATATCATATATGTGTAATATAACTAAATTGATACATATATAGCATATATTATAGTATATATCATATATACTATACATTTTATATATTATATATGATATATTGGATAATTAAAATATATAGTATGTATTATCATGTATAGTATATGTAATATAACATGTAATATATAAATTACATATATTATATAGTATAGTATATAATAGTCTATATTACATACATATATAATATACATATTACATATAATATAGTATAATAAAATATATAGTGTATCATATATGTAATATAACATAGTATAAATTACATAATACATATATAGTATATATAGTATAGCACATATTATATATTATATACATATTATATATTATACAATAAGATATTGTATAATAAAATATATAGTATGTATATCATATATGTAATATAAATTAATACATATGTTATATAGCATATATAGTGTAGTATATAATACATAATATACATATTATATATGATATCTTGTATAACAAAATATATTGTATGTATATATCATATATATGTAATATAACAAAATAAAGTACATATATAATATAGTATATATAGTATATAATATACAAATATACATATTGTATAATAAAATTTATAGTATATATCATGTGTAATGTAAAATATATATTACATTATATACACATTATAAACTATATATAATTCATTATATAATATATAATGTATAATATAAAGATACATATGTATTATATGATATATATAATATGTAGTATCTATTACATATATTAGTTATAATTTATTTAATATAATATATATTTCATGTATCATATATAATACAAATGTTATATAGTATATATTATATAGTATATAAAATATATGATATATAACAAATTCATAAATAGATAATATACAATACGTTACATATATGATACGCATATAGTTATATTATATGATATATATTATATATCATATATAATATGATATATACTATATAATATCACATAATATATTATTGTTATATAATATATAATACATATATAATATATATAATATATATCTTACACACACACACACCACATATATATATGTTATCTTTGCTTGGACTTCACCTCCTCTCAAGTTAACTCAATTATAGCTATTTCATAATTTAACCTTTTCTTGCTTTGGAAAAGCTTTTCTACCAACTAATTCATAGTCTCTTCTGTTCAGTATTAAAATACTTATTATCAGTTGCTCTCATCCACCATTTGTCATTTACCATACAGTCTTGTGAAATTTATTTTTCTAGACTCATTCTTAGAAAAATTCACTTAATATTTGCTTCATGATGTAATATACCTTTTAGAGGTTCGTTGTTTTGGGGGGTTTTTTTCAGTGCTGTCTTGACAATTTTGAAGCCCTGGCTAAAGGCTGGCCAAGTTCCCCTCTGAGCACCTGATTAAGGCCACACCCTAATCACTTCTTTCATTGGTTTCTCTGTTATTAATGATTTATGACATTATACAGCACCCACCCATTTAATCCAAGATAATATCCCCATCTTAATGTTCATAACTGTAATGTATCTGCAAAGTTCCTTTTGCCATGTAACGTAACACAGTTCCAGGTCTGGTGATGAAAATGTGGACATCTTTGGGGAAGCATTATTCTACTGTAACCTAAAGCCAGTCAGCACCCTGGAGCTCAGCCCAAGTCTGGAGAAGAACCTTCCAACAAAATCTATCCTGAAGCCTTGAAGAATAGAAGTGAACCCTATTAGCTACCTGGAGACAAGCCCACTCTTCTTACAGATTCAAGCAAAGCCAACAAACTGAGCTCAGATGTACTCAAACCATAGTTGGCCTGCACACCCATAAACATAAAAAAATATTTGTTGGTGACACAAAGGCACAGTTACACAGTATTATTACATTGAAAACAGATGAAGAATAGGTACAAGACGTAATGGTTAGATCAACATGGATGTTGTCGGGATGTGTCTGTAACAGATAGATACAATGTAAGGTATATTGGTAACCATGGCATTAATCCTTAAGACTTTATAGCTAAGCCCTGTGCATTTTCTACATACAATGCCTCTCCTTTTGAGAAACACTTTTGACTTAATACTATGTCCTAGAAGATGATTGAATGCTTGACTGTGAGCCATCAAGTTATTTGTGACCTAAGATTCCCATTCTGAAATGGGTATTTTCTGACCTACCAAGTCATAAATTTTGGCATTCACAGCAGCTTTCCATATCAAACAAATTTGATATATGAGATCAAGCTCAAGGAACTCTATAAGGAACAAGTAAGTTCCATTATGTTCCAAGCCCTACTAAGTAGGCCAAATTCTTATGGCATCTCCTCCTGATATACAGCTCCCTTTTCAACCCATATACATGACCTCATGAGGAATTTCCTATAATTAGCTGACTGCAGAAAAAGTTGAACTTTGCACCACCTGCTGGTAGAAAATATCAACCTTGCAGTCCCAATCAGGGGGTTCTTAAATGATAGTGGTAAAGGAAATTCTCAGTAAAGGGAAGTTCAAGTAAAATGTGCGATTGCTCACTTCTTCTGGTTGTATAGATGACCAGAGTCATCTACAGTGATTCATGATCCATGACTCACATGTTGGCTGGATGGCATGAAGCAGGAAAAAACATGATCCATAAATTGATGACAAGATGTGAAGGGAGGAGATAGGTCAAAGGACATTTAGGAGGGGCAAAAAGTATAACGACAACAGAGAAAGCTCTTAATATCCTCGTAGGAAAGATGAGCAGTTCTGTGTATGTCTTACAGCCTCTCTGCCCAGAAACCCAATATCTTTCTCAATGGCCTCTTGAATTAACTGACCATGGTGATAGGAATAGAGGTTAGTTGTAGACTTTAATACATAGTACTTCCTCTATCCAAGTTTTGCTTTGACTAGCGCTACTTGCTAGTGGCAATGATAAGCAGTGAGCTCCCAATATGACAACACACCCCTGGGACAAACATGTTACCTGGTAACAGGTTGATTATCTTGCATATCTTCATATTGGAAATGGCAGCATCTGTGTTTCCTAAGAATAGATACTCTGAAGATAGACCTGATTTTCCTGCCTTACATAATGCTCTATTCATAATCATGTGCTGTCATTTACCATAAAGCTTTGTTATACATGCAACAACCTTAAAGCTGTTAAAGAGCTGCGAAATATTTGGAAAACAGTATCTGCAGAGTAAACAGTGTGTGGGCAACGTCCTGTAGGATGTGTTATATGCTCTGCACTAGTGATCAGCTTAATAGCACTCCTTCTCTTATAGCCAGATACATAGGTCCAAGGACCAAGGTGTGGACATGAGAGTAGTTGTTCATAATATGGTTCTTAATTTCCTATTAGAAAAACTTTCATTTTGTATTTTCACAGTATTTGGCTCTGATGATCTGGAGGTCATGTTTCCTAAGGGAAATATGTTTTCACCAAGGGACTCAAGATTGATTCCGTTAAACCAGAAGCTGAGCATTTTGTGCTCCTTCTGCTACTGAAGCACTAGGTAGAAAGAAGAGGTTTGTTGCATTAGTGGGGCTGATTTGTCTTGATCAGCTTTCTACTACTCAATGGTAGCATAGAGAAGTAGGCCTGGAATTCAGGAGATTCTCTTACTACATCTGTGTTTTCTGGTAAAAAGTAATAGAAAAATAGAACTACTTCACACATGGTCATTACTTAGGACACAGGTTCTTCTGGCAATAAATCTGAGAACTCACCAGACAAAAAACTATGATTAGCTGTCATGCTGGCTGAGTATGAAGGGAATGTGGAAGGGGTAGTGATAAGGGAAGTTACAAATACCAACTATGACAATGTGACCTTATACAAAAAGCAAGGATTCTAGTGAGTATTCATATTTTCTTTTTTGCTTATATATATATATATATAAATATAAATATATATATATGTAGATATTAAAAATCAGTTTTTCATCTTTCTCTCTTGGTTCTTATTAGTTAATGTAAATGGGGTCACTAGATATTGAATTTATATTTTATATCTTTAAGTTTCAAGATACCTAAGAGGGAAAGTGACTGAGCTAGAAAAGATATGAACACTATCAAGATGAATAGAATGGCATATGGGATTTTGTATCTCCCCTTTTGGGGAGAAGACAATTCATTCCCTTGACCTTACAAGGATATTTCTGACAAGATAAGCAAAGCATGATGCTATTACCTTTGGTCAGAACTTTAATATGTATAAAAGGAGTATGCATAGATGCTAAGTCCACAAACATTATATATGCACTATACAGGACTGTCTGAGGTCAATTAGGCATCACTTCCAACTGTGAAGTGGGAACTACATTTTCCAGAATCACCTTCACTGTATGGTCATTGGATAAGATTTTCCTATGACAGGAATTCAGGACTTTTCAAAGGCTGGAGTGAAGGGGAAGCCATTATTTCCTGTGTAGAAATGAAGTTCACAGTAGCACCCTGGCAAACTCTTCAGGACTACCCTCTTCACTGTAACAGACTGGACAATTTGTTGGGTGCTCCTCAAAAGTCCTCAAAGAATGTAGCAGTTTACAGGCAGACACTTGAGGATATCTGGTTCAGTTCTTCAGGAGAAAAAAAAACTTCAGTGTCAGTGTCTATGACCTTCAGTGGCTGCTCCCCAAACAACTGGTATAAACTTTCCCTGAATTTCGCCCCCCAAGCAATTTCAAAGTCATGTGAAGATCTAATTCAATATTCCATTCAAGGACTTCCCTGGTGGTCCAGTGGTTAAGACTTTGCCTTCCAATGCAGGGGGTGCAGGTTCAATCCCTGGTCGGGGAGCTAAGATCCCACATGCCTCATGGCCAAAAAACCGAAACATAAAACAGAAACAATATTGTAATAAATTCAATAAAGACTTTAAAAATGGTCCACATCAAAAAAATCTTTAAAAAAAGTATTCAGTGCAGAGTAGCTTCTGTTTTCGTTCCTGAATCCAGACTGATATTGGATTGTAGTTCCTGGAGGACTGCAAATGGAATGTGTGTTTTCTGTATCCATTTAGTGTTGGGTGCTGAATAATTGTTCAATAAATTGTTTATCCAGGTCAGATATTTTCTTCACTTCATATAATGAAAAAGCTAACAACAACAAAAAAAGTGGTAGGGAATTTTAGGAGAAGATAAGACTTTTGCTTCCTATGTCCTTACCTTTCTATATTGAACAATAATTAACAGTAATCCTCTCGAGTATTCAAAGGTCTTGAATTATTTACCTAATCCTTTGTGACACTGAATATTTCTCTATTTTACCTAACAGATTCTCTGTTGATAGCTTAGTCTACTAGGGCTTCTGTATGTCAGCTGCCTCAATGACAGACGGAAGTAGACAACAAACAAACAAAACAAAAAACAAAACACTACTAAGAAAGACTACAACGAAAACCATTTCACCTGTTCAATTAAATAGAGTAGGATAAGGTTGTAGGTAACCCTAATTACTACTTTTGTAGTACTCCAGTTCTGAAATTTAACTTGAAATATAATTTCATAAAAATATGTCATATATTAAAAATCCATTATTTAAATGTCATTAATAACTTTTAAATACCTTTATAAGTCAATCTTTGCTATTCTCTTTCCTGAAATGCACATTATTGAACAGATTTTAAATTATGTCTTCATGGAAATATTTGTTCAACCTCTACTACAAATTTCAGAGATTGATAGTCACATGCATGCATGGAAATCCTTTGAGGGCATGGCTCCTAAATCTTGTATGCTTACTGGTTTTTATTTTATTTTTTCTCCTCCAAAGATGGCTGTGAGTAAGTGGAAAGATTCAAGCCAGGAAAATTGAGGTTCTGTGTTCAGGATAGATAATCAAACACAATAGGAGCTGTGAACAGACTCTGAGTTTTATAATTTAATATCAGCAACACCAACTAGAAAGCAGTCCATAGGAAATTATAAAATTTCACTGACAACATTTTGAGAACAATGCATTCAATTCACTTAATTCTTTCTACTACTGACCACTTACTTCCAAGAACTAGCAAGATATGCTTTCTACTGACAGTAATCCTTCCTATTGATTTCAAAAGTCGGCTTCAGCTAAAGTAAATTGACATTTATATTACTAACTTAGCAGGGATGAAAGTTTAAGTTTATTGCTCTGCCCTGAGGTGCAGCAGCATCACATAACATAAAAGGCTTTGATCTGGCTTCTGAGGTAAAGGGAAAGAAAAGGTATATAAAAGTAGCAGTTCTGTTTTTCATACACCAATTTAGCTGTGCAATGGATTACATTGTTTTTATTGCAGTGACTGCAGGGAAAGGCACATATTAGTGAATGAATTTATAAACAGGTATCATCTGGTTGGATTCAGCTGTTAGTAAGTGTAATGCAAAAACAGAAGTATCAAATTAAGCATGATTCAACTCGGGAAACAAACCTTTTTTTAATTCTAACTATTTTCTTTAAAACCTAGACAAGAATAAAAGTTCCCTGAATTCACAACACATTAAAAATATCTGTGCCTGAACAGTGATAATAAAAGGAGAAACTAGCATGATTTAGTATTACTGTCTCAATAATAATGCTATTCATGTTATTAAACTTGGATTGCCCACTTCTACTTTTATGCCACACTGATATTATTGTTAGAAAATAAATTCAATTTCCCATTTTATATTGCTGCAAAGCTATTTTAAGATATTTTACAGAATCTATGATCCTGCTCTTTTGATAGATTCTATTATTTCTTTTTCATTAGTACTGATTAAATGTATATTTTACCCCCTGCTTTTGCACCTTTTAGTCTATGTACTTTCAATGATTTAATCACTGAGTTATAACTTTAATCATAAACAGATTTCCATTCAAACTCTCTTCTCTTTATATTTGGTTCATTGTTTAGACCTCATTCTATTAAGATTCTAATATCCATTTCAATATTTAAAACATTTTTAATTTACAGACTATTATTAAAAGAACTCCTTTTGTGTCCATCAGGTTGTAATAATACCTTAGTACATATTACTTAAATTAATAACTCAGGAAGTAATTGCTGATATTTACACTCCACTGAAAAACCTGAGCATGTCATATTTTTGCAAATGTTTAATGTTTTCTTAGCTCTTTATTAATCTTTTTGAAAAACTGGTTTTGAGACCTCATAAATATTATGAAATTCCATTTTCTCTACAATTTCTATTTAGTTATCTTTAAATGGAGGCAATCACACAACAATTTGAGATGTATGGAATATGTTTTAATTGGTATTACAAACCTATTCTGCTAAGTATAGTAAAACAGTCTTTGTAATATATCCTAAATATTCTGCTTCATCACAAAAATATATTTTTAAAATATCACTGGATTTGAAGAGCATTAGAATGGTGAATATTTATTTTGTCTTTTAAATTCTACACAAGTAGGCTGGCATAAAGCAGGTAACATTGGATTTTGCTAAAGGTAAGACAATATAATTAGAACACAAGCACACACAAAATGATCCTATTTTGTATGATACAAGGAAATAATGGTATATGTTTTAAAAGAGATTAAAAGACAAATCATAAGGTTGTTAATAAACTGGCAACATTATTAATTTTCACCAAAAAAATTCACAGGAAGTTTTATAAATATTTATACTACTAAAGTTTTTTAGATATAAGATTATAAAGAGAAAAAAACGGCCCCACTCTCCAGATAGTCAGCAGTGATAATTTTGAAAATATAAATAAAAATATATGTATAAAATTCAAATGTATAAAATGAAAAGGAAAATTCCATACTCCCTTCCACATTTCTCTATCTTTCCTGTCAAATGTACCTCCCGCTAACATTTTTTTGCATTTCATAAAAGTAAACATATAGCTAGATAAATAAATGCATGTCAGTCTTATCTTTTGATATGAACACATAGTTTTTTAATACAATTTATCCTATCAATATATAGTACTATAAACATTCCGTCTATTGCTTTTTTTCATATTTTGGATGTATTTCCATATCAGCACAAAAGATCTACCTTGTTCATTGTATATATCTGTATTCTATGTACATGCACTGTATTCTATATATGTATAAGTTCTGCTAATTAAATGTCACATTGTTATACTTATTTTGATATTATATGCAATCTTGCAAACCATATTTTGGTGTATGTAAGCATATGTTTAAAGTATAACCCTACACGTGGAATCTATTGTTCATTAAGTAAGTGCAATTTTAATTCATACAGATATCATCAATTTTGTTCCAAAGACATTAGCAGTTGCCATGAATTTATTCCCTGAGTCTTTGTTTTCTCTCTCTCATTTCTCTCTCAATTACCAGGTGTCAACAGTGGAAAAACTGCTATCTTGTTTGTATTTTTATTTTTTTAATTACAAATGAGGTTTTATGTCTGTGTATTTATTAGTATCTCTAATTGCTCTGTTATTTTGATCTAAATTGCTGATTTATATCCTTTCATAATTTGTCTATTTTTAAATCTTCAATGAGCCTTTTATACATTAATAAAGTTAATTGTAAAATAGTGTGGGTTTTTTTCTATTTTTTCTTTTTCTTTCTTTTTTTTTTTTTTTTTTTTTTTTGCTTGCTGTCATTATTTTGGGGAAAAAAAGTTTTTATTCCCCTGCCCCCTTTGTGACTCTTGAGGAAAATGATTGAATCTTTTTTTTTTCTTAAATCACTAATATTTACTGTGAACAAAATCCTACTCTGAGTCTATATCTGAATTTTTTCTTCTGTTTTATTGAATTTCTTGCCTCTTTCTTCTCTAGATTTTGTTATTTTCTAGTGAATCTAGTATAACCCAATTTATGTTTCTTGTTTTTATTTAAAGGACTATATTGATAATTGCTTTCTAATGTACTCTGAAGAGAGAAAACCTTTTTCATGTTGGCTGTCATTTCCATTTTAATACTGTCAGAGTAGATACCATTGTAGTTTAAAAATATTAACTTTTTTTTCACTTTCAATGAGAATTTTGGCTTCATTTCTTTGTGTTTTTTAACTATCTATTTTTTCCATTTATAGGAATCAGATTTACCCTTAGGTTCTTCAGTGGTAAAGAATGCTGAATTATAGTCATTTATCCCTTTCTATTCACCATCTTCCCATAACTTTTGGTAAACCTCTCAGATGTGCTGCAGCAGAGGTGCTTAGTTTACCCATCACTACCCCAAATATTTTTTATCAAAATTAAAAGATTATTTGATATGTAAAAGTGAGTTCAGAACTCCGTTGTGTCAAATTCAACACTGCATTTTACATAACTTTTTTTTTGAGTCCTGGTCATCCTTAGTGACCTTTAAGATTCCTGCAACAGTGATGTTAATACAGTCTCTCCAATCACATCCACCAAATTAGAGCTTGCCTCTATTAGGAAGTGGAAAATCTTTCTTCAACTTCTTCCACTTTTCAATTTTAATTTCTTCAGTCTCAGCTTAGATTTTTGGATAAAGTGATGGAGATGAAGAAATAAATGAATTGTCATCATTTTTGGAAGGCCCCAAGCTGAAGTAATTATAGCCACCTTTACATTCTACACAAGCATGAATTCCACCAGGGCGTGTGTACTGCTGCAGGAGAGACTCTTAACTCAAGAAACTGGCTTACACCCTTGTGGTGGTGGGAGGTATAATTCCTCAAAATGGCTTTATTTTTATAACTTATTCTAGTCTTCTCGTTTTCTCTGTAAGACCAATTTTAACAGTGCATCATATTCAAAGCAACATAAATTCAAGTCTAAAAGGGTTGAAAGCGGTGTGATCTTTATGCAGCTTACTTGAAACGGAAGTCTGGAAACAGTGGAATTTCATCCTGATGCACAGCACCAATGTTCTACAATCCATCTTTGAACAGCTTTTCCCTCAAAGTTCCTACCATCCCAAGGGCTACTTCCTATAACATGCTGTCCACCCCAAACTTCATTCTGTCTTTAATTAATTCTGCCCTTTCACTGTGCAGATATCCTCTTTTCTTTGATAAAGTCTTCTTCTGATGTAAAACAAATTTGCTTTTACCTGATTATTTCATGTTAACATCTCTATATCAAATGACAACAGAACAGAACCATGTAGAAAGGAGAAAAGTGGGATGATCTGAATGAGTATACATCATCTAATATTTTTTCCTGTTATACTTATGAAAACACATGTAATTAACTAAAATTAGAACTGTTTATCCTCCTGAAAGTAGCTAGACACAGAGATAAACATTTCCTGTTCAGATAACTGACTGAGACTTCCCCTCCTTATACAGAGAACTATACTCAATCTCTTGTAATAACCTATAATGGAAAAGAATCTAAAAAAGAATACATATATGTATGTATATATACATATATATATGGATCACTTTGCTGTACACCTGAAACTAACACAATACTGTAAATCAACTATATTTCAATAAAAATTTTAAAAATGAATAAATAACCCTGAGTGTAAAACACCCTGTTGATAACTTGTTTACCCCTCCCTGTAAAAATGGTCAAGGCAAAATCTCTGCTGAGATGCTGATCTTCAGATATGGTCTGTTCTCCCTATTGCAATAGCCTAAATAAAATCATCTTCTTAATTGTCTGGTGAGTTTTGCCTTTGACAGTACCATACATCTACATCAATAATTCTAAACAGATAGATAAAAGAATTGGTAACAGCATTTAAATTGAGGCAAGTGACTTAAAAAATGAAAACAATATGCAGGAAACAGATGAATCCAAAACACATTTTTCATTGTCTATCATAACTTGACAGATAGATAATATAAAATTCTACATTAAAACCTTATAAGCATAAGAGTTTGAACTATTTCAGAAGATCAGTGTCAACAAATGGTGCATAGAGGATTCATTTCTAGAGAGAATTTTTTTTGCATACAGAAATAAAGTAAAACACTTACCTTTTCTTGACTGCTATATAATCTTCAATTTTCTTCTCTAAACAAGTCTATTCTGCACAATCTGCTCTATTTTATTACTACTATTTTTAAGTATATCTAGTAAATAGAAGAGATATAGAATTTGCCAAACTCTCAGTATGATGTGGAATCCAAGAAAGTACAGAAAGGGCAATACTAAATTTAGAGAGACATAATTGGACTGAAAAAATTCTAGTATTAAATCATTTACAATCTGAAATACATATATATATATATATATATATATACATATATATATTCTGTTTGCCTCATTGTTCACTTTGTCTTTTTTTATTTTTGCAACTTCTGAGCTTTCCTTCAGATAATTGGACCCACATATACTGCCCATAGTTTATCTTTCATTTTAAAAGATTTCCTTGTCCTAGTGACATCCACAGCACCCAGCAAGGCACCAGCTCCGTTTTTAGTATTGCCAGACTTCTCTAACTATTTTCTCTTAGCCACAGTTTTACCTGATAAAATGGGGGGACAGATCATATTCACAGTTGTCTTTTTTTGTAGTATGTGTAATAGAGAAAATAATCCTTAAATTCTTAAGTATTTTTCAAAATTATCAAGGTCATAATAAAACAAAGCAAAACTTAGACACAGTCACATATTGGAAGAGACAAAGGAGACATGATGATTAAACGCAATGTGGAATCCAGCATGTAGCAGACAAAGAGCACTACCAGAAAAAATCTGAGGAAATCTGAATCAAGTCTGGAGTTTAGTTGATAGTAATACACATATGTGGTTCTTTGTTTTGACAAATAGACCATTATTATGTAAAATTTTAACATTGGCGAAATCTGGATGAGGGCATGTGGAGATTCTCTGTTATCTTTGCAACTTTTCTGTAAATCTAGAATTACCACAAAATACAAATTTAAAACCAAAAGACACCAACATATAAAGGTACCTGCTATGTTCTTCTTCTCCAAGCCAGGTCTTGGACAAGGTACCTTCTTCTGAGAGACTGCCTGAAGGTCCTGGCTCCATTCGTTGGGCTGATTCTGATTTGGATTCAGTGACATCACTTGGTGCTCCCCAACCTGGAGATCAAAGGAATGATATGCATCTATCTTCTCTGATTATCATTTTGGTTGAGAGTCAGCCTTTTTGCCCATCTTCCCCATTTGGGTAGTTTTCTGTCACCCACTCTCAGAAGCTGTGACACATAAAATTCTTTAGGGAAAAAAGTGTTGTAGCCTCTCTTTCCATATGATTCAAACTCCGTTTTATGGCATCATTTGGGACTCAAACCATCCTATCATTTATTTCCATTCCTAACTTATAACGACTCCACTAATTTACACATGTAATTCCTTCTGCCAAAAGTAAATGAAAATCAACATATGAAAGCTAATATTTGCCTGTCTCTTAAGCTCACCAGTTAGTCAAATATCACCAGCAAGTCTAATTCCCCATAGGTAGACACAGAATTCTTCTCATTATCATTACAAAGCAATGGTGAGCACAGTCCTTTGATTCAAGAAAGACACCTATTAAAAATAAAAACAACTATTTAAGAATGATGAAGATAGAAGATTAACAATAGGTTATCTGGGCTTCCCTGGTGGCGCAGTGGTTGAGAATCTGCCTGCCAATGCAGGGGATATGGGTTCGAGCCCTGGTCTGGGAGGATCCCGCATGCCGCAGAGAGACTGGGCCCGTGAGCCACAACTACTGAGCCTGCGCGTCTGGAGCCTGTGCTATGCAACGGGAGAGGCTGTGACAGTGAGAGACCAGCGCACCGTGATGAAGAGTGGCCCCCGCTTGCCACAACTAGAGAAAACCCTCGCACAGAAACAAAGACCCAACACAGCCAAAAATAAATAAATTTATAAAAAATAAATAAATAAAAAGAATAGGTTATCTGATGGAGTTGTATTCATTACTTTCCTTAACTAATGAGAAATGTGCATTTACAACCCATCTCTGAAACAAATGTAACTCATGCTATAAAGTCTTGCTAATAAATACTTGGGCTCTAATAAAGACACTTCCCTATAAATACATGTGAATCTGAAGAATATATAAAATTTTTCACCATGTGGAACAATAGTTTCATTACCACCATTTTCTGCTTCCATCCAATATTAATCACCTCTCATATTCTTTAATGATTAACCCCTCAGGCTCAGGATGATAGAATATTTCCTTCTACGACTTCAAGCCATCTAAAATGTGTGTTTCCCACATATTCAGCCAATGCAGTATGGGAGTCATATGTGATCGAGAGCCCTTTAAAACAGTTAAAAATCCATTCACAGAGTTCTCTGATTCATAGGCCAAAAAGTTAAAATGTTATTTATGTCTATTTAGCTGCCTTATTATTAGAAGTTAAAGTGTTTGAAGAGGAAGGGAATATTTTTTTTTAAACATCTTTATTGCAGTGTAATTACTTTACAATATTCTGTTAGTTTCTGTTGTATAACAAAGTAAATCAACTATATGTATACATATATCCCCATATCCCTTCCCTTTTGCGTCTCCTCCCATCCTCCCTAACCCATGCCTCTAGGTGGTCACAAAGCACCAAGCTGATCTCCCTGTGTTATTCAGCTGCTTCCAACTAGCTATCTATTTTACATTTGGTAGTGTACATATGTCCACGCTACTCCCTCACTTCATCCCAGCTTACCCTTCCCAATCCCCATGTCCTCAACTCCATTCTTTATGTCTGCGTCTTTATTCCTGTCCTGCCCTAGGTTCATCAGAAACTTTTGTTTTTTTTTAGATTCCATATATATGTGTTACCATATGGTATTTGTTTTTCTCTTTCTGACTTACTTCACTCTGTATGACAGACTCTAGGTCCATCCACCTCACTACACATAACTCAATTTCGTTTCTTTTTATGGCTGAGTAATAGTCCATTGTGTATATGTGCCACATCTTCTTTATCCATTCATCTGTCAATGGACACATAGGTACCTTCCCTGTCCTGGCTGTTGTAAATAGTGCTGCAAAAAACACTGTGGTACATGACTCCTTTTGAATTACGGTATTCTCAGGGTATATGCCCAGTAGTGGGATTGCTGGGTCATATGGTAGTCCTATTTTTAGTTTATTAAGGAACCTCCATACTGTTTTCCACTGTGGATGTATCAATTTACATTCCAACCAACAGGGCAAGAGGGTTCCCTTTTCTCCACACCCTTTACAGCATTTATTGTTGGTAGAGTTTTTGATAATGGCCATTTTGACTGGTGTGAGGTGATACCTCATTGCACTTTTGATATGCATTTCTCTAATGATTAGTGATGTTCAGCAACCATTCATGTGTTTGCTGGCAATCTGTATAACTTCTTTGGAAAAAAATGTCTATTTAGGTCTTCTGCCCATTTTTGGATTGGGTTGTGTTTTTTGATATTGAGCTGCATGAGCTGCTTGTAAATTTTGGAGATTAATCCTTTGTCAGTTGCTTCATTTGCAAAGATTTTATCCCATTCTGAGGGTTGTCTTTTCATCTTGTTTATGGTTTCCTTTGCTGTGAAAAAGCTTTTAAGTATCATTAGGTCTCATTTGTTTATTTTTGTTTTTATTTCCATTTCTCTAGGAGGTGGGTCAAAAAGGATCTTGCTGTAATTTATGTCTTGGAGTATTCTGCCTTGTTTTCCTCTAAGAGTTTGATAGTTTCTGGCCTTATATTTAGGTCTTTAATCCATTTTGACTTTATTTATGTGTTTGGTGTTAGGGAGTGTTCTAATTTCATTCTTTTACATGTAGCTGTCCAGTTTTCCCAACACCACATATTGAAGAGGCTGTCTTTTCTCCATTGTATATTCTTGCCTCCTTTATCAAAAATAAGGTGATCATATGTGTGTGGGTTTATCTCTGGGCTTTCTATCCTGTTCCATTGATCTATATTTCTATTTTTGTGCCAGTACCATACTCTCTTGATTACTGTAGCTTTGTAGTATGGTCTGAAGTCTGGGAGCCTGATTCCTCCAGCTCCATTTTTCTTTCTCAAGATTGCTTTGGCTATTCAGGGTCTTTTGTGTTTCCATACAAATTGTGAAATTTTTTGTTCTAGTTCTGGAAAAATACCATTGGTAGTTTTATAAGGATTGCACTGAATCTGTAGATTGCTTTGGGTAGTATAGTCATTTTCACAATGTTGATTCTTCCAATCTAAGAACGTGGTATATCTCTCCATCTGTTTGTATCATCTTTGATTTCTTTCATCAGTGTCTTACAGTTTTCTGCATACAGGTCTTTTGTCTCCTTAGGTAGGTTTATTCCTAGGTATTTTATTCTTTTTGTTACAATGGTAAATGGGAGTGTTTCCTTAATTTCCCTTCCAGATTTTTCATCATTAGTGTATAGGAATGAAACAGATTTCTGTGCATTAATTTTGTATCCTGCTACTTTACCAAATTCATTGATTAGCTCTAATACTTTTCTCTTAGCATCTTAAGAATGCTTTATGTATAGTATCATGTCATCTGCAAACAGTGACAGCTTTACTTCTTCTTTTCCAATTTGGATTCCTTTTATTTCTTTTTCTTCTCTGATTGCTGTGGCTAAAACTTCCAAAACTATGTTGAATAATAGTGGTGAGAGTGGGCAACCTTGTCTTTTTCCTGATCTTAGAGGAAATGGTTTCAGTTTTTCACCATTGATAATGATGTTGGCTGTGGGTTTGTCATATATGGCCTTTATTATGTTGAGGTAAGTTCCCTCTAGGCCTACTTTCTGGAGGGTCTTTATCATAAATGGGTATTGAAATTTGTTGAAAGCTTTTTCTGCATCTATTGAGGTGATCATATGGTTTTTATCCTTCAATTTGTTAATATGGTTTAACACATTGATTGATTTGCATATATTGAAGAATCCTTGGGTTTCTGGGATAAACCCCACTTGATCATGGTGTATGATCCTTTTAATGTGTTGTTGGATTCTGTTGGCTAGTATTTTGTTGAAGATTTTTGCATCCTTGTTCCTCAGTTATATTGACCTATAGTTTTCTTTCTTTGTGACATCTGTGTCTGGTTTGGGTATCAGGGTGATGGTGGCCTCGTAGAATGAGTTTGGGAGTGTTCTTCCCTCTGTATATATTGGAAGAGTTTGAGAAGGATAGGTGTTAGTTCTTCTCTCAATGTTTTATTTTTTTGTTTGTTTTGTTTTGTCTTTTGTGCGGTACACGGGACTCTCACTGTTGTGGCCTCTCCCATTGTGGAGCACAGGCTCCAGATGTGCAGGCTCAGTGGCCATGGCTCACAGGCCTAGCCGCTCCGCAGCATGTGGGGTCTTCCCAGACTGGAGCATGAACCTGTGTCCCCTGCATCAGCAGGCGGACTCTCAACCACTGCACCACCAGGGAAGCCCCTCTCAATGTTTGATAGTATTCACCTATGAAGCCATCAGGTCCTGGGCTTTTGTTTGTTGGAAGAATTTTAATCACAGTCTCAATTTCACTGCTTGTGATTGGTCTGTTTATATTTTCTATATCTTCCTTTTTCAGTCTCAGAAGGTTGTGCTTTTCTAAGATTTTGTCCATTTCTTCCAGTTTGTTCATTTTATAGGCATACAGTTCCTTGTAGTAACCTCTCATGATCCTTTGTATTTCTGCTGTGTCAGTTGTTACTTCTCCTTTTCCATTTCTAATTCTATTGATTTGAGTCTTCTCGCTTTTTTTCTTGATGAGTCTGGCTAATGGTTTATTTATTTTGTTTATCTTTTCAAAGAACCAGCTTTTAGTTTTATTGTTCATTGCTATTTTTTCCTTCATTTTTTTCCATTTATTTATGATCTGATCTGTATTATTTCTTTCCTTCTGCTAACTTTGGGGTTTTTTTGTTCTTCTTTCTCTCATTGCTTTTGTGTAAGGTTAGGTTGTTTATTTGAGATTTTTCTTGTTTCTTGAGGTAGGATTTTATTGTTATAAACTTCCCTCTTAGAACTGCTCTTGCTGCATCCCATAGGTTTTGGCTCGTCGTGTTTTCATTGTCATTTTTTCTAAGTATTTTTTGATTTCCTCTTTGATTTCATCAGTGCTCTCTTGGTTATTAAGTATTGTATTTTTTAGACTCCATGTGTTTGTATATTTTCCAGATTTTTCCCTGTAATTGATATCTACTATCATAGCATTGTGGTCAGAAAAGATACATGATATGATTTCAATTTTCTTAAATTTACCAAGGCTTGATTTGTGACCCAAGATCTGATCTCTCCTGGAGACTGTTCCATGAGCACTTGAGAAGAAAGTTTATTCTGTTGTTTTTGGATGGAATGTCCTGTAAATATCAATTAAGTCCATCTTATTTAATGTATCATTTAAAGCTTGTGTTTCCTTATTTAATTTCATTTTGGATGATCTGTCCATTGGTGAAAGTGGGATGTTAAAGTCCCTTACTATGTTTGTGTTACTGTTGACTTCCCTTTTTATGGCTGTTAGCATTTGCGTTATGTATTGAGGTGCTCCTATATTGGGTGTATAAATAGTTACAATTGTTATTTCTTCTTCTTGGATTTATCCGTTGATCATTATGTAGTGTCCTTCTTTGCCTGTTGTAATAGTTTTTATTTTAAAGTCTATTTTGTCTGATATGAGAATTGCTACTCCAGCTTTCTTTTTATTTCCATTTGCATGGAATACCTTTTTCCATTCCCTCACTTTCAGTCTGTTTGTGTCCCTAGGTCTGAAGTGGGTCTCTTGTAGACAGCATATATATAGGTCTTGTTTTTGTAACCATTCAGCCAGTCTATGTCTTTTGGTTGGAGCATTTAATCCATTTACATTTAAGGTAGTTATTGATATGTATATTCCTATTACCACTTTCTAAATTGTTTTTGTTTTGTTATTGTAGGTGTTTTCCTTCTCTTTTGTTTCCTGCCTAGAGAAGTTCCTTTAGCATTTGTTGTAAAGCTGGTTTGGTGGTGCTGAATTGTCTTAGCTTTTGCTTGTCTGTAAAGGTTTTAATTTCTCTGTCGTATCTGAATGAGATCCTTACTGGGTAGAGTAATCTTGGTTGTAGGTTTTCCCCTTTCATCACTTTGAATATGTCTTGCTACTCCCTTCTGGCTTGCAGGGTTTCTGCTGAAAAATCAGCTGTTAACCTTATGGGGATTCCCTTTTATGTTATTTGTTGTTTTTCCCTTGCTGCTTTTATATTTTTTCTTTCTATTTAACTTCTGATAGTTTGATTAATATGTGTACTGGTGTGTTTCTCCTTGGATTTATCCTGCATGGGACTCTGCACTTCCTTGACTTGGTTGACTATTTCCTTCCTCATATTAGGGTAGTTTTCAACTATAATATCTTCAAATATCTTCTCAATCCCATTCTTTTTCCCTTCTTCTTCTGGGACCCCTATAATTCGAATGTTGATGCATTTAACGTTGTCCCAGAAGTCTCTGAGACTGCCCTCAATTCTTTTCTTTCTTTTTTCTTTATTCTGCTCTGCAGTAGTTATTTCCACTATTTTATCTTCCAGGTCACTTAGCCATTCTTCTGCCTCAGTTATTCTTCTATCAATTCCTTCTAGAGAATTTTAAATTTCATTTATTGTGCTGTTCATCAGTTTGTTTGCTGTTTAGTTCTTCTTGGTCCTTGTTAATCTTTTCTTGTTTTTTTCCATTCTATTTCCAAGGTTTTGGATCACCTTTATTATCATTTCTCTGAATTCTTTTTCAGGTAGACTGCTTATTTCCTCTTCGTTTGTTTGGCAGTGGGGTTTTACCTTGCTCCTTCTTCTGCTGCATATTTCTCTGTCTTCTCATTTTGCTTAACTTACTGTGTTTGGGGTCTCCTGTTCACAGGCTGTAGGTTCGTATGACCCACTGTTTTTGGTGCCTGCCCCCAGTGGGTGAGGTTGGTTCATTGGGTTGTGTAGGCTTTCTTGTGGAAGGTACCGGTGCCTGTGTTCTGGTGTGTGTGTCTGGGTCTTGTCTTTTGGGTGGGCAGGGCTGCATCTGGTGGTGTGTTTTGGGGTGTATGCGAAGTTAGTATGATTTTAGGCAGCCTCTCTGCTAATGGGTATGGTAGTGTTCCTGTCTTGCTAGTTGTTTGGCATGGGGCATCCAGCACTGGAGTTTGTTGGCCGTTGCTTGGAGCTAGGTCTTAGGGTTGAGACGGAGATCTCTTGGAGAGCTCTTGCTGATTGATATTACATGGGGCAGGGAGATGTCTGGTGGTCCAATTTCCTGAACTCGGCCCTGTCACTTCCGAGGCTTGGGCCCAATGCCAGGCCAGAGCACCAAAACCCTTTCAATGGCTTAGGGAAGTCTTCAGCCAAACAGAAAAATCACAAACAGAGCACACGCCTGTAGAAACCCTCCAGTAGGGAACATTTAAAGGAATTATTTTTCCAACTTGGAAGAAAGATGGCATATAAAGGTGCATTAAAAATTCAAAGATCTACAAAGTCCAGTTGGATTTTCTATTGTTTTTTAAAGATTTACATAGTATGTAGAGAAATATAAAGTTATGAGCAATAATAAATTTCTATGTAATTTAAAAAATTGATTTGGATCAGAGGCCCTTTTTCACCAGTATGGGTGTTATTGACTTTATGTAAGAACAATAAATATTTTGCATTTAAATTAAAATAGTGCATTACATTACTTGTATCTGCATTTACTCACAAGGCTACTGATGTATGATTTTATGCCTGCAAATAAAAAGAAAGTGGCAGGGTAGGCAACACTAGAAGCAGTTATTATTGTTGCCCTATATTTAAAAATTAAAAATTACTTTACAATGTAACTTAGGCCACATCATCATTTTATTCAAAGAAAAATAAAAAGGAAGAGACTAATTAATCTCTTTAGAAACAAGAAAATATCTTTTTAGTCCATATGTCTATTTTCCTTTGGTTCATGTATCTACCACACTGCTGGTTATTATTTTTTTTCATGAACCATAACCTCCTTAAAAGAAGATGCATGCCTAGGCTATATGGTAGAATATATATTAAGTATTCTTTATATATTAGAATAGAAAATTGCATAACTTTTTCATATTATAAAAATAATTGATCTTTGGCTGATTGTTCCTTAAAGGATGACAGTTACTAAGGAGACTTAACAGTAGTATTATGCCTTTCTAACTGCTTTCAGTGGAGGAAGACCAATAATTGGAAGGATGATAGAGATGCTCACAAATGGAGGGTGTGCTCTGGCCAGGGAGAAACAATTCATCTTTGATAGAGTGATAAGACATTTTCATCTTTGGGCAAATCTAAATATAAGAATGTTTGTCATATATCTAACCAATTGCTGATCCTCTGTCATGTTTAATCCTTTGTCCTTGTTGCTCTATGGAGCACCACAGAGTAAGGCAAATGTTCCTACCAGCTCATAAGACATTTGAGAATAGGTATAACAATCCCTTATTTGATTCAAAAAACTTTCAAATGTGGTTTCTTTAGAGGTTTCCTATCCTGTTTGTTTTGTTTGAAAGTATTCCGACTACTGTCCCTCATGAAATCTGGATTTCTTAACTAAATGCTACAAGGGTCTGACCAAGTCTATGAAATGAATCCATCCTTTATTCTGGATTCTGATAATGCAGAACAAACCTAAGTAATTTTTCTGGATCCATACAACCCTGTATTTTAAATATTTGGTAACAAAATTGAAAGACTATTTTACCAATTTTCCCTTATCTAGTCATGGAGATAATTATTTCCTTTCTCTTCCTCATCTCCTAAATTCAAATTAACTAGTCCCAAATTTTTCCAGCATAAGGAAATTGTTAGAAGATTACTAAGCACGTGGTCAAGGTTGGTATTTGTGCTTCTGAAGCATGCGTACCAGCCAAATAGTCTATGTAAAGGGAACCAAGGACTAATTGTCAAATCATAGGGGTTAGACACTTCCTCCAGTGATTGCAACAAATATTTATTGACTGCCTACTATGTGCCATACATTGAGTTAGGCACATGGATATCATGATTAATAAGCTATTCATGATTCTTGCCTTAATAGATCTTACAGTCAAGTGACAGGGAATAACTTTATAAATTAATCACAAAAATCACAACTGTTAAAAGTACATGGGGGACTTCCCTGGTGGCACAGTGGTTAAGAATCTGCCTGCCAATGCAGGGGACATGGGTTCGATCCTTGGCCTGGGAAGATCCCACATGCCACGGAGCAACTAAGCCTGTGCGCCACAACTACTGAACCTGTGCTCTAGATCCCACGAGCCACAACTACTGAGCCCACATGCCACAACTACTGAAGCCCACGTGCCTAGAGCCTGTGTTCCACAGCAAGAGAAACCACCACAATGAGAAGCCTGCACACCGCAACGAAGAGTGGCCCCACTCACCGCAACTAGAGGAAGCCTACACGCAGCAACGAAGACCCAGTGCAGCCAAAAATAAAATAAATAAATAAATAAATAATTTTTTTTAAAAAGTACAGGGAAAGAGTAGTATATAATGGTAGATAGCTCCATACTAATCATGGAAATGTTCAAAAAGCTGTTAACTACCTAAATAGCAATGAAGTATCAAATGGTTAGGAATAAACCTAAGAAAATATGTTCTAGATCTAGACTAACATATATTTAGAAAAAGTAAAGACCTAAATGAATGGACAGGTATACCAAGTTCAAAGTTTGAATACTGAATACATTGAAGCAATCATTTCTTCCCAAATTGATCTGTAGATTTAATGTCAGCTCATTTAATATCCCCACATATTTTAATCAATTTTGATGAAACCCAAGGTGGGATCATAGTGGAGAAAAAAATGTTTTTCCTATAAATTGTTTTAATATAATTGGATTGCCATTTGGAAAAAAAAAATGGAAATCCACAAGTTAAACTTCACAATACAAACAGAATTCTAATCCAAGAGGATATACATATATGCAAAAGTGAAAGACTTAACAAAAAAAGCTAAAAGATAACATAGTAGAATACTTTCTTGACTAGAAAGAAGGTTATTTTTTATTTTTGCTTTATTTTTATTTCTATGTAGGATTGCCAAACTTAGCAAAGAAAGATATGTCACACCTGGCTAAATGTGAATTTCAGATAAACACTGAGAAACCTTTTTTAGTGTAAGTGCATGCATGCAATATTTGGTGCATACAAAGTATTTTTGTTGCTTATATGAAATTTACGTTTAACTGGGTATAGTGTTTTTTATCTGACAACTCTATTTCTAGGTAAATATATAATAGAAAAAACTGCATATGGGCACCAAAAGAACTACAATAATGTTCATAACAATATTATTTGTCAGAGTTCCAAAACTGATACAACTAAGTGTCCATAATAGGTAGAAAAAAGAAATTTTAGTATAGGATGAAATACTATAAAATACTTGAAATGGACAAACTACAGTTAAAATGAATAAGAGCATAACACAGAATTATGCATTTGGTATGATTAAATTTATATAGAGTTTAAAAACAGGCAAAACTAAAGTTTGGTATTAGAAGTCAGGACAGTGATTGCCCTTGGAAGAAAAGGAAAGTAATAATCAGGAGGAGCTTTATGTGGACTTCTGAGGTGCTGGCAATGTTGGATATCTTGATCTGGTAAGTATGTATATTTTGAAGTAATTTATTGAGATCTTCATCTACATTGATTATACTTTTCTGTAAGAGTCTTATGATTCAACAAAAAAATACTAAAATGTCACAGCTACATTGATATAGACCAGATTGACTTTAAGGCAAAGAACATCACTAGAAATTAAAATTTTTTTTTTGGCAAAAGATAGTTTAGTCTTTTACTGTTTAAAATCATGTTTAAACATCTCCAATGGCATTGTCAATAACTGTTAATAATTCCTGAATTAACTCTTCTAAATTGCTTTTATTTTTTAGTCTGAATCCATTAAAAAAATCTTGAAGTATAAATATGTTGAAGTATATTATGGTTCAAATTTCTTCTGTTTCCTGCAATATTCATCAAATATGTGCACAGAAGTCAATCTCCTTTTTTATGTTGGAGAATTTTGCTTATAATAGTTATACTAGGTGCTATTTAGTTGATTTATTTTTACTTTCTTAAACCTGGTGAATTCTCCCCTAAGAAAATGAGTTAGAGATTCCCATTGTTATTTAGGTTTCAAGTTACTATCTTTTGAAAACTCCCACTTCCCTTCATTATACACTAAGGACATCAATCCACCAGGTGAATTCAGACATCTCTATCTCAACTGATCAGCAAATGAGTTTAGCTGTTATATGTGGTACTGTAGGACAGATCACTTTATTTTCATAATCATAGCCTCTTGTCTACATAATAATTTCCATAATTATTTAAAATGTTTAAATTCCTCTTATTTTATAAAATGTTATAAAAGTTACAGTGATGAAAATAGTTAAATGCATATGTCTTATACACTTAATATAATTAAGTGGATATTGGAAGTAATAAGACCTGCTAATGGAATCAAATCACTGAATATACATTAGATGTCTCTTAGAAAAGCATACAATTATAAGTAAAAAGAACAAAATTAAATAATCTGTATTAAAAATCCTAGAGGGCTTCCCTGGTGGCACAGTGGTTGAGGGTCCGCCTGCTGATGCAGGGGACGCGGGTTCGTGCCCCGATCCGGGAAGATCCCACATGCCGCGGAGCGGCTAGGCCGGTGAGCCATGGTCACTGAGCCTGCGCGTCTGGAGCCTGTGCTCCGCAACGGGAGAGGCCACAACAGTGAGAGGCCCGCGTACCAAAAAAAAAAAAAAAAGAAAAAAAAATCCTAGAAATATATCGTCAACTCTTGTGTCCATCAGGGAAACTGAAACTAAACATTTTATATTTTTAAGATTTTTTTGTAACAATCTCTCCTTCTATGCATAAACCAGTCAGTTGATTTTTGAATACTAAATATCACTTATATCCAGGTTTACATTATACACAAAATGATGAAAGCTAGAACCATCAATAGATTCTGCTAAAGATATTTACTGTCTTTTTTTTTTCCTTTGTTGAACATCAGTGGCAGTGCCTACCGATAGTTTTCCACAATTTTTTTCCCATATAACTGGCCTATACTCCATGTATTCACAGGGCTGCAGCTGGTCCCTTTCCTTTAACATTTTTCCTTGCCAACTTTGAGAAGAACTCTAAACTTAGGTAAGAAAAGGTAGATAGTGAAAATCATGTTCCTTTGCAGCTATTGCTTTGCAAAAGGAAATTGTAATGTGAGAATAAGTAATTATATCTTTACAGTGATGGAAATGTGTATTCTGAAATGGTCTTAACTTGATTATAACTTTCTAAATTTAACACTTTTGAAATGAATTCACCATAATTGGGAACATGGTTTCCCAAATCTAAGGTACCTCTTTCTCTTTCTTGCTTCTAATTTTACTATTCCAAATTACAATTTAACTGATTTATCCTACTTTTTTTTTCTTTTTTAATTAGACACAAACTTTTAAAGGTACCGGGAAATGTGGTTAGACGGTATGCAGATGCTGCCGCCTGGTTATGAACATCCAGGGAACAGTTACCTCTGGTCAGGTCGAGAGCGTGTTTATCCTCCATGACAAAGTACTCTTTACTGAAAGAGTGAAAATGACTTTTATTCCAGTATGAAATGCACTTTGCTTTATTTTAAGCATCTTTCTTTGATAATAGAATTTAATCAGATCTTCTTGTTGTTGTTGCTGGCAGTTTTTATCTAGCCCTCCTCCATAACTCAGCTGATCTGAACTTTCAGTCCCCTGCTTGAGACAGACCCCGATGCAGCATAACCAAGTAAATACATTCAAATTCTCAAAGTCTTAAGTAGGATAAATGCTTCTTATCAGAACTATTTATCCATGGGAGGTACTCTACCTTTTATATTTTACAGCTGTTGACTTGTCCCGAAGGAACACATGCACTGGAATTTCCTGTTAAAGATTAAATCCTAATCTCCCAAGTGGCCAACATCTATTCAGCTATTTACAACAATGTTGTAAGTCAACACCAAGCAGCTGTTCAGTTTATTTCTTCATACAAGGATTCTTAGCTTCATAGTCTAATAAATCAACCTGAGGTTGATTTAGGCTTGCAATCATGCCAAGAGTTATGAGTTTATTTGTGACTTAATAATTTAAGAGGATCCTTGCCATTTTCTCATAATATAACTAGTAAATCAATCATAAAACAAAATCATGACAGACATGACTCAACAAATTAGAAAGAAACCTTAGGAAAACATATCATTACTTTTGTTTTTAAAGCAGTATGAATCACATTATAAATCATTTCTGGAAAAGCAAAAGGAAATAAGTCATGGCCTCTTCCAGTGTGTTTTAAAAGGTGAATTAACCCCAAGGAAGCACACTTGTTCAAATGATGTCTGTGTTTAGAGGAATAGTCACAGACATAATGAAGCACAAGAAAACAGAAAATTGCATTGGCTAAGAGCAATATGACAGATAAATGACTTTGGATGAACTTGTTAGGAATAATTCTCTGACCATGGAACGTCAAGTGACTATGTGGCCGTAACTGCTCATCATGAACCCGGTGATGTCAGACCCACCAAATCATAAGTTTGGGTGGACCTAAGAGCAATCCATCATAAGATGGCTCACACATCTGGGATCAGGAACAAGCAAAGCCAGAAGGTAAATGTAAGCTGCATGTACAGATGGCCCAGATTCCCAAGTCATCCACAAGTGTTTTAACTCAGCCCCTTCCTCATCTCACATCTATGGCCACAAGAATGCCACATGGACAGCTGATAAAGGAGGTAAAAGTCCAAGTTTGGTTCAAGGTAGGTTCAAGGTTTGGTTCAAGTTGACCTGTGAGTGCAAACTGAAATTGGTTAATGGCTGTGCTAAAGCACCCTTTAAGGGTGGCCTAAAAGAGACTGGTGAATAAATGTCCTGAGGGGAAAAAATTTATATTTTACACGTGGTTATCCACTTTGTGTGGATAGAAAAGTAGCCTGTCAATAGACTGTACATAATATCATGGGCACTGGTGTTATGGGCTGAATTCTGTCCTCCCAAAATGCACTTGTTGAAATTTCAATCCCCAGTACCTCAGAATGTAACCATATTTGGAGGTGAAGTCTGTAAAAATGTCATTTAGTTAAAATGAGGCCTTTACAGTAGGGTCCTAATCTGATATGACTTACATTCTTATAAGAAGAGGAAGAGACAACAGAGATGGGCACACAGAGAAAAGGTCATGTGAGGACACAGCAAGAAGGCGGCCATCTGCAAGCCAAGGAAAGATGCCTCAGGAGAAACTCAACCTACCAACACTTTGATCTTGGACTATGAGAACAGTGAGAAAATAAATTTCTGTTGTTTAAGCCACTCAGTCTGTAGTATTACAGCAGCCCCAAAAAACTAATACAAATGGCAACTTATTTGGCTATTTAAAAAGAAGTCTAGGAGGAGAAGGAATGGAAGATTAGAGACATGGAGATCTGAGAATAGGTGTGTTCAAGGATGGATAGGAGTGGTTCTAAGTCTGAAAACTTTTTTACTGGAGGTTAACACCTACTAAAAAGCATGCATTAGAGAAAGAGTACTAAACAACGAAGTATCCAGAATAACTTAGACAGTTGATGTCAACAAGTCACTTTCATGGCCATCCCAGTATTGGCACAACAGTTGCTACCCTGGCAAAGGTGGAGACTATGTAGATTTTGCTGCCTTCCTTCTATTGCTTAATCTCACAGCAACAGAGACAAACCCTCCGCCCCTGATATAGCACCATTTACTGAAGAAACTAGGAAGCCATCTGGTGACAAGCTTATTACACTGGACTCCTTTCATCCTGAAAAGGGAAGCATTTTATCATCACTAGGATAGACCCATATTCTTGTATGGAGTTTCCTTTTCTGCTTGTTAGAGTAGCAGTGTTATTTAAGTAATACAGTGTATTTGATCTGCTGATATTCCATCAGACTGAGGGACAAACATAAGATCAAAGGATACATGGCAGGAGTGAGCACTTAACTATAGGATCCACCAGTCCTATTGCATATCATGCCACCCTGAAGCTGCAAGTTTGATAGAGTAATGGAAGGGCCTGTTGAAGATACAGTTGAAGTGTCATCTTGAAGATAATTCCCGGTGATGATAAGGAGTAATTCTTCTAGACACCATAAACCAATTGCCATTATATTGTGAGGTGTCTCCAATTGGTAAATTACACTAGTTTGAAAATCAAGAAGTGAAATTAGCAGTGGCTCTGTTTACCTTGACTCTTAGTAATCTACTTAGAAAATGTGTGCTTTCCATCTCTGTTACTCTGGTCTCCTTGGGTTTAATGATCCTGTGCCCCAGAGAAGGTATACTTTCATTAGGTAATACAGCAATATTCCAATTAAGCCTCCAGTTATGGTAACCTCCCAATCACATTGTACTTATGATTACAGTCTAACAGGCAAGGAAAGGAGTCAATCCTGGCAGGGGTAAATTGACCCTGATTATCAGGAGCGGGTAAGACTTTTGTTGCATAATGAAGACAGTAGAGAAGAATAGGTTGGAAAGACAGTCGATTCACCTTGTTGATTTGGTACCCCCCTGACCAATTTTAACTGTGAATGGAAAAACGTAGTAATCCCCCACCCTCACCGTCCAAGAAGGATGCAGTTTTCTGCTACCTTAATCAGGTGCTAGTTGATTATATAGAGAATCTAGAATGGATGGGAGAGGAGATGGTGATGATATACAGTTATGCCATCAGGATAAGCTGGAGAATCAGGGGTTGTAATTTATCAAACTAACCTTCCTCTTACAACTTCATCCCAGGAAACAAGGCACGACAGAATCCGAAAAAGCAATCTCCATATTATATGACTCAAGTGTATCTATGTGCCTTAAGAAATGGATTGTAGTAGATGTCTCGGCGAGTGACCCAGGTAGCTCCTTCAGCACAGAAGCACTCATTACCCTGGCTGCTGGGATTTTGGTGGTTTACAGCTCTTACCTGAATCCCTTTCCACAACTTTCCCTTAACTGTGAAAAGTTGCTTCACCCAAAATCATTCCTCCTTTCTAAGGGCAGCCTGTAACCCATATCAAGTCAATATTGGGTATAAAGACCCAGGTCCCATACCCAAATGATGAATAAATTTGAAGTGTCCATATTAACTATAGAGCTCCTTGTAGGATAGACTGAGGCCTTTTTTGAGAAGGCCTTATATTTCAGCTTTAATCTTTGTGGCAGGTGTTGATTATATGAGCACTCCCTAGTTATCTTCCTGTATATACATCTCAGACTTGCTTTCCAGAGTAGCTGATCTACCATCTTTTTATTTTTTTAATTTTAACTATCTTGCTCTGTAATAGTTCAAGATTTGGCATTGCCTAACATACTCTCTTGCCCTCAAAGAACTCTTAATCTAGAAAAAGAGAAAGAAAAGAAAGGAAAAATTTTCCTATAAATTTAAAAGTATATTCACTTAGTGAATTATTAAAAAGAAGAATTTCCATTATAATTGTGCTTTCCTTTGTTATTTTTACTTCAAAGACCACAAAAATTGATCACTACATGTTTCAAGTCTATTAACTATCAAATAATTTTTCAGTCTAAAAATTAAGAATTTGATATTTATCACAAGCAACAAAAGCAAAAATTAGTAAGTGAGACTAAAACCAAAAAGCTTCTGGACACCAAAATAAACAGTCTACAAAATGAAAAGAAAAAAAAAATTTCAAGTTATATATCTGATAAGGGGTTAATATCCAAAATATATAAAGAACTCACACAACTAAGTAGCAAAACAAACAAAAAAACAAATAAAAATGGGCAGAGAAACTGAACAGACAATTTTCCAAAGAAGACATAGAAATGGCAAACAGGTATATGAAAAGGTGTTTGACATCACTAACCATCAGGGAATGCAAATCAAAACCACAATGTGATATCATTTCACACCTGTCAGAATGGCTGTCATCCAAAAGACAAGAGATAACAAGTATTGGCAAAGGTGTGGAAAAAAGGGAATCCTTGTGCACTGTTGGTGGGAATGTAAATTGGCATAGCTACTATGGAAAACAGTATGGAGGCTTCTCAAGAAATTAACAGTAGAGCTACCATATGATCCAACATCCCATTTCTGGGTACCTAAAGGAAATAAAGGCAGGATATCAAAGAGGTATCTGTGTGTTCCTGTGTTCATTGCAGTATCGTTCACAATAGCCTAGATATGGGAACAACGTAAGTGTGCATAAATAGATATAACACACACATACATACACACACACACACAGAGAAATATTATTCAAACATGAGAATAAGGAAGGAAATCCTACCATTTGTGCCAACTTGGATGGCACTTGAGGGCATTATGCTAAGTGAAATAAGTCAGACAGACTATATAATATCACTTATATGTGGAATCTAAAAAAGCAGAGAAATAGAAGAGTAGAGAGGTAGTTACCAGGGGCTGCAGGGTCAATGATACTGGTCAAAGTATACAAACTTCTTGTTATAAGATTAAGTTCTGGGGATAATACAATGTGGTGATTACAGCTAATAACCCTGTATTATATACTTGAAGGCTGATGAGAGAGTAGACCTTAAATATTCTCATCACAAAAAGAAATGCTAATTATGTGACAGGATGGAGGTGTTAGCTAATGCTATGTTGGTAATTGATATATAAATATATCAAATCAACACCATGTACACCTTAAACTTACACAATGCTATATGTCAATTATATCTCAATAAAGTTGGAAAAAAAGAAAAAGAAAAAATAGAATTTGGTACTTATGAAGTCTGTGAAGATATTCAGTGTAAAAACCCACTAATTATAATTAAAAATTTGTATTTTAATATCTGAGTTTATTCATGAAGAATGAAAAAAAACTCCATTAGAACTGTTTATCTGATAAAATTATTTTGCTGGTGGCTTTCTCATTTCCTTCAAAGAAAGGGCTATAATTTTTACTATATTTCAAAGCAATAATTAATTCAAAAGAGGAAGAAAATCAGACTGGTCACAGCACTGGATGATTTAGGTAGTTGCAGCATATTTTAATTCTATGTAAGTGTCAATTTTGATGTTTTCATTTTTCTAGCTTTACATATTATATACTGTATTGTATACATGTAGGGGCCCTTTCATTTTAGAGACTCTAAAATTATTTATAACTGTGTGCATTCAGGTAAATATTGACATTGTGAGCAAATATCACACATAGTAGTCTTTTTAAATTCTTATCTTGAGAAACTCAAAAAGGAGACTGGCAGTCTATCTTAAAAAATTTTCTTGAAAAATATTTTAGGATTGAGAAAAGTTTAAATTATTAATGGATTAACAATTTGATATTATAAACTTAAAAATTGAAATGTATGGGATTTTCAGCCAATGTCTAAGAGGAATTTTTTGTACTAGGCAATAAGCTCTAGCCAGACTAATGTATTAGTCCCTATATCTCTCAATGGTCAACTCTCAGTTATCTCTTTATTCTGCTCCTTAGGATTTTTGGCACTGTGGATCATACACTCCTTCCAAACAACCATCTTCTTTGTTCTCTTCCTACCTCATGGGTTGATGATTCTTGGTCTCTAGCTGGAACCTCTTCCTATACATATTTGAGGGATTAAGGTTCAGTCTTTATTAATCTTCTATTCTAATATCATTCCCTAGTCAACCTCTTCCCTTCACAAGGTAATAACATCTGTACCCTAATGACTCAGGACTCTATATCCAGACCAAAAGTATCTCCTGTATTTATATTGCTATATTCATCTGTCTATATTTTTTATTACTACTAGAAAGGAGAATTTTCTTTCTAGTCTTAGTATTACATAATTGTGAATTGATAATTTATTTTCCTTTCAACCCTGGTAAGAATTCACTCTTCTACTTTCCTTTCTGGCTGCATATGATCCTTCTGGTAAATTGCAAGATCTGCCTAGTCTGCTTCTACTGTCAGCCACTTCACTCTTTGCCCCAGGAGAACACTGCTTTCACTTCTCCCAGTCTACAGTTTCTTTTCCATGTTGAAAATGACTAATAGGACAGGTGCTACACTATACAGAGACTGCAGTTTTAATATCATTCTCAAATACAAAATTTTGGATTTAAACATATTTAAATATTTAATAGTTATATTAACAATTCCCAAAGCCATCTATAGATACAACACAATCCTCACCAAAATTCCAACGGCATTTGTCACATAAATGCAAAAAAATCTTAAAATTTGTGTGGAAGCACAAAAGATCCAAATAGCCAAAGCAATCCTGAGGAAGAAGTACAAAGCCAGGTGTATTACACTTCCTGAATTCAAAGTGTACTACAAAATGATAGTGATGAAAACAGCATGGTGCAGGCATAAAAATAGACACATAGACCAAAGGAATAGAACAGAAAGCATGGATTAAACCCCCACATATACAACCAACTAATATTTGACAAGGAAACCAAGACACCCAAAGGGGAAAGAATAGTCTCTACAACAAATGCTGTTGAGAAAATTGCATAAATACATGCAGAACAATGAAATTGGACTCTTCTCTTGCACCAATTAAGAATTATCTTGAAAAAGATTAAAAAATTATACATAAGACCTGCTACCATGAAACTCCTAGTTCAAAAATATAGGGAAGAAATCACTTGACTTTGCTCTTGGCAATGATCAATGATTTTTTGGATATGGCAACAAACAACAAAAGCAAAAATCAACAACTGTGATTAATGAAACATGAAAGCTTCTGCATAGCAAATAAATAAATAAATAAAAAGGCAACCTACAGAATGAGAGAAATTTTAGCAAACCGTATACCAAATAAGGGTTAATATCCAAAACATAAAAAGAGCTCTTACAACCCATTAACAAAGAAACAAACAGAGGAACTCAATAGACATTTTTTCCAAAGAATAGAGCCAACTGACCAACAGGTTCAGGAAAAGATAATCAACATCACCAATGATTGAGGGAATGCAAATCAAAACCACAATGAGATATTATTAGAATGGCTATCCCAGTAAGACAAGAGATAACAAGTGTTGGTGAGAATGTGGATAAAAGTGAACCTTATACACTGTTGGTGAGCATGTCAATTGGTTCAGCCACTATGGAAAACAATAGGGAGATTCATCAAACAATTAAAAATAGAACTACTGTACAATATAGTAATTCCACATCTGGGTATATATTCAAAGGACATGAAAACAGGATATCAGAGAGATATATGCACTCCCATGTTTATTTCAGCACTAATAGGGAAACAGTCTAAGTGCATATCAAAGAATGAATGGATAAAGAAGATGTAGTATATATGGAATATTATTCAACCATGAGAAAGAAAGACACCCTGCCATTGGCAACAACATGGATGGAACTTGAGCACACTATGCTGAGTGAAATAAATCAGATAGAGAGAGACAACTACTGTATGGTATCACTTATATGTGGAATCTAAAAAAGCCAAACTCATAAAAACAGAGAATAAAATTGTGGTTACCAGGGGATGGGGGATAGGACAGATGTTGTTTAAGAGTATAAACTTGCAAAGAGTAGTAAACAAACCATAAAGATCTAATGCACAGTATAGTTAAATATAGACAACAATCTTGTGTTATAATCATCAAACTTGCTAAGAAACTAGAAATTAATTATACCAACCACTAAAAAGAAATGATAATTATGTAATGAGGTGCTAATTATTGCTACAATGGCAATCATATTATAATATATAAATGTATCAAATTAACATGTTGTATACCTTAAATTTACGTGTTACATGTCAAATAAGTTTCAGTAAAAAAAAAAAATCCTTCTTTCTTTGTAACCTCACTTTGATCCACTCTTGTTTTTATGTAGTACCTTTCTAAGTGATGCCACAGAGCCTTCTATCTAGGACCACACTAGATTCTTATCTATAAAGTCTTTTCTCATTTTGTCTGTAGTACTGGACATAGATGTGCCCATCTCACCGATGCCTGCTTATAATTTATCCTTGACCCTGCACTTTCAATTCTGCTTATTTACCAAAGGTTGTTTTCTGCTCTCTATCCATGTATTTCTACTTCTCTTTTTTAATACCTATATGACATTCTTTTATATTTTATTTGATTCCTATTGATTAGAAAGCTTATCTTTCTCTTTATCATTTTTTGAGATATTTTGCCACAGCTATTTCATCCTTTTGTAGAGTTGTAACTTTTTACATATAGTTTTTATTGGTGGAAAAAGATGGCATTTTTTTAATATGTAAGATTTGAGATTTCTGGGGGAAAGAGGATTAATCTTTTTTTGTTTTGTTTTATTTATATTGCTATCAAATACAGTGGCCTGCATAAGTTCAGAATTGTAGTTAACTGAGTTGTTTTTATGTTTGACACAGGTTGATTTTCATACTGCTTTCTTTGAAAAATGTTGCCTCTTCCTTGATTTTAGCTTGGTTAATTCAGAATGAGTTAAGCTGAGGTTTATTTTATGAGGAAAAATGTATTATTATATAAATAAAATTTTTAAATGTCAATATCAGATCTACAATTAATTGGCAGACCTGCAATTATAGCCAAATTCAAGCCCTAAGGCTAAGACTCTTTAAAGGCAAGTAATTTAACTGTTCCATATTTCAGTTTACTGTTCTGTAAAGTGGAAATAGTAAATTTTTTTACCCAGTTATTATTGTAATCACTTTGCAGATCCAGGAAATCTCCTCCCACACACCGAAAATTTAGTTTCAATGTTGAGACTGATCATGGCACACACATAGCAAAAGAATATGAAGACTTTTATTACTCATATAATGATTCTTCCTGTGGAAAACAGGGCAGCTCCCAAGCAGGTCCAAAAAGGGCATGAGAGAGCAGAGAAAAGAAACTGGCTTGGGGTTTTTATTCAGGATGGAGCTGAGGTGAAGTTTACCACATTTGGATTGAACTTCCCACCAGTGACCAAGGCAGGAGCACCCTGGCTTTCTTATCAACTTGCACAAACGTGGGGCAGAAGGGGAAGAGGGAGGAATGAAATTTAAAGGTGTTTGCAGTAGAATATCAAAACATGGAGTCAAACTCTTTATTAGCGTAAGGATTATGCGGGACAATATTTGCTAAATGCTTAACAATAAAAGCAACCACTAGCTATCATGATTATTCCAGTAAATAAAATCTTCGTTATCTCAATTACTTGCCCATACTTTCAGAGAAGGAAGAAATTTACAGTTTCAGCGCATCTCAAACATGCGTGCACTCTAGCTAAATTGCTATAAAACAGGAGTAACAACAAAACCCTGTTTTGGTTCCATATCTTTCTCTTTTCATGTTTTCTTCCAGTACTTATTTGAAGCTATCCAAACAAAAAATCCTACTTACAACCACATTAGGACAGCAATAGTCTAAGTAAGCACATGGAAAGGAGAGGCAATGAAAACTTCTTAGGATATAGAGCTAGCAGGAGTTAAAAATTTGAAGTGCTTGGGAGAGTATTCTTTTATTTTATTTTGCATTAATTCAGACCCATTCTACTTTCTACTTACTATATTGATTTGAATGACTAAGGAAGGTAAGTGAACTGCATTCACAGTTTTAACTCATGAGTTATATAAGTGTGCCATTTTTCTATCCCTGCTTACTAGAGATACATAGCAACCTAGGGCTAGTGGTAGTGCTAGTGTTTATTATAAAGTTTGTCCTTTCTAAGCTTCCCTGGTGGTGCAGTGGTTAAGAATCCACTTGCCAATGCAGGGGACGCGGGTTCAAGCCCTAGTCCAGGAAGATCCCACATGCCGTGGAGCAATTAAGCTCATGCGCCACAACTACTGAGTCTGTGCTCTAGAGCCCATGAGCCACAACTACTGAGCCTGCGAGCCACAACTGCTGAAACCCACGCACCTAGAGCTTGTGCTCCACAACAAAAGAAGCCACCACAATGAGAAGACCACGCACCGCAATGAAGAGTAACCCCCGCTCGCTGCAACTAGAGAAAGCCCGTTTGCAGTAAGGAAGACCCAACACAGCCAAAAATAAAGAAAAAAAAAAAGTTTATCTTTTGTATCTCAGAGATTTCATGGCCCAGTGATTAATTTCTATTATTTTTTACTTTTTCAGGAGAGAACCTAGATGATTACCACAACTCACATGGTTTATTTTCAAAAATTCATTCCTCTTCATCCCCTATTTCACCTCAAACCAGTCCAATCTGATTTATTCCCTTCTACTCTCTGGTAGTGTTCTGGTCTACCACTGCCAATCTTTTTTTTTTTTTTTAATAAATTTATTTATTTTATTTATTTATTTTTGGCTGCTTTGGTTCTTTGTTGCTGTGCTCAGCTTTCTCTAGTTGCAGTGAGCGGGGGCCACTCTTTGTTGTGGTGCACGGGCTTCTCATTGCGGTGGCTTCTCTTGTTATGTAGCATGGGCTCTAGGCACGCGGGCTTCAGTAGTTGTGGCACGCGGGCTCAGTAGCTGTGCCTCGCTGGCTGTAGAGCACAGGCTCAGTAGTTGTGGTACACTTTGCCTGCAGCATGTGGGATCTTCCCGGACCAGGGCTCGAACCCATGTCCCCTGCATTGGCAGGCAGATCTTAACCACTGCACCACGAAGGAAGCCCTATCATTGCCAATCTTTTTATTGCTAAATATGCAGTGGTCACTTGACCATCCCCATATTACTCTACCACTCAGCACTAAGCAACATATCTATCATTCCATCACTGGGTGGGAATGGGAGGTATCTTCTTTCTGTAGCCTACTTTTCTGCTACCATTCAGTCCCCTAAGTCTTCATCCTCTATGCCACCTATGAATGACTGTCCCTAGCATCTGTCCTGTGCTTTCTTTTCTCCTCTAGTTTTTCTCCTAAAAAATCTCATCCGTCCCATTGTTTAAATGTCATCTATATATGATGGCTTTCAGATATGAAAAGTTGGGTCATCAACTCACGATGATGAAAATACTATTACATAAATATTCCCTTATATTTGTGGTATTCATTTAGTTGTGGAATGCTTAATTTTTAAATGATTAGGGTTAATTTGATTGCAACTGTCGATGGATTAGCTTTAATTATAAAGTAAGTTTTCTTCTAACCTAAATACTGTGAGTATAATGCATTTCCATAATTTTAGCATATCTTTGATTTTGGAGATGTGTCCAGTGACAAATATTTTTATAGCTGTTTAAAACAATCCCAATTTTATTGAAAAATAACTATATCATAATGTCATCAGGAAAAAGCAATGTTTTCCCCATTAAAATAGAATTGAAATATTTTTAAAATGTTTTTTTTTCTCCTTAGCACCCTTTTACATTCTCAGGCAATTTACAGAGGCTTCAGGGGGTGCTTGCGAGATAATTAAATTTATGCCATATTAAAGTGTAGCTTGATTGGTACAATTGAATAAAATGAGATTATTAATTACAGATAGAATTTTGTTCTACAAATTTCAAAAAAAATTAAACAGTATCTTTCTGTTATTATTACTGTGCTTACCACATATCATTAGGTCTTTGAGAATACTAATTTTGTTAATATCACTCTAATGAGCTCTCCCATGCAAATTAGAGTATCTGATTTTCATTATCTTTCACCAATATTGAGAAGGATTTTTATAACATTTGATACTGTAACAAATTTAAGGAAGTTTAGAGATATTTCAAATTACTGAAACCATCATTTTGTTTATCACAGGAAATCAGAAATACCTTTTGTTTTTAACTCTAGCTAGAATTAATATTTTCATCCTGGTTTGATACAATAAATGAAATGGGAAATCCCTAGGTGGTTTTTCAGTCTATATGAACAATGTAAATTGACTCTATTTATTTTATACGGAACTGCATACCCTAAACTGCTTAGTTAGTTCCTTTCTCTGTTTGCTACTTTTACTGCTCTTAATCTTTGGTAAGGTTTTCTTTTTTTTTTCCAATAATAGGACAAATACATTGTGATGTGCTATTAAATAAATCACATACTTGATGATGAAATCAAAATCAACAGAATCCCCTTATGTAAAACACTTCTGGAGAATAATGTACATTAAAAATTCTTACTGTACAAATAGAAGGAAACTGTTCTGAGGTGTGCTAAATGATGACTGTAACAGCCTACCCTAGTTGAAGGTCTTATTTATTTATTTATTTACATCTTTATTGGAGTATAATTGCTTTACAATGGTGTGTTAGTTTCTGCTTTATAACAAAGTGAATCAGTTATACATATACATATGTTCCCATATCTCTTCCTGCTTGCGTCTCCCTCTCTCCCACCCTCCCTATCCTACCCCTCCAGATGGTCACAAAACACCGAGCTGATCTCCCTGTGCTATGTGGCTGCTTCCCACTAGCTATCTACCTTACGTTTGGTAGTATATATATGTCCACGTAACTCTCTCACTTTGTCACAGCTTACCCTTCCCCCTCCCCATATCTTAAAGTCCATTCTCTAGTAGGTCTGGGTCTTTATTCCTGTCTTACCCCTAGGTTCTTCATGACATTTTTTTTTCTTAAATTCCATATATATGTGTTAGCATACGGTATTTGTCTTTCTCTTTCTGATTTACTTCACTCTGTATGACAGACTCTAGGTCTATCCACCTCATTACAAATAGCTCAATTTCGTTTCTTTTTATGGCTGACTAATATTCCATTGTATATATGTGCCACATCTTCTTTATCCATTCATCTGATGCTGGACACTTAGGTTGTTTCCATCTCCTGGTTATTGTAAATAGAGCTGCAATGAACATTTTGGTACATGACTCTTTTTTAATTATGGTTTTCTCAGTGTATATGTCCAGTAGTGGGATTGCTGGGTCATATGGTAGTTCTATTTGTAGATTTTTAAGGAACCTCCATACTGTTCTCCATAGTGGCTGTAACAATTCACATTCCTACCAGCAGTGCAAGAGGGTTCCCTTTTCTCCACACCCTCTCCAGCATTTATTGTTTGTAGATTTTTTGATGATGGACATTCTGACTGGTGTGAGATGATATCTCATTGTAGTTTTGATTTGTATTTCTCTAATGATTAATGATGTTGAGCATTCTTTCAGGTGTTTGTTGGCAGTCCGTATATCTTCTTTGGAGAAATGTCTATTTAGGTCTTCTGCCTATTTTTGGATTGGGTTGTTTGTTTTTTTGTTATTGAGCTGCATGAGCTGCTTGTAAATTTTGGAGATTAATCCTTTGTCAGTTGCTTCATTTGCAAATATTTTCTCCCTTTCTGAGGGTTGTCTTTTGGTCTTGTTTATGGTTTCCTTTGCTGTGCAAAAGCTTTTAAATTTCATTAGGTCCCATTTGTTTATTTTTGGTTTTATTTCCATTTCTCTAAGAGGTGGGTCAAAAAGGATCTTGCTGTGATTTATGTCATAGAGTGTTCTGCCTATGTTTTCCTCTAAGAGTTTGATAGTTTCTGGCCTTAATCTGGTCTTTAATCCATTTTGAGCTTATTTTTGTGTATGATGTTAGGGAGTGATCTAATCTCATACTTTTACATGTACCTGTCCAGTTTTCCCAGCATCACTTATTGAAGAGGCTGTCCTTTCTCCACTGTACATTCCTGCCTCCTTTATCAAAGATAAGGTGACCATATGTATGTGGGTTTTTCTCTGGGCTTTCTATCCTGTTCCATTTATCGATCTTTCTGTTTTTGTGCCAGTACCATACTGCCTTGATTACTGTAGCTTTGTAGTATAGTCTGAAGTCAGGGAGCCTGATTCCTCCAGCTCCGTTTTTCATTCTCAAGATTGCTTTGGCTATTTGGGGTCTTTTGTGTTTCCATACAAATTGTGAACTTTTTTGTTCTAGTTCTGTGACAAATGCCAGTGGTAGTTTGATAGGGATTGCATTGAATCTGTAGATTGCTTTGGGTGGTAGAGTCATTTTCACAATGTTGATTCTTCCAATCCAAAAACATGGTATATCTCTCCATCTATTTGTATCATCTTTAATCCTTTCATCAGTGTCTTATAATTTTCTGCATACAGGTCTTTTGTCTCCTTAGGTAGGTTTATTCCTAGATATTTTATTCTTTTTGTTGCAATTGTAAATGGGAGTGTTTTCTTGACATCACTTTCAGGTTTTTCATCATTATTGTATAGGAATGCCAGAGATTTCTGAGATGCTACCAGAAAACTTACTAGAGCTAATCAATGAATTTGGTAAAGTAGCAGGATAGTTGAAGGTCTTTGGTCTCTGGTGTTTTCTCACTGTTACAATGTTTGCCTAACTGTCATTCATAATCAGAAGGGTTTATTCCTCACACGTTAATAATGAAGTAACTCTAGCTAGAAGAGAAAGTTCTCAATTTGGGAAAATTTTACCTCATTCTTTAAAGATAAATTTTTCTTCTTATATCCTAAACAGTTTAGCCTCACAGAGACCCTTTTTAGGGCTAAATTCACAAAACACTGCCTGACTTCCACGCTACTGCCTTTAACAGCCTTTCTCTGCCAGGTTCTCAGGATGGTAAAGGTTGTTCTGTAGAATTATTCACCTGTACTGCATAATTGAAAGATGCTATTGTTTTCTCTGTCCTGCCTATGGGTTTAGACAGCTGTTTCTCCAACAGGCAATAAATTGGTTAAAAAACAAAAATACAGTGCCTTTTGGACAGCTGTGTAGAAGCACAAAAAAGAATTTTTTAAGCTTTTTACTGTCAATGTGATAATTATTGCTTGGTCTAATTTTGCATAAATTCTGTTCAGTAGCACTTCTATGGATAATAGTTTCATTTATTTCCTGCAATAAAAAATATTTTAGTCTAAATGATTATAATGATGAAAATATATAACACATCTTTCTGTTTTCATTATACTATCATTTATGTAATTCGATGATACTGAAATAATTGGAGGAAGCAGGTGTAACTCTGTAGGTAATAATACTGAATTTTTACTCTATGCTGATTTGAGCTTTTCAAAAGGATCATTAAAAATGTCCATGTGATCCTACCGTTTGTTTTACAAAACCTGGCACTGATGACAATTAGGCACAACCACAAATCAACATAAAAATAAGAGGTAAATAAAAGAATGTAGTGTAAATTTTACTTAACTAAAAATAAATAAACCCGCTCATTCTCCTTGCTAACTCTCCAGATGAAATTCAGTTTGTCAACCCACAGTGTGATTGGAGGTTAAGGAAAGCATTTTAAGATGTTGTTTCTGTTTATAATGGTCAATAACTAAAAGGATAATCTTTGGAATCATATCAAACTTGGTTCAAACCCTACCCTCTGTCTATAGCTGTTCCACTTTTGCAATGTCACCTAGTTATCTGAACCTGGGGTTCTGTATTTGTAAAAACTGAGATAAAAAGTAGGCATTTCAAAATATTTTTCTGTAGATTAAATGAGATACTGTGCATAATCTTACATACACTGGGGTCCTACTGCACAGTAATTGTTCAATTAATGGCATGTGAAAGTTATTTCTTTGACTCACATTAGAAATCACCATTATTTTGCAGCATGCATGATCTGTAAGTGCGGTTTCCTCATTGACCTAGAAATATGTTTGTTTGTTTTTTTCTGTATCACTGCCTTTTCCCTTACTTTGTTTTCCATACTAGGGTTAACCTTTTTCCTTGTCTACGAGGACTCTACTTCTATTCATTTGTTAAAAGTTTCACTTCACCTTGTATTATTTCCTTGTTTTTCTAATAGATTTTTGATCCTCTGGATCTGCATGAGATATTTAATAACTTCTACATAATCTATATTCCTTTTATTTTAGCTCATGCATCGTTTTTTTTTCACTTTTCTCCCTCAAGATATTATAAGGAATTAAGATAGAAATCATGCTCTATGTTTCTTTAATAAGCACACTTATCACAGCATCATGTATTATCTGAACATATTACAAGAAGTAATAGAAATAATAAGTTTATGCCCATTAAGTTGCTCAATTATTAAACCTTGGAAAAATATTCTATATGCTTTAATGAAAAAGAAACTTTCAGCTTCTTACAGGACAAAAATGGGGGTATACTTAAGATTACCAAACAGATGGTCTAATATTTTTATACCTAAGTTGCATTTGATTTAGTAACATCTAAAAAAGAGAAAATTAAAATAAGTAAAACAATTTGTACAGTAACTAAATTTAGAATTATTTTTAGAGATGCAGATATAGAAGAACAAAAGATTCAGGAAGGTTAGACAACATATTCTAAATTACAATTAACTGGAATTTACAAAGTGTATGGAATCTTCTCTACAAAGCTATGTACAACTTGCAAAAAATCACCAAAGGCAAGAATCTAGAGATATTAATACCTATTTTGGTATAAATCAAGGTTGAATCCCTTTTGTAGACTTCTGTAATTGGCAGTTTTGTTTAGCCATGACATTATTTAAATACTTTAAGTGCTTCTGAAAGAAACATGCTTGTCCACGGGACCACATTTTTCACCCTGTGCATTTTTTATAAACCAAGTCACTGTGCACATTCACGCTACCTGCCCGGATCTTTAAAGTATCTGAAGATAACTAACTTCATGAATATAGTATTTTTTATTGATGTATAGTTGATTTATATTATTATATTAGTTTCAAGTTTATAGCATAATGATTCAATATTTTTATGGATTATACTCTATTTAAAGTTATTACAAAATAATGGCTATATTTCCCTGTGCTGTGCAATATGTCCTTGCTGCTTATCTATTTTATACTAACAGTTTGTACCTCTTAATCCCATACCCCTATCTTACCTCTCCCCCTCCTTCCCTCTCCCCACTCATATCCACTAGTTTGTTTTCTATATCTGTGAGTCTGCTTCTGTTTTATTATGTATTCGTTTATTTTTCAGATTTCACATGTAAGTGATAACATACAGTTTATCATTCTCTGACTTATTTCACTAGGCGTAATACAAATTTAACAAGTGGGACTACATTAAACAAAAATGCTTCTATACAGCAAAGGAAACCAACAACAAAATGAAAGGCAACCTATTAAATGGGAGAAATATTTATAAATCATATATCTGATATGGGGTTAATATCCAAAATAAATAAAGAACTCATACACCTCAATAGCAAAAACAAAAGAGCAAAAACATCTGAATGGACATTTTCCAAAGAAGACATACAGAGCACTAACAGGTACAAGAAAGTGTAATCAACATCATTCATCAGCAGGAAAATGCAAATCAAAACCACAATAAGGTATCACCTCAATGGCTATTATTAAAAAGACAAGAAATAACAAGTGTTTCCCAGGATGTGGTGAAAAGGGAGTCCTTGTACACTGTTGAGAATGTAAATTGGTGCAGGCACTGAAGAAAACAGTATGGAGGTTCTCCAAAAAATTAAAAATAGAAGTACAATATGATCCACCAATTCCACTTCTGGGTATTTATCCAAAGAAAATGAAAAGACTAACTTGAAAAGAGACAAGCACCCTCATGTTCTTTGCAGTTTTATTTATAATAGCCAAGATATGCAAATAAGCTAAGTGTTCATCAAGGCATGAATCAATAAGAAGATGTGATATGTATGTACAATGGAATATTATTAAGCCATAAAAGAGAAGGTTTTCTTGTCATTTGGGACAATATGGATGAAACTCGAGGGCATTATGCTAAGTGAAATAAGTCAGGGAGAGAAAGACAAATACTGTATGATTTCACTTACATGTAGAATCTAAAAAGACAAAAAAGACCCAAAAATGAACTCATAGATACAGAACACAAATTGGTGGTTGCCAGAGGTGGGCGGTGGTGGCATTGACAAAATGAGTTAAAGAGATCAAAAGGTACAAACTTCCAGTTATAAAATACATCAGTCATGGGGATGATTTATGGTACAGCACGCTGACTATAGTTAATAATACAGTATTGCATTTTTGAAAGTTGCTAAGAGAGTATATCTTAAAAGTTCTCATCACAAAAAATTTACAACTATGTTTCGAGACGGATATTAACTAGGGTTATTGTGGTTATCATTTTTTTGCAGTATATACAAATATTGAATCATTATGTTTTACACTTGAAACTGATATAATGTTATATGTCACTTATATCTCAATTTAAAAAGAAGAAAAAATAACTTCTCTAACAACATAGTCCAAAGACAAATAGCAGTGTCAGGAAAAAGTACCAAATTAAAGGTAACCAATGCATTAAATGTTCAATTATATATATATATTCTGTGGTGAGTAGGAGATTGTTCACTGTATTCTGATTTACATATATTTTGCATACTGTATTATTACATATATTTGTATATATATATACATGCTTATATACACAGACATTTCATATAAACTGCTTTGTTCATTAGTTTTTATTTTACATTGCTTATATACATTTTATAGTTAATTATTTCATAATACAAATGAAAACAAAAGATGAGGTTGACATGGACAAATAATGGCAGTTTATTCTTTCCACACTCAGTGACAATAACAAGGGACTTCACTTAGTTTATGCTACACAAATCCCTTGCGGCAATGGGGTAGTCATCATTTGGGTCATTGTATATTAATTTTCAAAATAAATTTCTTGAGAAAATTGCTTTTCCAGACTAGTCAACTATAAAATATAAAAATATATTTTTCTGTCTAGGCATTTAACTTATCTTTTAAAATAACATAAAATTTTTCATTTTACTTAGATTCATTTCCAAAGTTGCTGCTCTCATTAGGGGGAAAAAAAAAGGTTGCTTTTAACAGCATGTCAAACTACATTAATTTTCTTCTGGAACATTTAGCCCCAGGTGTAAAAGTGCCTTGTATCAAATTGACATACAGGAAGATAAAAGTGCTTTTTAAAAAATGTAAAATCAAGCTATATTTAGGTTATAAAGGCTTAGGTGCAGGGAGGAGAAAGCCAGAGAAGTAAAGTTCATAGAACTACGTATATTTTTCTTAAAATACCTTATTTATTCTCTAACACTAACATTTTACTCTTTCTAGAACAGATTATTGTAAATCAAGCATTTTTAAGATGCTTATAGGCCATTTATTTTCTAACACTTGTATGAAGTATAGTAAGGAAACTTTAATTCTCACTATGGGTCACCAAGTCTGATTTTTTTGATTCCTAAACATTGATACATAGGTATCTTCAAACATAAATGTAAATGTACTATTTCCCCTGAATTTCCATTGGATATTTTTTTGATCTTCTAAAAAATAGGTTACATATGTATATATTAAAGAATCTTGCAGAAATATTTCAAATACTACATTATTTTTAACATATAATTTTGACTACTAACAAAAATATTTCTGCATGAGATTGTATTTTTATTAAGCTTACACTATCATTTTTTCTTTCCTTTAACTGGGAAATAATACATATGCTTTATATTTATGTAAAATATAATTATTTAAATTTTTGTTTTCTGTAGAAATGAAGCATGCTCACTTGCTTGGTCCAATATTTGAGCTCCTCAATTGCCTCTTATATTCAATAGTAAAACAAATCGTTTCTTAATTAAATGCACAGAAGTATTATATGTTAATACATTTATGTCATCTTTAAGATTTATCTTTTATTTGCATGGATTGATGAGAATTTTTCATATAACATCCTATTAGAAATCAAATAATATAATACTAGTGATATAATACATGATTTGTTATTATAAAATATATTTTATTCTATACAGAATACAAGTTAATTACATTTAAAATAAAAATGGTATTTAAAAATATAATTTTTATGAAATAATGCCATTTGCAGCAACATGGATGGACCTAGAAATTGCCATATTGAGTGAAGAAAGTCAGACAGAAAGGCAAATATCATATGATATCACTTATATGTGGAATCTAAAAAAAGGGTACAAATGAACTTATCTACAAAACAGAAATAGAGTTACAGATGTAGAAAATAAACTTATGGTTACCATGGGGTAAGGGGGAGAGGGATAAATTGGAAGATTGGGATTGACATATACACACTACTATATAAAACAGATGATTAATAAGGATCTACGTATAGCACAGGGAGCTCTACTCAATACTCTGTAATGATCTATATGGGAAAAGAATCTAAAAAAGAGTGGATATGTGTATATGTATAACAGATTCACTTTGCTGTACACCTGAAACACAACACTGTAAATCAGGGGACTTCCCTGGTGATGCAGTGGTTAAGAACCCATCTGCCAATGCAGGGGACATGGGTTCAAGCCCTGGTCCAGGAAGATCCCACATGCTGTGGAGCAACTAAGCCCATGCATGCACCACAACTACTGAGCCTGCACTGTAGAGCCTGCAAGCCACAACTACTGAGCCCACGTGCCACAACTACTGAAGCCTGCGCGGCTAAAGCCCGTGCTCCACAACAAGAGAAGACATCGCAATGAGAAGCCTGCGCACCGCAATGAAGAGTAAGCCCTGCTTGCCGCAACTAGAGAAAGCCTGCGTGCAGCAGCGAAGACCCAATGTAGCCAAAAATAAAATAAATAAATTTATTTAAAAAATTGTAAATCAACTATACCCCAATAAAAACTTTTTAAATAATTTTTATATATTTATCATTTAATACTTTAATATTTCCGTCTTCAATCATTTCTTCACATCTTCCTGGTACAGATTATTTTGCCTTTGGGTTCAAATGTATAAAATAATTATCAAAATAATAGCTGGTTCAGTTTGTTTTAACTAAATCTCATTTGGAAGCAATTTATGATGCTTTATCAAATAATATAATCAGAGAAAGTTGGCAAAAATGTAAATCTTTTGGAAAGATTTATTTATCATTTGTAATTATATTTATATTTGTCTTGTGGTTAAAAAAAAGATATGTCTAAACAGAACAAAAAAAACAAAATCAAATAGATAATAGAGGGTTTCCCTGGTGGCGCAGTGGTTGAGAGTCCGCCTGCCAATGCAGGGGACACGGGTTCGTGCCCCGGTCTGGGAGGATCCCACATGCCGTGGAGCGGCTAGGCCTGTGAGCCATGGCCGCTGAGCCTGAGCATCCGGAGCCTGTGCTCCGCAACGGGAGAGGCCACAACAGTGAGAAGCCCGTGCACCGCAAAAAAAAAAAAAAAAAAAAGATAATAGAGAAAATGATTGACAGATGTGGTCCTGTAAAAATAAAAATCATAGGCATGGCAAAGAAATTCTAAAGATAAACTATAAACAAAATATAAACAAATTCTAAAGACAAATGATAAACTGGGTAAAAGATTTACAGCAACATATATTGCTAATTCTTCAAAAGTTCTCACAAATCCAAGGTAAAATTAGTCCTTCATCAGGAGAATGGGCAAAGTTGATGAAAAAGCATACCTCGTATTAAAAATTAAATGTAAAAAGTATACTTAGCTTTACTAGTAACTTGCAATTTGAAAATATTTGACCCTTTGAATTATTGCATTCTTAAAAATTACTAACACTGAGAAACTCATATTTGGTTAAGATGGAAAAAATAGATGCTTTGAAGCCATATTTGTGGAAATGTAAATTGTTTCCAAGTTTCTGAAGGGTAATTTAACAATATATATCATATAAAACTTGCATATTGGTTTTCTAGCTATCCTTCCAATAGAAATTCATACTAGGAAGATAACTGTACACGTCAGCCAGCTTTTGTCCTCACGGATATTTATTACGTTATTGCTCATATTATGGTAAGAAAATGAAATTTCCCTAAAAGATCATAATCAGGAGAGTAGATTAATAATGAGGGTACATTTATGTAACAGAATCCTACGTAGCCATTAAAATGATAATGTACATTTAAGTTATTGATGTGGGAAGAAACACATGGTCCCTAAGTAAAGCAGGGTCCATAACGGTAAGATCTTGTTAAATTAAAAATTTATCCTATGGGCTTCCCTGGTGGCACAGTGGTTGAGAGTCCGCCTGCAAATGCTATGGGCCCGTGAGCCATGGCCACTGAGCCTGCATGTCCGGAGCCTGTGCTCCACAACAGGAGAGACCACCACAGTGAGAGGCCCATGTACGGGAAAAAAAAAAAAATTATGCTACATTTGCAAGATTATATGTGTATAGCTTAATATTAGAAATATTTACCAAAATATTAGCAATTATTTTCTTTGAGTAGTAGGATTTCAATGAATATTATTTTTATTTTTTTAATTTACTCTTCAGAACAATTTGAGTAGTGCACTGATTATTAAGCTATTGTTTCTCAAATAAAAACCTATACTCTGTATTCTGCTTGGTGATGCTAGAACTGAGACTTTGAAAACCACGTTTCTCCTTGGTGCCAGTTTCCGGTGTTTTCACATAATCATGGAATTGAGTTCATGTTGTCCCCCTCAGAGATGACTGACAGGCATCCCTTCCTCAGAAATCTGGATACCTACCCCTTAAGGATTTCCTAAGCTTCTAGAGTCTAGTAACTATGTAATCCCTTCCATTGTTCTCCTAGTCCAAGGTTTGGTTGCTCCTTCATACATTATTATCATTGTGTTTCTTTTTGCCTTTTTGGTTCCTCAGTCCTATTCTGTATGATTCTCTATATTAAATTTTGCTCATTATAATAACTGGTGTGAGTTTTCTCTATTTTTCTGTGTGGACCCAGAAAGATAAAGTTTAATTATAATTTCCATCAGAGTAAAAAAGCTATTTTATTTTGAAAAATTACCAATGTTGTTTCAATGAAGCCCCCTAAAAGAAAGCTCCTTGAAATCCTCCCTAACAAAGCTGTAATAAGCACCAAATTTGGCAGAAGTAAGAGTGCCTATTTCTCACTGAGCTTACCAAAATGTACACACTTTACCTGTTCACCTGAGTGATTAATGCTTCTTCTCCTCTATCTTTCTTCACTTTTCCCACCATCATATGCTACCTTCAACACATGTTTTGGTATGTATGATGTTTTCAAAGATAGTTTGATATGTTTTCAACTCAGTGAGAAACTGGTGAAGCTATGAGGAACTGGAATAGCAGTTGAGGAATAATGTAATAATCAAGAGGTAGAATACACACTTTTGGTGAATCATAAAATGATGGGAATAAAAAGCTCTTTCCAAATTGAATGACTCATGACACTAATGAGTTAAGGATCTGGTGAATTAACTTTGGGAAATGTGAAGTGGTAAAGGTGTCTATGCGATATTTTGAGTTAAACATAACCTTTGTCTCCTTTAGGAAGTAAATCTACATTATATATATAATATGTATGTATATATATGTGTGTGTATGTGTATATATATACATACATACACATATATACCAAGTAAAATAAAACACACACAAGCATCACATAGAGATAGTCATTTTAGTTATTTATGTATTATGTCCATATATGTACATGGTCTTTACAATGCAATAAACTGCAACAAAGTATGTCATGACTTGCTTTTTATGAATGTGTTTGATATCACTGCACACCAATTTTTACTACAAAATTTTTCAAATTTATTTATTAATGCAACATTTTTTAGTGTTTGCTGTGTAGTAAGCTCTATAATAGTCAGTGAGGATTAAACAATGGGCAGAAAATACTATTTCTGTCTCATAGGACCCATAATTTAATAGAGAGACAGATACCATGTTGGGTATATATTGTATTAGTTTAGCCCAGCTGGACTAGCTTTTTCAGGATTTAGTTCCCTGAATAATTCCAAGTTAGAGTGGACCACAGAAACATTTTACCTCAGTTTTGCAATCTAAGAATAAAATGGAACTTCCTTAATCTGATAAAGAATATGTCTGACATCATGTAGCAAATATCTTACAAAATGGTGAAATATTGATCTCTGAGACCTAGAAGGAGACAAAGGTGCTCATTAACAATACTTTTCCACAACATATTAGAAGTCTTAGCCTGTGCGATAAGAAAAAATAAATACATGATGACTGGAAAGAATGCTGTTATTGTTTGTCATTGAAACCATTATGCACCAAGAAAATCCAAAATTATATACAAATAAATTATTAGACTTGTTAAGTGGATTTAGTATATTAATTGATTATAAGGGAAAGATACAAAAATCTATTGAATTTATATATACCAGCAACAAATAAATGAGAAATGAAGTTTAAAATGGTATCAGGTACAATAGTTTCAAAATTTAAATATTTAACAATAAATCTAACAAAGTATATTAAGGTAACCACAGTAAAAGAGAGAGAGAGAGAGAAAGGGAGAGAAATTAGTAAACACCAACATAAATGGGGAAATGTGTTAAATCTACAAATTGGAAGAAAATGTTTGAAGATACCAATTTTCCTCGATGATAATTTTTAAATTTATGGAAAAATAGATGAAAATGCCAGCAAGATTTTTCATTCAAATTGACAAGCTGATTCTAAATGTGTATGGAATATGTACCTCTACAGGATTGAGGATAATGGTAAAAGTCTTGAAGAAAAAGGAGGAGGAGGAGAAGAAAGCTGCTTTGTAAGATTTACATGTCAAATATAAGACTGATTGTGAAGCTAGAATAGCTGAAGTAGTGTGGTATTGACATAAAAGTAGACAAACTGATTAATGGAAAATAGAAAGTCCAGTAACAGACACACATGTACATATAGTCACATGATTTATGATGCAATGACAATGCGTATAGATTCAATATCCTTATCGAGAAAATGGGAATAAACACCTAATTCTCAGAGTTGCTGTGAGGATTGAGATAATCAGTTTAAGGCTCCAACCTAGTACTCAGTACGTTTTACAGCTCAGGAGATGCCAGCTATGCTATCAGTTTATTACATCTCACGAATTACTCTTCCTGTCACAGAATTACTGTTTGTTATTTCATTTGAAACAACTGCTCTTAAATCATTTATTTCTGAAATATAACTAACATCTCCTGCTTCATGGTCCACAGATATTCTCTCCAGTTCTCATGTATTTTCCATGCCTCCACTCCTCTCATTTTTCTCCCTGCATTACATCCTTACTTAAACAGCATTTTTCTGTATCAAAATTGCTGTATGAATTATATAAGTCCTTCCTTTCTTTCAAACAAATGTATATTCTATGGCTTAACTAGGACCTTACTTTTTTTTGGATACCCTAGACCAACAATTTTGAGACAAACTTTTGGATACTTTATATAACTTTTCTAACAGTTTATGGTCATGAGTATTAATAAATGCATTGTTTAGAGTCCTATATGATCTACCTAGGGACCAAAAATTTGAATGACATATTAAAGGGAGTGATCAGCTCTTGGTAAATAGACACTATTCCTCAACGTACCAGAAAAAAAAAAAGCAAATTTGCTTTCAGACTATGCTTGGCTTTTGTTTTTTCTGAGCGTAAATAGATTTTTCAATGTGTATGGAGTAAATACTAAAGTATCACGTGTAATAGCCCAAGCCAATCTTGTCTGCCTTCCTATACTTTAGAATAGATTGTTTTCCTCTGAGTTAAAACATTTAATAACATTTAATACATAATACAGCCATATGAGAAGACAGTCTCTGATTGAATATAAGAATGGTAATTACACTTGCCACTATGGCCACTTCAAACCATAAAAATGTATGGAAGTGCTACCTAAAGTCCATTTTCTGTAAACACTGAAAGTAGATCATGAGAACTGATAAGAGAACCAAAAATCAGTTCAGGAGCAAAATGCTTTTTTTCATCGCTGATTTCCAGGACAACTGGTACACATATTGATTTATCCATTTCTATTACCTAGATGTTTATAAAAATCAAATCATCTTTAAATTGGATTTAGATCCATCCTGAGATTAGTATACTGCACCTAAATAAATACAATTTACCCTTTCAATACATGTATATAACTTGAAGTTTTATTTTAAATGACTAAGTATAGGAACAGTGAACCTGAAAATCAGCATTGTGAAAAAGGCATTATTTCAAGCAAGTCTTTCAATTCACAGCATACAAGCTAGTTAATGCATCCAACTGATTTCTCTTTAACCCAACAAAATTACTATTTTGTTTTATTACCCACTGAGTCTAAAAACAAGTTGAAAGAACATATTTAAGGTAACTCTCTATACTTCTAAAAATATAAAAAACACTACTGAAAATTAACCACTGTATCAAAATTTCCCCTTCATTTAATTTTCATACTGGTATGCCAATAATAAGACCATTTTTTCCAGGAATATAGTTTGGTAAATGTAGCTACAATGTTTCACTTTATACAAATTGTGCAAATTATGTTTTCTAAAAATAATCAGAGGACAATATTAACTCATTCTTCATTTTATAAAAATACTAAGATAAATATTAAGACATTACTTCAGCTGCTATTATAAACAGAATTCTAAGATTTATTTCTTAAATGCATGAAGCAAATAATGTTTACAAAGACAGTCAGCCATCTGTGTCATTTGTTTGAGTGAACACATTTGACCACTTTGAACATACGTGTGCTGTAAGCTGCAAACATGACAATTTAGAATAAAAATGAACAGGATGAAATACTTTTATAAAATTCCTTTCCTCTCTGGAAGGCTAATTTCCTTGGCTACTTAGTCGAACATTACTTTATACATGAGTATAGAAGATTTCCCCTATTTTAATACCAATATTGCAATAGTTTGAGAGATAATGATGCTCGAAATTTTATACACAATAAAGGCCATTTAGAATAATGTTAAATAACTTTAAATCTAAAATGTTTGTAAGTTTCCAGAATGTTCATAAACACTATAAATAACGAAGATGTTTACATCCACTATTCTTCTATAGAAATTAGTGAAGTCTTTAAGTTGACTGCTGTTTTACTCGAAAACATGTAATTTTTTCTGATTTTTGTACTTTTATTATGAGGTTCTGATAATCTTTTTCTGGTACACCACATCATTGCACAATAAAACGGTCATTTGAGTGTATTTGCACAATTTATTAAAAACTGTACAGCATTTGCTTCTCTACGTTTTTCAAAGTGTGATAATAAACAACAGAATCCTTGCCATTTAATTTATGTTATCATATAATTTATAATTTAAATGCAAATTCAGACTTAGGAATTGTTATTATCAGTATTTGTAAAGCATTAAATCCTGTTTCATGATTGACTCTTTTTTTTAAAAACATCTTTATTGGAGTATAATTGCTTTACAATATTGTGTTAGTTTCTGCTGCATAACAAAGTGAATTAGCTATATGTATACACATATTCCCATATCCCCTCCCTCTTGCATCTCCCTCCCACCCTCCCAATCTCACCACTCTAGGTGGTCAGAAAGCACCGAGCTAATCTCCCTGTGCCATGCAGCTGTTTCCCACTAGCTATCTATTTAATATTTTGTAGTGTATGTATGTCCATGCCAGTCTCTCCCTTCATCCCAGCTTACCCTTCCCCCTCCCCGTGTCCTCAAGTCCATTCTCTACAACTGCGTCTTTATTCCTGCCCCTAGGTACATCAGAAGCTTTTTTTTTTTTTTTTTAGATTCCATATATATGTTTTAGCATATGGCATTTGTTTTTCTCTTTCTGACTTACTTCACTCTGTATGGCAGAACCTATGTCCATCCACCTCACTACAAATAACTCAATTTCATTTCTTTTTACAGCTGAGTAATATTCCATTGTATATATATGCCACATCTTCTTTATCCATTCATCTGTCAATGAACACTTAGGTTGCTTCCAAGTCTTGGTTATTGCAAAAATAGTGCTGCAATGAACACTGTGGTACATGTCTCTTTCTGAATTATGGCTTACTCAAGGTATATGCCCAGTAGTGGGATTGCTGGGTCATATGGTTGTTCAATTTTTAGTTTTTTTAGGGAACCCCCATACTGTTTTCCATAGTGGCTGTATCAATTTACATTCCCACCAACAGTACAGGAGGGGGTTTCCTTTTCTCCACACCCTTTCCAGCACTTAATATTTCTAGATTTCTTGATAATGGCCATTCTGACTGGCATAAGGTGATAACTCATTGTAGTTTTGATTTGAATTTATCTAATAATTAGTGATGTCGAGCATCTTTTCATGTGCCTCTTGGCCATCTGTATGTCTTCCTTGGTGAAATGTCTATTTAGGTCTTCCACCCATTTTTTAACTGGATTGTTTGTTTTTTTGATATTGAGCTCCATGAGCTGTTTGTATATTTTGGAGATTAATCTGTTGTCTGTTCTTCCATTTGCAAATATTTTCTCCCATTCAGAAGGTCGTCTTTTAGTCTTGCTTATGGGTTCCTTTGCTGTGCAAAAGCTTTTAAGTTTCATTAGGTCCCATTTGTTTATTTCTGTTTTTATTTCCATTTCTCTAGGAGGTGGTTCAAAAAGGATCTTTCTTTGATTTATATCATAGAGTGTTCTGCCTATGTTTTCCTCTAAGGGTTTTATAGTGTCGGACCTTACATTTAGGTCTTTAATCCATTTTGAGTTTATTTTTGTGTATGGTGTTAGGGAGTGTTCTAATTTCATTCATTTACAGGTAGCTGGCCAGTTTCCCCAGAAGCACTTATGGAAGAGGCTATCTTTTTTCCATTGTATATTCTTGCCTCCTTTATCAAAAATAAGGTGACCATATATGCGTGGGTTTATCTCTGGGCTTTCTATCCTGTTCCATTGATCAATATGTCTGTTTTTGTGCTGGTACCATACTGTCTTGATGACTGTAGCTTTGTAGTATTTTCTGAAGTCTGGGAGCCTGATTCCTCCAGCTCCATTTTTCTTTCTCAAGATTGCTTTGGCTATTCAGGGTCTTTTGTGTTTCCACACAAATTGTGAAATTTTTTGTTCTAGTTCTGTGAAAAATGCCATTGGTAGTTTCATAGGGAGCATTGAATCTGTAGATTGCTTTCAGTACTATAGTCATTTTCACAATGTTGATTCTTCCAGTCCAAGAACATGGTATATCTCTCCATCTGTTTGTATCATCTTCAATTTCTTTCATCAGTGTCTTATAGTTTTCTGCCTACAGGACTTTTGTCTCTTTAGGTAGGTTTATTCCTGATATTTTATTCTTTTTGTTGGAATGGTAAATAGGAGTGTTTCCTTAATTTCTCTTTCATATTTTTTGTTGTTAGTGTATAGGAATGCAAGAGATTTCTGCGCATTAATTTTGTATCCTGGTACTTTACCAAATTCATTGATTAGCTCAAGTAGTTTTCTGGTTGCATCTTTAGGATTCTCTAAATATAGTATCATGTCATGTGCAAACAGCGACAGTTTTACTTCTTTTCCAATTTGGGTTAATTTTCTTTTTCTTCTCTGATTGCTGTGGCTAGGACTTCCAAAACAATGTTGAATAATAGTGGTGAGAGGAAATGGTTTCAATTTTTCATCATTGAGAACGATGTTTACTGTGGGTTTGCCATATATGGCCCTTATTATGTTGAGGTAGGTTGCCCCGTGTCTATTTTCTGGAGGGTTATCATAAATGGGTGTTGAATTTTGCCTAAAGTTTTTTCAGCATCTACTGAGATGATCATAAGGTTTTTATCCTTCATATGGTATATCACATTGATTGATTTGTATATATTGAAGAATTCTTGCATTCCTGGGATAACCATACTTCTTCATCGTGTATGATCCTTTTAGTGTGCTATTGGATTCTGTTTGCTAGTATTTTCTTGAGGATTTTTCCATCCTTGTTCTTTAGCGATATTGGCCTGTAGTGGGTTTTTTGTGACATCTTTGTCTGATTTTGGTATCAGGGTGATGGTGAACTCATAGAATGAGTTTGGGAGTGTTCCTCCCTCTGCTATATTTTTGAAGTGTTTGAGAAGGATAGGTGTTAGCTCTTCTCTAAATGTTTGCTAGAATTCACCTGTGAAGATATCTTTGTTTGTTGAAAGATTTTTAATCACAGTTTTAATTTCAGTGCTTGTGATTCATCTGTTTATATTTTCTATTTCATCCTGATTCAGTCTCAGAAGGTTGTGCTTTTCTAAGAATTTGTCCATTTCTTCCAGGTTGTCCATTTTATTGGCATATAGTTGCTTGTAGTAATCTCTCAAGATCCTTTGTATTTCTGCAGTATCAGTTGTTACTTCTCCTTTTTCGTTTCTAATTCTGTTGATTTGAGTCTTCTCCCTTTTTTTCTTGATGAGTCTGGCTAATGGTTTATCAATGTTGTTTATCTTCTTAAAGAAACAGCTTTTAGTTTTATTGATCTTTGCTATTTTTTCCTTCTTTTTCATTTACTTCTTACCTGATCTTTATGATTTCTTTCCCTCTGCTAACTTTGGCGGTTTTTAGTTCTTTCTCTAATTCTTTAGGTGTAAGGTTAGGTTGTTTATTTGAGATTTTTCTTGTTTCTTGAGGTAGGATTGTATTGCTATTAACTTCCATCTTAGAACTGCTTTTCCTGCATCCCATAGGTTTTGGGTCATTGTGTTTACCTTGTCATTTGTTTCTAGGTATTTTTTAATTTCCTCTTTGATTTCTTCTGTGATCTCATTTATTTTGTAGTGTACTGTTTAGCCTCCATGTGTTTGTATTTTTACAGGGTTTTTTTCCCCTGTAATTGATATCTAGTCTCATAGCATTGTGCTTGGAAACAATACTTGAAACGATTTCAATTTTCTTTAATTTACCAAGGCTTGATATGTGACCCAAGATATGATCTATCCTGGAGAATGTTCCATGAGCACTTGAGAAGAAAGTGTATTCTGTTGTTTTTGGATGGAATGTCCTATAAATATCAACTAAGTCTATCTTGTCTAATGTGTCATTTAAAGCTTGTGTTTCCTTATTTATTTTCATTTTGGTTGATCTGTCCATTGGTGAAAGAGGGGTGTTAAACTCCTCTACTATTATTTTGTTCCTGTCGCTTTCCCCTTTTATGGGTGTTAGCATTTGCCTTATGTATTGAGGTGCTCCTAGGTTGGGTGTATAAATATTTACAATTGTTATATCTTCTTCTTGGATCGATCCCTTGATCATTATGTAGTGTCCTTCTTTGTCTCTTGTAATAGTCTTATTTTAAAGTCTATTTTGTCTGATATGAGAATTGTTACTCCAGGTTTCTTTTGGTTTCCATTTGCATGGAATATCTTTTTGCATCCCATCATTTTCATTCTGTATGTGTCCCTAGGTCTGAAGTGCATCTCTTGTAGACAACATATATATGGGTGTTGCTTTTGTATCCATTCAGCCAGTCCATGTCTTTTGGTTGGAGCACTTTATCCATTTACATTTAAGGTAATTATTGATATTTATGTTCCTATGTCCATTTTCTTAATTGTTTTGGGTTTGTTTTTGTAGGTTTTTCCTTCTCTTCTGTTTCCTGTGTAGAAAAATTCCTAGAGCATTTGTTGTAAATCTGATTTGGTGGTGTTGAATTCTCTTAGCTTTTGCTTGTTTGTAAATGTTTTGATTTCTCCCTCGAATCTGAATGAGATCCCTGCTGGGTAGAGTGATCTTGGTTGTAGGTTTTTCCATTTCATCACTTTAAATATGTCCTCCCACTCCCTTCTGGTTTTCAGAGTTTCTGCTGAAAGATCAGCTGTCAACCTTATGGGGATCCCCTTGTATATTATTTGTTGCTTTTCCCTTGCTGCTTTTAATATTTTTTCTTTGTATTTAATTTTTGATAGTTTGATTAATATATCTTGGCATGTCTCTCCTTCGATTTATCCTGTATGGGACTCTCTGTGCTTCCTGGACTCAATTGACGATTTCCTTTCCCATGTTAGGGAAGTTTTCAACTATAATCTCTTCAAATATTTTTTCAGTCCCTTTCTTTTTCTCTTCTTCTTCTGGGACCCCTATAATTCGAATGTTGGTGCATCTAATGTTGTTCCAGAGGTCTCTGAGACTGTCTTTAATTCTTTTCTTCTGTTTTTTTTTTCTTTATTCTGCTCTGTGGTAGCTATTTCCACTATTTTATCTTCCAGGTCATTTAGCTGTTCTTCTGCCTCAGTTATTCAGCTAGTGATTCCTTCTAGAGAATGTTTAATTTCATTCAATGTGCTGTTCATCACTGTTTGCTCTTTAGTTCTTCTAGGTCCTTGTTAAATGTTTCTTGTATTTTCTCCATTCTATTTCCAAGATTTTGGATCATCTTTACTATCATTACTCTGAATTCTTTTGCAGGTAGACTGCCTATTTCCTCTTCATTTGTTTGGTCTGGTGGGTTTTTACCTTGTTCCTACATCTGCTGCATATTTCTCTGTCTTCTCATTTTGTTTAACTTACTGTGTTTGGGGTCTCCTGTTCACAGGTTTTTAGGTTCACAGTTCCATTGTTTTTGGTGTCTGCCCCCAGTGGGTGAGATTGGTTCAGTGGCTTGTGTAGGCTCCCTGTTGGAGGGAACAGGTGCCTGTGTTCTGGTTGCTGGGGCCGGATCTTGTCTTTCTGGTGGGCAGGGCCGTGTCTGGTCATGTGTTTTGGGGTGTCTGTGAACTTAGTATGATTTTAGGCAGCCTCTCTGCTAATGGGTGTCATTGTTTTCCTGTCTTGCTAGTTGTTCAGGCATGGGGCATCCAGTGCTGGAATTTGCTGGCCCTTGCGTGGAGCTGGGTCTTAGCATTGAGATGTAGATCTTGAGGAGAGTTCTTTCCAGTTGATATTATGTGGGGCTGGGAGTTCTCAGGTGTCCCAACATCCTGAACTCAGCTCTCCCACCTGAGAGGCTCAGGCCTGACACCAGGCCAGAGCACCAAGACTCTGTCAGCCACACGGCTCAGAAGAAAAGGGAGAAAAAAGAATATTTTTTAATTTTAAAAAATAATATTAAAAAAAAGAAGAGAGCAACCAAACCAATAAACAAATCCACCAATGATAACAAGCACTAAAATCTAAACTAAGTTAAAAATAAAAATCAGAAACAAAGCAGTCGCAGAAGGCAATCCCCAAGTCTACAGTTGTTCCCAAAGTCCACCTCCTCAATTTTGGGATGATTTGTTTTCTATTCAGGTATCCCTCAGATGCAGGGTACATCAAGTTGATTGTGGTGATTTAATCCGCTGCTCCTGAGGCTGCACAGAGAAATTTCCCATTCTATTCTTTGTTCCCATAGCTCCTGGTGTTCACCTTTGTTTTTTGCCCCACCTCTGCATGTAGGTCGCCCTCAGGCATCTGTTCCCCGCCCAGAGAGGAGGGGGTTAAAGCAGCAGCTGATTAGGGTGCTCTCACTCACTCAGGCCAGGGGGAGGGAGGGGTACAGTAGTCCTAATTGGAATGCGGGGGAGCCTGCAGTGGCAGAAGCCACTGTGACGTTGCAACAGCCTGAGGTGCACCATGTGTTCTCCCAGGGAAGTTGTCCTTGGATCACTGGACCCTGGATAGTGACCTGTGCTTGCACATAGGATTCTTGGTGGCTGCAGCAGTAGCATTAGCATTTCAGGCCCATCTCTGAGGTTTAGCTGATAGCCGCGGGTCATGCCCACAAGCCCGTCTCTGCAGCTCGTTTACACAGTGCTCTGCCTTCTGTGGGTGGTGGGTGGTGCTCTGCCTTCTCGTGCACCCTGAAACAACGGTCTCTCGCCTCTTCGGCAGGTCCAGACTTTTTCCTGGACTCCCTTCCGGCTAGCTGTGGTGCACTAGCCCCCTTCAGGCTGTGTTCACGCAGCCAACCCCAGTCCTCTCCCTGGGGTCTGACCTCCGAGGCCTGAGCCTCAGCTCCCAGCCCCCACCCCACCCCAGCGGGTGAGCAGACAAGCCTCTCGGGTTGGTGAGTGCCGGTCGGCACCGATCCTCTGTGCAGGAATCTCTTTGCTTTGCCCTCTGCACCCCTGTTGCTGCACTCTCCTCCATGGCTCCGAAGCTTCCCCCCCACCCACATCCCGTCTCCATCAGTGAAGGGGCTTCCTAGTGTGTGGAAACTTTTCCTCCTTCACAGCTCCCTCACAGAGGTGCAGGTCCTGTCCCTATTATTTTGTCCCATTTTTTTCTTTTTTTCTTCTGCCCTACCCAGGTACGTGGGGAGTTTCTTGCCTTTTGGGAGGTCTGAGGTCTTCTGCCAGTGTTCAGTAGGTGTTCTGTAGGAGTTTTTCCACAGGTAGATGTATTTCTGATGTATTTGTTGGGAGGAAGGTGATCTACACGTCTTACTCCTCTGCTATCTTGAAGGTCCCCCAACCACCGCCTCATGATTGACTCTTTATTGTGAGAACTGTGATATCATAGACTGGCTGGCTGGCTCCTTTCTTCAAGGATTATTGTCAGCTCAAAAGTTTTTCCTCACACACTGATATGTGGACTCCTGCATTTTCTTTGTGTGCTCTTAAACAGGCTTTGTTAATGCAAGAAAATGGGATTTTATAGTTTAGTTATTTCCTGCCTTGTTTATGTAGGATACTCAAGGATATCTTAATTCAGATTCAAAACTCATAGCTTGAGCCACCTATTTTTGCCTAGGCTAGTAACTAGCAGTTCTAAATGTCTGTAAGAGCAGTATCTTTTCACCTTTTCATAATGCAGAGCTACTGACACTGCTCGTTATACAGTCTCTTCTTGGAGGGAGCAAATAATACATGTGTCTTCCATGTTTATATTCAGGGCTATTACTTCAGATTTGTACTATGGACATTAAATTTACACAGATGATTTCATGGATTTAGACCATCTTACCATTTTGCTTATATTACAACAACTAAGGTAGAAGTGTTTACATGTGTAATGTATATCAGAATTCCACACTAATAGCTATATTTAAATTTAATATTCATTAACAGATTTCACGGATGTCTTGAGCTGCATCTTCTCTGTGAATTCAGTCACATGCTACCATAGGCTCAAATGAGAAAACTAAACAAAGACAAAACTATTACCTTCCCATTTTGATACTAGCCATTACACATTGGGAGATTCACTATGGTACTAGTGAGCAAGTGTCACCCTGTAACCTACTAGCTGGAATATATACTGGGATGTGAGCTCTCCTTGATAATAGTGATAAAATATGATAGAATACTGAATTTCCTATGCTACAGATGTCCTACATTTAAGCAACCTTTGGATTAGTTTCAGGGTCAATGTGAGAGTTGTAAGAACAAAATACTACACTACAAGAGAACCTCAGATGTGCTCCTGTATTCTCTGTGCAAACCCAAAAGTGCAAGGCATGTTACCAGATGATTTCTCAAGAGGATATGATGTTGCTAAAAGAAGGATCTTTTTCCTATAAATTCAGATTGTGGAGCCCACTGGACTAGAGTGGGAATGAACAGGCCTTATAAGGGCAGATAAGAGGAAGGTATCTAACAGAAATGCATGGTCTTTCCAGAAGTCCTGGTCCTAAACAGCTTCCCTTCTAATTACTCTAAATACAGCTGGTAAAATAAACCAGACATCTAACCTCTCCATTTAAAACAGATGAAAGACATGGTTAGGTTGAGAATGTCAACATTTGAACTACAGAAATAGTACTATTTGTGGCTGCTTCTGGGACCTTATTATTTCCTAAAATTGTGAGAATAGAGGAGGGTATAATAGAGCCAACTCACTTCATATGAAGAAGCATTTTTTTTTAAGTTAAAATCTTCACAAAGTCCTTGAAACTCATTTGTCCACAAGTAACAAACTTTGATAACAAACTTATAACAGCTATCCAAAACCACCAAGTAAATAAATTTAAATTCCTTACTCTCTCACTGATGATTTAAAATCAAATGTTCAAAAAAGAAGTGGCATAAGGGAAAGTAGTAACAATAACCAATAAACTAATAATCACCTTGAAAATAAGAGTGGCTCCAATTTATGATTTTACAGAAATAATGAATATATGCTATATATATAAGTATATGAACTATTATGATCACTCCTTGTTAATTCTGAAAACTGTGAATTTTGGAGAAGTGACATGGCTTCCTCAAAGCATTAGCAGTAATACTACTAAGTGGCAAAGCTGGAACTTAGACACAAATAGTTTAAGTCCAAACTATATGTTCTCAGTAATGACATTACTTTAGTGGCTCTCTTTATCGCTGTTACATTTGCTGCTATACAGTTTCATATACTCTTCACCCAAACTCTATGTGACTTAGATTCATTTTAGATATGATGAAGCTATCATAGGGAGCTTAACTAATTTCACAGCTCTTCTAGAGGTAGCAAATGGTGCAGTGACTCAGATATCAAGGCCAGTATCCCTCCTGTATTCCATTCTGTTTGGGGCGATTAATTTTTCTATCTGCCACTGCTTCAATTTCCTTTTATTTAGCTGAAGATAAAAGATAGGGGCATATATAAATATAAATATACACATGCATACTCACACATTTATTACTGTTTGGAATATTTTATATGTTATCATTAGTATAGTAAGGTTTTTAGTGCTTTGGAGAACATACATATTTTGTGTTGCTAGATTAAGATACACGCTTTTTTTTTTTTTTTGGCCTCATCGCATGCAGGATCTTAGTTCCCAGACCAGGGATCGAACCTATGCCCCCTGCATTGGGAGTGCAGAGTCTTAACCACTGGACTGCCAGGGAAGTCTCAAGATATACATTCTTATACACACATTTTTTTGGACTTTCTTTACTTTCTCCTTCATTATTTAGCTACCATTATAAGTGTGTTAACATACGTAATTAACTGAGAAAGAAGTACTACATATGGATAGAGCACCTCTGGAGCCAAATGCCCCATTAGGCAGCAACTCCAGAGCTTTCTGTGCCTCTGAAGCTGCGAGTTCCACGTATTCTGTGCTCCCCTCACCGTCTGGATCTCACCATGAAATCTAGATACATGCTTTTATTTCCATAATTAAAAATTACTTAAAGGAAACATTTATGAGTTCATTGGAGTCACTGAAACACTGGGCTGGAGGGTCTTGGTCTAGAGCCTTGCATGCATCACAGAGCTATTCCCTGTCCTCTAACACTCTTCCTAGTGCTTCACAGGGTAGCTCCATGGAGAGATACCTCAGGACACCCTATTCTAAAGAGCTTCCTACTTTCACTCCCCACAGCATTGCTCTATTTTCTTCACTATACCTGTTACTTTCTGAATTTGTTCTGTTCAATTACTTATTTGATGTCTTTTATTGCCTACAAAGATGTCAGGCCACTGAGAATTAGAAATGGGTTTCTAGTTCAATCTTGTGTTCGCAGTAACTAGAATAATGCCTGAATCACAGCTGGTTCTTAATAAGTATCTGTGACATGAAAATATCTTAATTGGTTCCCTTGCTCTATATTTCCTTAATCTCTACTCCTCCCTTCAGCCTCCTGTTTGCTCTCCGGATCTCCAATTTCTTTCACCTCCATAATGCAGATGAATTTCTCCCTAGTAGTGTTGGGTGTCCCACCTTCTACCTTAAGCACTAATCAAGACATCCTTCTAAACAAACATAGCATTCATCCTAAAGACTTAGAATTCATAAACATTATTTCATAAGTCATTATGTACTTGTAGATTGCCTATATACACACTAACATTTTTTGTGTGTATGTAAACCTGTATTACCTATTTTTTCAACAGAAGTAATCTATCAGCACACCAAGTTTAACTATAAGTATGTTAGAGAAGTATTTGAAATAGGCTATGGTTTTGCAGCAGATTTTCTAGTTTTGCTAAAACAATTTAAGAAATAGGAAGAAAATGATTTAAGGACAAAGAATCTAGTGGTGAGCAGGTATGGCAAAGACAGGTTCATGAATTACTACAGTGGATTCTAATGATTATGAGATCCACAATAGGCACACACTAGGGAAAACTTTTCAGGGAGCTCCAAAAGACATTCTATGTTTGTGTTATCAATTCAAGGTATTTTCCCAATGGCTTGGCCTTTATGTAACAACGTCTAAAGAGAAAGAACTTCAGAAGTCTTTATATCTCTGAATTATTAGAGATGAAAAATAATTCAAAAGGATAGTTGAGCTGGCAGGGGTTTTTTTTAGAAGGTTGAGAGAGTTGCAAAACACTACAGAGGTAAATAATGAAAAACAAAACCCATAAAAACTTTATCCATTACCAGTAATTGTTTAACAAGTAAGAGGATAAATTTAGACTTTCTGCTAAAGCAGTGGCATTCTATTATGGACAAATAAAGATTGTTTGCTTATGCTAGATGGTGAAAAAAATAAGTTACAAAACTCAGAAAGAAAAAAATATGAATTTTGAGCTGAAGACTTTAAGCTGAGAGAACTATGGAAGTAGTCTAAGGCAGAGCCAACTGAACAATTCTCCCTGAGTATGTTCTGATTAGAAATGCTGGGAAAATCTAACAACTCATGTTCACTGTTGCTAATTTAACCATGAAAGATTGATATGGCCAAAGAAATTTCCAACTTCAAACTAAAATGTTGAATAGAATAGGCAGATAGGCAGTGTTTTCGATGATTGTCTCATTGGAAGAATGTGACATTGGAAGAGAAAGAATTATACTGAAAGTGATTAGAAGACTATACAGATGATAAATATTAATTCTTCTCAACAACAGTTTCTAACAAAAGGTTGACATTTTCTTGATGCAGAACTGAGTATTGGAAAAACTGGAAAGAATTCATTCAAAGATAGCAGGTTAAGTGATAAAACAAAACAAACCAAAAAAAAAAAACTTTAAAATGAAATTTTGATAAGAGAGGAAAAAACAAATGAGTACTTTGAAGGAAAAAAAATGCAATAATGCAGAGTAATTCTAATTTACATTTTGCTCCAAAGAGAACAGAAATTGCATTGTTCATTTGAATGTTAACAATTTTATCTCTTAGAAGCTGAGGAGGTGGTAAGTGGAACCCTGTACTCTTCTAACATACAAGAATTGATTGGTTGGTAATGAGAAAATGTCAGAAAAGATTAAAATGCACTTGTAATTTTATAAGGGAATGATTACTATATTTAGATATATACCCTAAACTTTTAGGAGATATTTCAATAATTACTCAACCAGTGTAAAGATGATGACAGAAGAGTTGCTCAGTACATGAATTACAAGAGGTGGCTAATTATCTTTTTTAAAAATTTTATTAAAGTATAGGTGACTTACAATGTTGTGCTAATAGAATTATACAATAAATACAGGAAGACATATGAAGTGAAACATTTTAAGTATGTATTTTGGTGAATGTTTCCCTACCACCTAGATCAAAACACAGAACTTCTCATTACATCAGATTTTTTTTTTTTTCAGTATGCATGTGATGCATTCAAGTCAATGCCTCATACCCAAATAGGAAAACAGTATGGCTTCAATCATCATCAGTTAGAGAGGCTCGTTTTAACTCTGTATAAACAGAATCTCACAGTATGTACTCTGTTTTCTGCCTTCTTTTGCTCACAATACTAATGAATTTATCTATTTTAAGTGTTTCATTAATTCATTCTTTTTCATTAATATATATGAATGATATATTAGTATACCACAATTTATTTATCCATTGTAGTGCTGATGGAAATTAAAGTTGTTGTGGGCTTTAGAAAAGCTGCTATGAATTTTCTTGTATATGTACTATGATGGGCATGAAAGAGCACTTAAGAAAATATGATAGAGAACCCAGGGGCACAGTGATTCAGAGTATGTACTCTGGAGCCAGATTGCTTTCCTCTATTCTCCATCTGTGTGACCCTGGGCAAGTTCTCTCAACCTTTTCTGTCTCACTTTCTCCATCTGTAAAACTAGGATTAAAACAGTACTTAATCCATACAATAATTTTGAAGGAAAATGAGTTGATATACAGACATACCTTGTTTTATTGTGCTTCATTTTATTGCATTTTGCAGACATTGCGTTATTTTTTACAAATTAAAAGTCTGTGGCAACCCTGCATCAAGCAAGTCTACTGGCGCCATTTTTCCAACATTTGTTCACTTCATGCCTCTGTCACATTTTGGAAATTCTTGAACTATTTCAAACTTTTTCATTATTATATTGTTATTCTGATCTGTCATCAGTGATACTTGATATTACTATTTTAATTGTTTCTGAGCTCTACAAACCATGCCCACATAAAACAGCAAACTTAATAAATGTTGAGTGTGTTCTGCCTGCTCCACCAGTCAGCTGTTCTACTGTCTCTCTTGGAGTATCTCTATTCTCTGAGACACAGCAATACTGAAATTTGGCTAATTATCAACCCTACAATGGCCTCTAAATGTTCAAGTGAAAGGAAGTGCCTCTCACTTTAAATCAAAAGCTAGAAATGATTAAACTTTGTGAGGAAGGAATGTTGAAAGCCAAGACAGGCCAAAAGCTATGCCTCTTGCACTAAAGAGTTAGCCAAGTTGTGAATGCAAAGGGAAAGTTCTTGCAGGAAATTAAAAGTGCTACTCCAATCAGCTTGGTGCTTTGTGATCGCCTGGATGGGTGGGATAGGGAGGGTGGGAGGAAGGGAGACACAAGAGGGAAGAGATAAGGGAACATATGTATATGTATAACTGATTCACTTTGTTATAAAGCAGAAACTAACACACCATTGTAAAGCAATTATACTCTAATAAAGATGTAAAAAAAAAAAAGTGCTACTCCAGTGACCATAAGAAGAATAAGAAAGTGAAACAGCTTTTATGGAGAAAGTTTCTATGGTCTGAATAGAAGATCAAACCAGCCACAACAATCCCTTAAGTCAAAGCCTACTCCAGAGAAAGGCCCTAACTCTCTTCTATTCTTTAAAAGCTGAGAGAGTTGAGGAAGCTGCAAAAGAAAAGTTTAAAGCTAGCAGAGGTTGGTACATAGGTTTAAGGAAAGAAGCCATCTTTATAACTTAAGAGTGCAAGGTGAAGTAGCAAGTTCTGATGTAGAAGCTGTGGAAGATTATCCAGAAGATCCACTTAAGATAATGAAGGTGGCTATGCTAAACAACAGATTTGCATTGTGGACAAAATATTCTATTTTTGGAAGAAGATGCCACCTAGGCCTTTCATAGCTAGGGAGAAGACAACATCTGGCTCCAAACCCTCAAAGGACAGGTTGATTCTTTTGTTAGGGGCTAATGCAGCTGGTGACTTGAGTTGAAGCCAATGCTCATTTGCCATTCTGAAAATCTTAGGGACCTTAAGAATCATGCTAAATCTACCCTGTCATGCTCTATAATAGAAAAACAAAGCCTGGATGACAACTTATCTGTTGATAACTGAATATTTTAAGCCCACGGTTGATACCTGCTGCTTGGAAAAAAGATCCCTTTCAAAATATTACTGTTCATTGACAGTGCACCTGGTCACCCAAGAGTTCTGATGGAGATGTACCACAAAATTCATTTTTTTTCATGCCTGCTAATATAATACTCATTCTGCAGCCATGGATCAAGGAGTAATTTTGAATTTCAAGTCTTATTCTTTAAGAAATACAATTCATAATGCTATAGCTGCCATAGATAGTGATTCCTTTGATGGATCTGGGAAAAATCAATTGAAAACCTTCAGAAAGGATTCACCATTCTACATGCCATTAAGAACATTCAAGTTTCATGGGAAGAGATCAGAATATCAACATTAACAAGAGTTTGAAAGAAGTTGATTCCAATGCTCATGGATGACTTTGAGGGGTAAGAGACTTCAGTGGAGGAAATAACTGCATATGTGTCAGAAACAGCAAGAGCACTAAAATTAGAAGTGGACCCTGAAGATGTAACTGAATTGTTGCAATCTCATGATGAAATTTGAACATATGAGGAGTTGCTTCTGATAGATGAGCAAAGAAAGTGGTTTCTTGAGATGGAAAATACTGCTGGTGAACATGCTGTGAAGATTGTTGAAATGACAACAAAGGATTTAGAACATTACATAAACTTAGTTGATAAGACAGTGGCAGGATTTATGAGGACTGACTCCAATTTTGAAAGAAGTTCTACTTTGAGTGAAAACACTATCAAACAACATTGCATGCTACAGAAAAACTGTTCATGAAAGTAAGAGTCAATTGATGTGGCGAACTTCATTGTCATCTTCTTTTAAGAAACTGCCACAGTCACTCAACCTTCAGGAACTATCACCCTGAACAATCAGCAATTATCAACATTGAGGCAAGACTCTCTGTCAGCAAAAAGATTCTGAAGGCTTAGATGATGGTTAGCCTTTCTTTTTTTTTAAGCAATAAAGCATTTTTAACTAAGGTATGTACATTGTTTTTTCAGACATATGCTATTATTGCACACATGACAGACTACAGTATAGTGTTTATCTGACTTTAATATGCACTGGGAAGCTAAAAAAATTATGCGACTTGTTTTATTGTGATATTCCCTTTATTGTGGTGGTCTAGAAGTGAACCCACAGTACCTCCAAGGTATGCCTGTATATGAATTATGCAGAGCAATGCTTGGCACACAAGTATTTCAAAGAAATTCATGGCAACAGTGTTAGGAAAGCAAATGACAAAATGAGCTGATGTTAGCAGAAAATTCCAATGACTACAACAGTATATATTTTTTTAACTTTGTGAAAATAGAAGGAGCTAGTTGACTCATTATTTCTACTTTCTCTGATAGACAAATGCATTCATAGTGAAGATGTAAATATCTGTTAATCATTAAAAGTAACTTAAACCAGTGCAGATGTTCAGCTGGTCCATCCTGCTGTGTCCATATCTGTTGTTAAATTTCAGTTTCTGTTGCAATTGGTCAATTACTTTATTAGCTGTAGGTGAGGAGACACCAGGAGAGCATCTGGCCATGTTAAGTGACTTCCCATTTCCAGGTTCATACAAATGGCATTTGGGATGTTGGACACATTTCAAATGCAAATATTTAGCAATTACATATTCTGAGTAAGGTAAAATAGGAAAGGAGCCAAATGACAATTTTTAAAGAGAACAAATTGGATTCTGAAAAGTACTGACCTATGGCATACTTATTGAATGACAATTAAAATTCAGATACTGTGCAAGGCAGTGGATACAAAATGATATACAAGACACGATTATTATGTTTGAGAAGTTTACATGTTATTCTGAAAGAGTCAATAAATAGGTAAAAAAATGTCACTTAGCTATAAAAATTTATCAGCTATGATTACTAAATACATGTCTGATTTGGGGATTAAAAAGTCAATATTAGAGGTTCAGGAAGGACAAGTTGCCCCAAAATAATCAGGTTTTTTCACATAGGTTATATGGTCTCTAGATTGTGAAATGTAGTTATATCTTCTTTACAAAACATATCTGTATCAATTAATTCTTCCATGTTCAAACCACTAGGTCCCTATTCACTAGGGACCATTGGTGGCCTTTTAAAGGAATTTCTACTCTAAAGATGATCCCCTAACATTTACTCAGAAAGTCTACACTCTAAAACTGCATGCTACAAAAGATTCAGCTTTCATACCTCATGTCATCACCACAAGGTTTGTTCATTCAAATAATTAATGTTAAAATGAATTTTAATTTTTTAAAGTTATTTTATTATGGCAATAAGGATAGGCTAAAATATTTAGAGTGGGAATTTACCCCTTTATGAACATGGCATAAAACTCAAAAGAGGACTTCATACATTACTCTTGATCCACAGATGGTTTGTGTCATAACCCTGTTTGCAGGATTCTTTTTCATCCTATTCTGATAGATATTTGAATCCAGCCACTGGAAATTCTCACAAGGCTTCGTGTAAGGTGTCTTAAAATATGACAGAGGGGTGAGGATACACCAAATTCATAAAAAAGTTTTAAATCTATGTCTAGCTTTTAATAAATGTCTGCAGGCAAGGCAGAATTAGACTAGACTTTACTGAGACTTTACTTTAGAATGAGCCAGAGGACAAGATTATAGAAATAGCTTGCCTTTGTCTAATTCTATTCACTTCTACAAACAAATGACAAATTAGGCCAAATGACAATATTATTCTTTTCTAGTTCTATATTCTCTGAGACTTCTCTGCTATATACCTGAAAAGGGCTTAGCAAGTAGCATGTAATACTGTGTTAATACATATTTTTGAATAAATAAATGAGAGAAGAGTTTAAATTAAGACCCTTGAGAAAGTAATCATAAACATATTAAAAATTTATAAATTATGGGTTTGTAAATCACTAAGTATATTCCTAAATAGTTGTGTCTATGACAACTGCTGAATAAAATGTGCCAAGACAAACTATCAAACAATTCTATCCACTTTTTAACTTTATTTCTATATCAAGAATCTTGCATTTCTTTTTTTTTTTTTCCTTTGGTAAGAACACTTGAGATTTACCCTCTTTAAAAAATTTTAAGTGTAGAGATCCAGTGCTGGGTGAAGCCTCTCTGCACTCAGCCTGATTCCACCATCTTGAATCATGGTGTCTTGTGGGATGCTTTTGCACATGGCCTGCAGCTGAAGTGTCAGATGGGGCAGTCCTGTGCTGGGAACCCTAATGCAACTTGTTAGGAGTGAGGCCTCTGCACATGGCCCCCTATAGTACTTCAATGTTAAGCAAGCCAAGACAGCTACAGACAGGTATAAAAGGAACTGGAGCTCTGAGTCCGAACCACCGGACTAACAGAACCTCAGACCCCAGGGAATATTCAGCAGAGTGAGGTTGCACAGAGTTCCTCATCTCAACACCAAGACATAGCTCAACACAATAGCCTACAAACTCCAGTGTTGGAAGCCTCAGGCCAAACAACAAGTAAAACAGGAACACAATCCCACTCAAAAAAAAAAAAAAAAAAAAAGAGGGCAAAAAAAAAAAATGTCACAGATGAAGGAGCAAGGTAAAAACCTACAAAACCAAATAAATGAAAAGGAAATAGGCAATGTACCTGAAAAAGAATTCAGAGTAATGGTAGTAAAGATGATCCAGAATCTCAGAAATAGAATGGAGCATGGATTGAGAAAATATGAGAAATGTTTAACAAAGATCTAGAAGAACTAAAGAACAAACAAACAGAGATGAACAACACAATAACTGAAATGAAAAATACACTAGAAGGAATCAAAAGCAGAATAATGGAGGTAGAAGAACAAATAAGTGAGCTGGAAGACAAAATGGTGTAAATAACTGCTGAGGAGACAAATAAAGAAAAAAGAATGAAAATAATTGAAGACAATATCAGAGAACTCTGGGACAACATGAAACACACCAACATTTGAATTATAGGGGTCCTAGAAGAAGTAGAGAAAAAGGAAGGGTCTGAGAAAATGAAGAGATTATAGTGGAAAACTTCCCTAACGTAGGAAAGGAAACGGTCACTCAAGTCCAGGAAGCACAGAGAGTCCATACAGGATAATTCCAAGGAGAAACACTCTAAGACACATATTAACCAAACTAACAAAAATTATTCAAACAAAAAATATTAAAAGCAGCAAGGGAAAAACAATAATATACAAAGGAATCCCCATAAGGTTATCAGCTGAATTTTCAGTGGAAACTCTACAGGCCAGAAGAGAGTGGCAGGATATACTTAAAGTGATGAAAGAGAAAAACCTACAACCAAGATTACTCTACCCAGCAAGGATCTCATTCAGATTCAATGGAGAGTCAAAAGCTTTTCAGACAAACAAAAGCTAAGAGAATTCAGCACCACCAAACCACCTTTATGACAAAGGCTAAAGAAACTTCTCTAAGTGGGAAACACAAGAGAAGAAAAAGACACAGAAAAGCAAACTTAAAACAATTAAGAAAATGGTAATAGTAACATACATATCGATAATAACCTTGAACGTAAATGGATTAAATGCCACAACCAAAAGACACAGACTGGCTGAATGGTTACAAAAACAAGACCCATATATATGCTGTTTACAAGAGACAAACTTCACTTAAGGACACATACAGACTGAAAAAGGATGGAAAAAGATACTCCATGCAAATGGAAATCAAAAGAAAGCTGGAGTAGCAATACTCATATCAGATAAAATAGACGTTAAAATAAAGAGTGTTACAAGAGATAAGGAGAGACAGTACATAATGATCAAGGAACAAATCCAAGAAGAAGATATAACAATTATAAATGTTTATGCACCCAACATAGGGGCACTTCAATACATAAGGCAAATGCTAACAACCATGAAAGGAGAAACCGACAGTAACACAGTAATAGCAGGGAACGTTAACACCCGAATTATACCAATGGACAGATCATCCAAAATGAAAATAAATAAGGAAACATAAGCATTAAATGACACAATAGACCAGATAGATCTAACTGATATTTAGAGAACATTCCATCCAAAACTGGTAGAATGCACTTTCTTCTCAAGTGCACATGGAACATTCTCCAGAATAGATCACATCTTGGGTCACAAATCAAGTCTCAGAAAATTTAAGAAAACTGAAATCATATCAAGCATCTTTTCTGACCACAACACTATGAGATTGGAAATCAATCACAGGAAAAAAATTGTAAAAAACACAAATACATGGAGGCTAAACAGTGTACTACTAAATAACCAACACATCACTGAAGAAATCAAAGAAGAAATTAAAAAATACATAGAAACAAATGACAATGAAAACATGACAACCAAAACATATGGGACACAGCAAAAGCAGTTCTAAGAGGGAAGTTTATAGCAATTCAATCTCACCTCAAAAAACAAGAAAATCTCAAATAAACAATCTAACCCTACACTTAAAACAACTAGAGAAAGAAGAACAAAGAAATCCCAAAGTCAGTAGAAGGAGAGAAACCATAAAAATCAGCAGAAATAAATGAAATAGAAATGAAGAAAACAATAGTGAAGATCAAAAAATCTAAAAGCTGGTTCTTTAAGAAGACAAACAAAATTGATAAACCCTTAGCCAGACTCATCAAGAAAAAAAGGAAGAGGATGCAAATCAATAAAATTAGAAATGAAAAATGAGAAATCACAACTGACACTGCAGAAATACAAAGGATTATAAGAGACTACTACAAGCAATTATATGCCAATAAAATGGAGAACCATGAAGAAATGGACAAATTCTTGGAAAGGTACAATTTTCCAAGACTGAACAAGGAAGAATTAGAAAATATAAACAGACCTATCACAAGTAATGAAATTGAAACTGTAATTAAAAATCTTCCAACAGGACTTCCCTGGTGGCGCAGTGGTTGACAGTCCACCTGCCGATGCAGGGGACACGGGTTCGTGCCCCGGTCTGGGAAGATCCCACATGCTGCAGAGCAGCTGGGCCCATGAGCCATGGCCGCTGAGCCTGCACATCCGGAGCCTGTGCTCTGCAACGGGAGAGGCCACAACAGTGAGAGGCTCGCGTACCGCAAAAAAAAAAAAAAAAAAAAAAAAAATCTTCCAACAAACAAAAGTCCAGGACCAGATGGCTTCAGAGGGGAATTCTATGAAATATTTAGAGAAGAGATAACACCAATCTTTCTCAAACTCTTCCAAAAAATTGCATGGGGAGAAGTACTCCCAAATTCATTCTACAAAGTCACCATCACCATGATACCAAAATCAGAAAATGATATCTCAAAAATTATAGACCAATATCACTGATGAACATAGATGCAAAAATTCTGAACAAAATACTAGCAACCAGAGTCCAACAGCACATTAAAAGGATCATACACCATGCTCAAGTGGGATTTATCCCAGGGATGAAAGGATTCTTCAATACATACAAACCAATCAATGTAATACACCACATTAACTAATTAAGGAATAAAAACCATATGATCATCTCAAAAGATGCAGAAAAAGCTTTTGACAAATTTCAATACCCATTTATGATAAAAACTCTCCAGAAAATGGGCATAGGGATAACCTACTGCAAGATAATAAAGGCCATATATGACAAACACACAGCAAGCATCATACTTAATGGTGAAAAAATGAAAGCATTTCCACTAGGATCAGGAACAAGACAAGGATGTCCACTCTCACCTCTCTTATTCAACATAGTTTTGGAAGTCCTAGCCACAGTAATCAGAGAAGAAAAAGAAATAAAAGGAATCCAAATCAGAAAAGAAGTAAAACTGTCACTATTTGCCGATGACATGATACTGTACATAGAAAATCCTAAAGATGCTACCAGAAAACTACTAGAACTAATCAATGAAGTTTGTAATGCTACAGGATACAAAATTAATGCACAGAAATCTCTGGCATTACTATACACCAACAATAGTGGAATACTACTAAACAGTAGGAGGGAAAAACTGCTAATTGGTTCAGTGACATGAATAAATCTTAAGTAGATTTTACTAAGTGAAAGAAGCCAGATCCAAGAGGAAAAGGCAGGTATGTTGACAGAAAATAGATCAACGGTTGCCTGTGTTTGGGGGTAGAGGACACAGTGGCGACTACAAAAGGGCTGTGCAGAGAAGATTTTAGGGAGATGTAACTGTTCTGTATGTTACTGGAGTAGTAGATACTTGATGGTATGCATTTATCAAAACCCTTAGAAACTGTACATCACAAAGAGTTAAATTTAATATATGCAAATAAAAAAAAAACAAGATCAACTAAATTTGAGAGTCCAAGAATAGAATGCACATTAGGGCAAATGAATATAATTTTATTGCAAATGTATGGCAACTTCACTGAAGGTGGTGGGGGAAAAAAAGAGCTGACCTAAGTAATTTTGCAGGATGGTATTTGGAGTGGAAACTGTGAGACCAAAGAAAAAAGTAACTGTACATAAACATTACTCTATTTCATAACCTTACTTCTCCTAGGGGTATGGATTTTCAATTCTAAAACTATGTTATGAGTATATTAGGGCTGAACAAAATCAATAAATTGTAGCTAATGAGGGACAGGTATCTCACTATCAGATAAGGAAGTTATAAATAAGTCACAGTGAACCCACTGGTGCTGGATTAGAATCTGAGATAGCAGTATAAAGTCATATTTAGCTTAATATACATAGAGAGATACAGATAATATAGATATGTGTGTATACATGGGTTAGGAGCTATGCATATAATTTGAGCACTGCCTGCTGAGAGGGCCTAGAAGCAGTGATAGCCCAGTAGCATCAACCACACTGAGAGCCCAGATTTGGGTTTCTAAAGCCATTCTTCAATAAAAGGCATGAAAGCCCTTCAGAACCTGGCTGATTCCTAGACTTGAGCAAGACAAGACCATTATGAACCCACATTTTGTAGTGCCAAAGAAAGTTTGGGAGGCAGGTCAAAGGGAAGCAGGAGCCAACCTGAAATAGTTCTCAACGGCCAAAGCTGGAAAAGTTGAGCAAAAAGTCATGGAATAATAGATTGTAACCCAAAGTATAAGATACCTGTATGTAATTTCATGCTTATATAAATTATTGAATAAATAAATAAATGGGGCAGAAATGACAAATCTTTCTTACAGAAAAATTATAATTTTTGAAGAAAATTACTCTCTAGGAGATGGAACTTAATTCTTTTCCCCTTTAATAACTGTCTGGATTTAGTGACTTGCTTCCACAGTATACAGTGAGTAAAAGCAAAAATAGGAACCTTACAGTAGAGAAAGTTGGAAGAGCTAAACCAAGTGATCAAGTTTAATGTCACAATAATAAGTCATATGAGAAAATAAGACATACAAGTCATCTCTGTGGGATTTTTTCCAAAACGTCTTACCTCCAGCCTTATCATGATAAAAACATCAAACAAACCCAAACTGAGTATCTGACCAGTACACTCTTCAAAACTCTCGAGATCATGAAAAATAAGCATTAAAAACTGTCACAGAGAAGACTAAGGAAATGATGACTACCTGAAATGTAATATCCTGGATTGGATTCTAGAACAGAAAAATGACATTGGTGGAAACTAGTGAAATATGAATTCTGTAATTTTAGATAATAGTAATGTACCAGTGTTAATTTCCTAGTTTTGACAAATCTCTCAATACCATGGCTCTGTTAACATTAGGGGAAACTTGAGTGAATGGTATATGGGAATTAGTTCTCTGTTCTACCTTTACAATATTTCTCTAAACCTAAAATTATTATATAATCAACTAAAATTATAAAAGATAATTACCACCTGACTAGTAAGAATAGTGGAAATAAAATAACTAAATGAATTAAAAGGTTTATGATGAGTGTTCTAGCCCATGTTGGAATGAAGTCTAAGAGAGAGAAATTGGAGAGGTTAAACTTTTTTTTTTTTAAACAAAAGTAGAACAGAGAGGGTTATGGTGCTTATAGCTGGGGTGGGGTTTGTTGGAAATAAGTCATATAGAAAATAAAGATTAAAAAACAATAAGAGATCTAATTTCAAGTACCATCCACCTCATTTCTTTCTTCAGTCAGTGTTGCCTTTGCTGATCTCATCCTCCTTGTCAGAACAGAGATGGCCAGGTTTTTGACGACAGGTTAAAAAAAATTAATTTTTCATAGTCCTTTCTGAATCATTCCTATTTTACACAGGAGACTTTATATACTTTTGGATTTTTCTATTCAAAATTGTGTTTAACTGATTAAAGTTTAAGATGAAAAATTGGCAAACTTTGCAATTCTATTGAATAGTCCAATCTGCACTTGGATCTTGGTAAGCAATACACTTTGGTTAATTCTGGTATCTAAAAAGATCACCATGACATCAGTGGTGTTGATAGACTAATACATCACAACTTCATTTCTAGAATTCTCTGACTCTGTAAATTTATTTATTTTTTCTCTTCTGGCTCTACACCATTTCTCTTTGGCTGAAAATATGGTAGATTTTGTTTGTTGGTTGGTTCCCCTAGAAAACAATTTAATATGTGCTTCACAGATGTTTCCTTACATTGGCCTGAGGAGGTACAGATGTCTAACTCTACCTATTTCCAACAGAGCAGAAATCTTCTGAATACTCTTTGGCTGCTGTTTTTCTGCAAAATTCTTCGTTAACGCTTTTTGAAACCCAACCACATACAGTTGAATGTGCAGATATCTATCATAGTATTTAAGAAAAAAATCTAAAAATTAGGGTTCATGTTTAGAAAACTCATTAATTCAATATTAAATTGCACTGATCACCTTTTTGGAATAGCAAGCACATTAGCTTCTAAAAATTGAACCACAAATAAGAAGCAGAACCTGCCTCATTGAGTATACAGTCTAAATTTAGAAAGATAAATGAATAATTAAATTTTTGCCATAAATAGTGCATTTGAACATGGTCAAGTAACTATTTGTTCCAGGAAAAAACAAAAGTACCTGAATAATAGGATCAGCAGCATAAATGTTTTTGAGGCTATATGTAAGCTGGATCTTAATGATGTGCAGGCAATTGTCAAATAGATATTACATTACTTAAATTGCAAGACTGTTTTGAAACATTGACACAGTATTTCTTTTGTTGTTTAAAATCTGCTTTTGAGACCATATAACGAAGTGTTTTAGAAGTGGGTTTACCATGCTCCTCAATCACAATAAGCAAATGATCAAGCCCATATATGTATGATATAATGCTATAGTATGTGAATATATATATGTATATGTGTAGGGGTGTATATATATATATGGACACATAAATGAATATGATCATACATATAAACATAAAGATCCTGGCATCTCTATCACCTCAAAATATAAGCACTATTAATAATTTAATGTACAAGTCTATGTGTATACCATGATTCAAAAGCTATATATAAAAATTGTAAGAGGTACAATATGCAAGAACTAAGAAAGTTAAATTAAACTGAGTAAACAGAGGATCTAGGCATGACTGGTACAATCTTATAGGGCTCACATTCTTTGGGATTCACATTCAGTTTAATTCTCTGCTGTCACCTTTTGCAATTATTGACAATGTTATCTTTGAATGTGTGTTTCGAAAATGAAATCAGGTAAGAAAATGGAACAAGTTTATAAGCAGAGGAGATAACGTACAGTGCATTTGTCTGCTCATCCTTGCTACCCCATTCACATATAGCAATCCCAATGCCCTACAAGAATGAACACAACTGCGGTACAACAGTGATGTGTGGGGTACAGGAAGATCAAAACAAGAATAAAGGAAGCGTTTTACCTCCACAACTGAGCAAGCACAGACAATGACAGCCTGAAGAGGCCATGCTTCCTGTTCCAACCAGCACTTGCTTTAAACACAGAAAGAAGGCAAAGGCATTCTAACAGACACAAACAGCCAATGGAACTTACATTCTTTCTTACTTGCAATTCCCTTGTATTAGCTAAATAACCACTTAGACTGAAGAATGATAACAGAATGAAAAATAAAGATTGGGCATCCCAGAGTTACTCTTTCTTTCAGTCCTTCCTTACTCATCAGTAAGACAAAAGTAGAGTCTTAATAAAATATGCTAACTTGTAGCAAAAGTGAAATAAAAAGCTTTGTTATTCTTGTGCACTTTCATTTTTTATAGTAACAGTGAAATAGGTACATGTATGATGAGCTAAAAAAAATCATATAATTTTAGTTATTTCACATACAAATTACTCTTATATTTGCACTGAAACTGTCATTGCACAATATAAAAATGAACACTAAAAATTAATGCTAATGTCTTAAAATTTTAATTTTTCTTTACTTAAAATGACATCAAATACCAAATAAAATACAACATGGCAGTTAAAGAGAGCTCACAGTTGAAAGGAAAATGTTTTATATTTTAGTACCTTTAACTGCACTTTTTGAACTATTTGCTACTATTACTATTTGCCATAAACTACTATTTGAAAAACATTAATTTCTATCTGTGGTAACTATGACTTGGCTTTTTTTTTATTATTTGAAAGAGACTTCACACATGAGAGGTAACATACAATTGTGGTGAAAGAAAGGACTTTGTAGACAAAAATGCCTGATTTTGAATCGTGGTTCTGCCACTTACTAGTTGTGTGACACTATGCAAATTGTGTAAACCCCCCAGTTATACATCTGTTTTCTTATCTGTAAAATGGGAACAATAAGATTACCTCTCTTACAGGGTCCTGTATATATCAGTTTATATAATTATAACAATGTGCCTAGACCATAATAAATGTCACATAAATTGTTTTCTTCTATCATTGTCATTAGTCTATGTATACATAGAACTGTTCCCAGACATGATTCAAAAATCAAGAAGAAATAATGGATGAAAATAACTTAGAAATCACTTGGTGAGTGAAGACTTGCAGAAGACAGGAAGGAATTAGATCATAATATTACAGGATAGTGTGCAAAGTAAAATTTTATGGGAAATGAATCGATATAAAAATGATCTATCCAGCCTTAAATAACAAAGCTGATTATAGGCTGACTTACAAAAAATGTCCATTCAAATCATGCTTATGGTAGAAGTCAATGTTTTATAAAAGATACAGAATAGTTGAGGACTAAATGTGTGTTACAGTAAAATTTGGAAATATGCGATGGGATGTTCCAGAAGGAATTGAGTTCCCGTTCATAGGAAGTCAACAAGCTCTGACAGAAGAAACATGTGGAAAGATTATTACACAACAGATTAATATAAAGAAAAATAGGCTGACAGCAAGAGGTGTTAACTGTGATCACCATAATAGGTACCATGTATGTGCGTTAAAGAAATCCACATAAATACGCATGTTTGAAATTATCACTTAAATTTTTTTCCATATGACTAAGTATCCAGTATAACACCCTCCTATTTTCATAATTTATTAAGGTACACAAACAAAATAGGATTTAAACATTAAATGCTGTTCTGTCAGGTATTCCTAGATAAAAGATACTGAGGCAGTGCTAACAGGTAACAAACACACACTGTAGAAATTTTTATATTTTAACTTTTTCTCTGTATTAAAACTCTACCACAGCAATTTAGAAGTCATTTTCTAATGAGTTGTGAATTTTCAAAACAATTTCGGATTAATAGTGTTCTCTATATAGGTAGCAATGATACAGATCCTGCTAAGATACTTGGAAAATTAGAAAAGCTATTTTTCTAAAGAAAACAAGGAATTTTGATAGTTTCACAACTGCTTATTGAAGAGCTTTCAACTGAAGGACTCCTGTGATCCCACCTGTCTTTTCCAGCCTCTCAACTTTTAACAAATATACTTGTTCAAATAACCACCCAGATAATTTTTCCTTTCTCACTTCCAAGTCCTTTGCCAAACCAGATAATATGCTTGGAAATACTTATTTTCTCCTTCCATCAGGCCATTACTTCTTCATCTGACGTACACTAAACTTTCATATTGTTCTGGACATTTCCTAGTTTAATCAGAAGAGAGAAATCAGCTACCTCTAAATCAATCTTGTCTGAAGGAAGATTTCATACAGTGGTTCCCCGGGACTTCATTCCAAATACAGTCAGCCCTCTGTACCCACAGTTCTGCATCCACAGATTCAACCAACTGTAGATGGAAGAGGGTTGGATGAATCAAAGGATGCAGAACCCATGGATACAGAGGACTGATTGTACTATGCCATCTTATATAAGGCACTTGAGCATCTTCGAGATATGGTATCCACGGGTGTCCTGGCACCAATCCTCTATGGACACCCAACCATGACTGTATGTACTTTTTAGGTGCTACCCTCTGAAATGCAGTTTGACATAAAGCTTACTTATTTTACTGTCTCTGTATTTTTATCATATTTGATTCTGCTTTTTGAACATTTTTATTTGTTTGTATGTATGGTTTCTTCCTTAGATTTATTGGATTACTGGAAGCCAGGAGTCTTATCTGTAACTCAAGAAAGCTCTATTTCTCTCTAGTTCTCACAAAGATGTTCATGAAATGTCTTTTGAGGTTGAAGAAAATGTATCAATATACTACATCAGTGGAGACTGCTTTTGAACCTCCAAGGAGGCATCAGATACCCTCAGAGAAAAATGATTTCATGCACTTTCTCAATACATTTTAATGGAATTAAAACAAAATAAACCTGTTGTTGAAAGTAAGCAAATCTCTATTGTCCTAAAACATATAATTTCAGAAGCTTAGAAGTTATTTTCTATGTCCTTTTTCTGATGGGTTGGTTTAAAAATACAACCATTGTTGTCACTTATTATTGGTTAAAATGTTGAATTTAAAGATTGTATCCATAATTCCATATGGAATAGCTATCTTTTTAACTCGAAACTTGAGAGATTTTACTTGTTTCCTGTTTGTTCTTCTTCTTTTGGTAGAGAATGAGGACTGGTTGCTACAGCAACAGATTTGTTCTCTCCGTGCATTTGTACTTTCATCAGTTGTGCACTCTGACAGTGAGTTCTGACTTCTGAATATCTGACTTTTACAACCACAGCTAATTACAAAACCTGTAACAATTCCACATAGCTGCCCTAAAGGGTAATACAAAACTTGTAGTACTGAAGAAAATGTCGATTGCCAAAACAATTCCGAGGGAGAAGAGAGAAAAACAAGTAATTACATTTTTAAATCTATAGTCAAAAATATTAAACTTTAAATTATCTGTAGCTGCTGGGTTTACAAAATACCTTTGGGGAATGAGAAAAAATGTCAGTTTTCTCTGTCTTCACTTTTCTCCACCACTCTTGAACCAAGGTTCCTCAAAAATATTCAGAACCAGAATATTGTATTGGTTTTCAATCACTTTGCTTTTCAACTAGAGAATTTAACTCTTGAATGAGGGGAGGAAATTAAACTCACAATGTTTGAATCTTCTGTGATATGAACTACATTTTTATCTCTGACTGACTGTTAACTTTCTAAAAACATGTTGTGTGTTAAAGCTGCAGCATATACTTATTAAAAACAAACCTGAATATTCAAAGCTTTTGCTTTTTTTTACAAAGAGCCAGTCAATTTTTACAAAGAGCAAAGAGGTGGAATATGTTCAACCTAAAAAAGAGCTTTTGAAAAATAAATTAATAGAACAGACTTTTTAAAAAATCAGCAAAAAAAAAAAAAAAAGAGGAAACTAAAGTTGAGGAAATTTCCTAAAAACTACAGTAGAAACATGGAGAACTAGAGTATAACATTAAAAATAGAAGTAAATAGAGAACAAGTCCAGGAGACAACGATATTCAATTACTTTCCCCAAACACTTCCACTGACAGCTCCACCAGGAGCATCGCTTCCGCTTTGTCTTATGGCCATTCAATACCAACTCTACACACTTATTTCAGCACCTGTGAGCATCTCTATGCTTCAGCTCCACTAGCCAGTAATGTAAACAAAACAAACAAAAAACACTTACTCCTCCCCCAAAGCTAAGATGATCCTTTAATTAACAAGTTACAAGGGCTTGCTTCCCACAATGTCATTTTAAAAGAAATTCCAGTCCTTCTCTATAATTTCACCCTTCAGTATTCACAGAACCTGCAGAAAAACTTATATGTTTACTTTTTTTTATTACCTTTATCACGTGCCAGAACAACACAGAAACACTCCTTAAGGGGAAGTGCGGTAATTTATAATGTTTCAATCTATTTGCCTTACAGTTTTCTGTTGCTTATACTAGTCTGCATATTTTCTTTGGCTACAGGTAAAAATCTGAAGCCTAAGTAGTATTTTGTATGTAAAGATGCACTCTGCAGTAGTGTTTTAGAGTAGAATCTTGGAAGGGACCTAAAAATAAATCAATAATATATTGATAAAATAAATTATGTATCTCCATACCAAAGAAGACTATCTAGAAAAGAGAAAGAATGACATGAATCTATATTAATTGATGCAAAATAAACACACCCTATCTGGAAAGGATTTCCATTATATATGGTTGCCTAAGAACATTTTATATCTAATTTATATAAATTTATATTATTTATTGAAAAAGATCTAGAAATATGTTCACTAAAATATTTATTACAATTTCTGAGTGGTGGTCCCTTTTTATTTTTCTAGATAAAATTTTCTATTTCTAAAATTTATTATCTTTTAAATATAGCCCCAAAAACTTGAATTGGCAGTTACTGACTGTTAAAGATACCAATCTTTTCTTTATTTACATTTCTGTATTTCAAAGCTTCTAAATAGTATAACTACATAGATGTTTTTAAATGGTTTTGGCATTCTTTTATCATCTTCTAAGATAATACTGTAAAGAAACCCATTAAATATGTGTAAAACTATACTAATGAATCTGTGATGAATGGAGTAATTTTTTACACATTACAGTTAATTACACCAGTGTAGCTATCTACTGAAAAACTCAACACTGATATTTTTGTCAGAATAAAGCTATTTTCCTTTACCTAGAGTTCAAGCAAACATAAAAGGAGTAAAAACAGACCTTGTATTATAGAAGAAAAGGTGAATAACACAATTCTTAGAATATTCCTTTGGCAAAGCCTTTTAATTTTTTAAGTTCTCTGACAAAGAACTCCTTTTAGTAGTCAAATTTAAGTAGTCAAATTTTAAAATGAAAGCTATTTATATTGTCAAATAATGTTTAAGTCAACATTTTAAAGTGCTTTCTTCCCAATATTTTAATCAAACTATGTTTTTTCTTATTATTTTATAACTTTCCTTTCTTAAAATACGCAAAATGATTTGAATAAAATGTTATTACTTTTCATTTCAATTTTTACACAAAATGACATACATATCTGGATATTAGAATACAGAATTTAAAAGAAATCATATAAATATATTTATAAAATCTGAAACAATCAGAATTTTCTTCTTACTCTTAAACTCTTTGAATCTAAGGTTATATCTTTGTATCTGGTGACAAGAAAGCTGCTCAATTTTGGACAATTAAACTTCAGTTGAATTTATAATAACTTGCTTTCATGGAAAGCATGCTAATGCTTAATACTACAACCAAAATTCCATTATTGATTCACAAAAGATTCTAAAGCTTAAACAAAAATTATAGTAATATAAAAATCTCATTATAATCTTGTATATCTCTCACCATCGTATCAAGAACTGCTACAAGTAACATAAATTAGAAATAATTCAACTTCTTTTCCTCTTCAGTGTCCTTTGTCACTTTAAACATTTAATAGGTTATTCTTTTCTATATGTGTTAACTACAGTTACTATGTGTTACTAATGGGTGGTTGGAGGATTTCAACTAGGTTTCTCATGTCAGAATATACCTCTCTTCTGATGGTATATACAATAAAATTTATTGTGAGTGAGTTAAGGATGCTTTGCAACTATATTCTTGTTTGGTTTAAAACAGGAATTTAGAAACATACATAATTAAGATAAAGCTATATAGTTTGAAGAGTGCATAATATTTTAGAAAAGTAATCAAAGAACAAAATCAATTAAGGACAATAATTTTCCTGCTCCTTATACTGAAGTGATTTTAAGTCTGCTTTAATCAAAGAGATATCTCTGTATTGTTTTCTACAAGTTTCCTCATAAGAGTCTCTTCCTTATCCCACATAAAATGAATCAATAAATGCAACTATATGACAAATTCATGGTATCCTCCTTTCCAAGCAGGATTTATGTGTAATTACTCTGATATCTTAGGGAACTACCATCTATATATTCATGAATTAATATACATCAAATAGTTTCAAGAAATATCTTCATCCTTTGGGCTGCTGTCACAAAAATACCAGAGACTGTGTGGCTTACAAACAACTAACATTTATTTCTCACATAAATAAAGACTGGGAAGTCCAAGATCATTACGCAGGCAGATTCCATATCTGGTGAGACCCTGCTTCCTCACTGGCTGCTGTCTTTTCATTGGAACATCAGTTGGTGGAAGAGGGGCGGGATCTCTCCCAGGCATTTTTTATAAGGGCATGAATCCCATTCAGGAGGACTCTGTCCTATAAACTAGTCATTTCCCAAAGACCCTACCTCCAAACACCAACATGTGGAGAATTAGGTTTCAACTGATAAAATCTGGGGGAACACAGACTTTCAGACCACAGTAAGCAATCATTACTAATTCGGGATCCATAGAGGATTGCATGTAAAACTGCTCATATATTGAAAAGCCATCAGAGATCTTGCAATAAAACAAATTTCATCAACTTACATCTTTTAAAAGATAAAGATAGAAGTAAATTCTTTCCTTGTCTTGCTTAGAGAGGATTAAAGTTATTTTCAAATTTTACTTTAAAAAGGAATATTCAAGTATATTTAAAATAAATTCAAATTTATTTAATAAACACATAACTTTGACAAAATATAGTATTTTTAAAGGCATAAATTTTTCTTGACACTTCTCCTCCGTGGAACAATATTAATATTTTTATCACACAATACATTAAAAGTATCATACACCATTATCAAGTGGGATTTATCCAATCCTTGTATTATCCAATACAAGGATTCCTCAATATCCACAAATCAAAAGTATGATACACCACATTAACAAACTGAAGAATAAAAACCATATGATCATTTAAAGTGATGCAGAAAAAGCTTTTGATAAAATTCAGCACCTATTTATGATAAAAACTCTCCAGAAAGTGGGCACAGAGGAAAACTAACTCAACACAATAAAGGCCATATATAACAAACCCACAGATAATATCATACTCAATGGTGAAAAGCTAAAATCATTTCCTCTAAGATCAGGAAGAAGACAAGGATGTGCACTCTCACCACTTTTATTCAATATAGTTTAGAAGTCCTAGCCATGGCAATCAGAGAAGAAAAAGAAGTAAGAGGAATCCAAATTGGAAAAGAAGAAGTAAAACTGTCACTGTTTGCAAATGACATGATACTATACATAGAAAATCCTAAAGATGTTACCAGGAAACTACTAAGGCTCATCAATGAATTCAGTAAAGTTGAAGGACACAAAATTAATACATAGAAATCTGTTGCACTTCTACACACTAACAATGAAAGAGCAAAAAGAGAAATTAAGAAAACAATCCCATTCACCATGGCATCAAAAAGAATAAAATACCTAGGAATAAACCTACCTAAGTAGGCAAAAGACCTGTACTCAGAAAACAATAAGATACTGATGAAAGAAATTGTAAAAGACACAAACAGAGGGAAAGATATACTATGTTCTTGGATTGGAAGAATCAATATTGTCAAAATGACTATACTACCCAAGTCAATTTACAGATTCAATGCAGCCCTATCAAATTACCAATGGCATTTTTCACAGAATTAGAACAAAAAATTTTTAAATTTGTATGGAGACACAAAAGACCCTGAATAGCCCAAGCCATCCTGAGAAAGAAAAACAGAGCTGGAGGAACAAGGAGCCCTCACTTCAGACTATACTACAAAGCTAAACAAGTGTGGTACTGGCACAAAAACAGACATATAGAACAATGGAATAGGATAAAAAGCCCAGAAATAAACCTACATATATAAGGTCAATTAATCTACAACAAAGGAGGCAAGACTATACAATGGAGAAAAGATATTCTCTTCAATAAGTGGTGCTGAGAAAACTAGACAGCTACATGTAAAAGAATGAAGTTAGAACATTCTATAACACCATACACAAAAATAAACTCAAAATGGATTAAAGATCTAAATGTAAGAATGAATACTATAAAATTCTTAGAGGAAACATAGGCAGAACACTCTTTGACATAAATTGCAGTAATATCTTTTCAGATCCACATCCTAGAATTATGAAAATAAAAGAAAAAGTAAACAAATGGGACCTAATAAAACTTAAAAGCTTTTGTACAGCAAAGGAAACCATAAATAAAATGAAAAGACAACCCACAGAATGGGAGAAAATATTTGCAAATGAAGCATCTGACAAGGGATTAATCTCCAAAATATACAAACAGCTCATGCAGCTCAATATCAAAAAAACAAACAACCCAATCAAAAAAATGGGCAGAAGGTCTAAGTAGACATTTCTTCAAAGAAGACACACAGATGGCCAAAAAGTACATGAAAAGATGCTCAACATCACTAATTATCAGAGAAATGCAAATCAAACATACAATGAGGTATTACCTCACATCGGTCAGAATGGCCACCATCAAATGTCTACAAACAATAAATGCTGGAGACGGTGTGGAGAAAAGGGACCCCTCTTGCTCTGTTGGTTGGAATGTATATTGGTACAACCACTATGGAGGACAGTATGGAGGTTCCTTAAAAAAGTAAAAATAGAACTATCATATGACACAGCAATCCCACTCCTGGGCATATATCTGGAGTAAACCATACTTTGAAAAGATATATGCACCCCAATGTTCATTGTAGCACTGTCTACAATAGCCAAGACACAGAAGCAACCTAAATGTCCATCGACAGATGAATGGATAAAGAAGATATAGTATATATGCAATGGAATATTACTCAGCCATTAAAAAGAATGAAATAATGTCATTTGCAGCAAAATGGGTGGATGTAGAGATTATCATACTAAATGAAGTCAGAGAAAAACAGATGCCATATAAAATCACTTATATGTGGAATCTAAAAAGATGATACAAATCAACTTATTTACAAAACAGAAGTAGACTCACAGACTTCAAAAACAAACTTACGGTTACCAAAGTGGAAACATGGTGTGGAGGGATAAATTAGGAGTTGGGGATTAACAAATACAATACTACTACATATAAAATAGATAATAAACAATGACCTATTGTATAGCACAAGAACTCTACTCAATATTCTGTAATAACCTATATGGGAAGAGAATCTGAAAAAGAAAGGATATATGTATACATATAACTGAATCACTTTGCCATACACCTGAAACTAACACAACACTGTAAATCAAATATATTCCAATATAAAATAAAAATTAAAAATAAAAAAAGAGGTACAAACTATTATGTATAAAAGAAGCTACAGGGATATATTGTACAACACAGGGAAAATAACCAATATTTGATAATAATTATAAATGGAGTATAAAAGAAAACAAATATTTTTAACAAGGTCATGACGAATCTTTTAAATGCATTTTTATATTCACTAACTTTCCCATCATTTTTAAATACTGTAGAGCAAAATCGAAGTTTGTTTTTCCTCTACCATAAATGCTCTTTGAGGAGCATTTAACTTATAAGGAAACTGACAATTATCTGGATGAGAAAAAAGGAAAATTTACAAAAACTGTGACCATACTAATGATGCAGAACAGAAGCCATTATTCATCAGGTGTATATCTATGAAATAATTCATTTCAAATAATTAATGCATACTAAGTACTTAATAAACATATCCCTTCATTCATCTGGAGGACACAATAAAATGTCAACTCCAGTGTGTCACACCTTTCTATAATACCTGTCCCTTGGCTTAAGGATTACCAGTCAATCACTTCTAGCCAACAGAATAAGGTAAAAGTGATAGGACAGCCAGTCACTCCACTGATTATGTTACATTACATAAAACTCTATCTTAGCCAACTGACATATCCTCCTGGGCTTGAGGAAGGGAGCTTCTCTGTTGTGAGAATGTCCCCCAAGGGAGAGGATCATGTGACAAGGATCTGTGAGTATCCCTGAGAAGAGAGAAGGACTTCCAGTTGACAGCCACCAACAAACGGGAAACACTGTTTTTTTTTTCTCTTTTTTTTTTTTTAACAACTGAAAGGAACTCCATTCTACCAACAACCATGTGAACCTGAAAAAGAATCTTGGCCTCCAAAATGGAATACAGCCCTGCAGACAACTTCAGGGTTGCTTCCAGAGGCCCTGACCAGAGGATCCAATAAAGTTGTGCCTGAGAGAGACCTTCAAGATGGCGGAAGAGTAAGACATGGAGATCAACTTCCTCCCAAAAAATACATCAGAAATACATCTACATGTGGAACAACTCCTACAGAACACCTACTGAATGCTGGCAGAAGACCTCAGACTTCTCAAAAGGCAAGAAACTTCCCCACGTACCTGGATAGGGCAAAAGAAAAAACAGAGGCAAAAGAATAGGGAAGGGACCTGCACCTCTGGGAGGGAGCTGTGAAGGAGGAAAGGTTTCCACACACTAGGAAGCCCCTTCACTGATGGAGAGAGGGGGTGGGCAGGGGGCAACTTCGGAGCCACGGAGGAGAGCGCAGCAACAGGGGTTCAGAGGACAAATCGGAGAGATTCCTGCACAGAGGATCAGTGCCGACCAGCACTCACCAGCCCGAGAGGCTTGTCTGCTCACCCGCCGGGGCGGGTGGGGGCTGGGAGCTGAGGCTCAGGCTTCAGAGGTAGGATCGCAGGGAGAGCACTGGGGTTGGTGGCGTGAACACAGCCTGAAGGGGGGCTAGTGCACCATGTCTAGCCGGGAGGGAGTGCAGGAAAAAGTCTGGACCTAAGAGGTAAGAGACCATTGTTTCGGGTTGCGCGAGGAGAGGGGATTCAGAGCACCACCTAAACGAGCTCCAGAGACGGGCATGAGTCGCAGCTATCAGTGCGGACCCCAGACACGGGCATGAAACGCTAAGGCTGCTGCTGCAGCCACCAAGAAGCCTGTGTAAGCACAGGTCACTATCTACACCTCCCCTCCCGGGAGCCTGTGCAGCCCGCCACTGCCAGGGTGCTGTGATCCAGGGACAACTTCCCCAGAAGAATACACGGTGTGCCTCAGGCTGTTTCAATGTCACGTCGGCCTCTGTTGCCACAGGCTTGCCCTGCATTCTGTAACCCTCCCTCAACACGGCCTGATGAGCCAGAGCCCCTTAATCAGCTGCTCCTTTAACCCCGTCCTGTCTGAGCAAAGAACAGACGCTCTTAGGCAACCTACACACAGAGGCGGGGCCAAATCCAAAGCTGAAAGCTGAACCCCAGAGGCTGTGTGAACAAAGAAGACAAGGGATATTTATCCCAGCAGCCTCAGAGAAGATTAAATCTCCAGAATCACTTGATGTACTCTGCATCTCTGGAATACATGAATAGACAATGAGTCATCACAAAATTGAGGCAGTGGACTTCGGGAGCAACGACATATACATTTTTTTCCTTTTTCTCTTTTGTCAGTATGTATGTGTATGCTTCTTTGTGTGACTTTGTTTGTAGAGCTTGCTTTTACCATTTGTCCTCAGGTTATGTCTGTCTGTTCTTTTGCTTTGTTTGTTTTTCTTTTTAGTATAATTTATAGCGCTTGTTATCATTGGTGGATTTGTTTTTGGTTTGGTTGCTCTCTTCTTTCTTTTTTAATTTTACTTTTTAATTTTTTTTACTTTTAATAATTATTTTTATTTTAATAACTTTTTTACTTTATTTTATTTTTTCTTTCTTTCTTTCTTTCTCCATTTTCTTCTGAGCCGTGGGGCTGACAGGGTCATGGTGCTCAGGCCAGGTGTCAGGCCTGTGCCTCTGAGGTGGAACAGCCAAGTTCAGGACACTGGTCCACCAGAGACCTCCCAGCTCCATGTAATATCAAACGGCAAAAGCACAACCAGAGATCTCCATCTCAATGCTAAGACCCAGCTCAACTCAACGACCAGCAAGCTACCGTGCTTGACACCCTATGCCAAACAACTAGCAAGACAGGAACACAACCTGACCCATTAGCAGAGAGGTTGCCTAACATCATAAAAAAGTCACTGCAAAACACAACACCGCATGCAGTCCTTCCCACCAGAAAGACAAGATACAGCCTCATCCACCAGAACACAGGCACTACTCCCCTCCACCAGGAAGGCAACACAACCCACTGAACCAAACTTAGCCACTGGGGGCAGACACCAAAAACAACAGGAACTATGAACCTGCAGCCTACGAAAAGGAGACACCCCAAACACAGTAAGTTAAGCAAAATGAGAAGACAGAGAAACACACAGTAGATGAAAGAGCAAGGTAAAAACCCATCAGACCAAACAAATGAAGAGGAAATAGGCAGTCTACCTGAAAAAGAATTCAGAGTAATGATAGTAAAGATGATCCAATATCTTGGAAATAGAATGGAGAAAATACAAAAAACTTTTAACAAGGACCTAGAAGAACTAAAGAGCAAACAAACAATCTTGAGCAACACAATAAGTGAAATTAAAAATTTGCTAGAAGGAATCAATAGCAGAAAAACTGAGGCAGAAGAATGGAGAAGTGACCTGGAAGATGAAATAGTGGAAATAACCACTGCAGAGCAGAATAAACAAAACACAATGAAAAGAATTGAGGACAGTTTCAGGGACATCTGGTACAACATTAAACACACCAATATTTGAATTATAGGGGTCCCCGAAGAAGAGAAAAAGAAAGGGACTGAAAAAAGTATTTGAACAGATTATAGTTGAAAATTTCCCTAATATGGGAAAGGAAATAGTCTATCATGTCCAGGAAGCACAGAGAGTCCTACACAATAAAAATCCAAGGAGAAACAGGCCAGGACACATATTAATCAAACTATCAAAAATTAAATACAAAGAAAATATATTAAAACTGCAAGGGAAAAATAACAAAAAACATACAAGAGAAGGTTGACAGCTGATCTTTCAGCAGAAGTCTGAAAGCCACAAGAGAGTGGCAGGATATATTTAAAGTGATGAAAGGGAAAAACCTACACCCAAGATTACTCTACCCAGCAAAGATCTCATTCAGATTCAATGGAGAAATTAAAACTTTTACAGACAATCTAAAGCTAAGAGATTTCAGCACCACCAAACCAGCTTTACAGCAAATGTAAAGGAACTTCTCTAGACAGGAAACACAACAGAAGGAAAAGACCTACAATAACAAACCCAAAACAATTAAGAAAATGGTAATAGGAACAACATACTGATAATTACCTTAAATGTAAATGGATTAAATGCTCCAACCAAAAGACATAGACTGGCTGAAAAAATACAGAAACAAGACCTGTAGACATGCTGTGTACAAGAGACCCATGCCAGACCTAGGGACACATACTGAGGTGAGGCAATGGAAAAAGATATTCCATCCAAATGGAAATCAACAGAAATTTAGAGTAGCAATTCTCATATCAGACAAAATATACTTTAAAATAAAGACTATTACAAAGGACAAAGAAGGACACTACATAATGATCAAGGGATCAATCCAAGAAGAAAATATAATAATTGTACATATTTATGCACCCAACATAGGAGCACCTCAATACATAAGGTAAATGCTAACAGTCATAAAAGGGGAAATCAACAGTAACACAATCATAGTAGGGGACTTTAACACCCCACTTTCACCAATGGACAGATCATCCAAAATGAAAATAAATAAGGATAAGCTTTAAATGATACATTAAACAAGATGGATTTGATATTTATAGGATTTCCATCCAAAAACAACAGAATACACTTTATTCTCAAGTGCTCATGGAACATTCTCCAGGATAGATCATACCTTGGGTCACAAATCAAGCCCTGGAAAATTTAAGAAAATTGAAATTGTAACAACTATCTTTTCTGACCACAACGCTATGAGACTACGTATCAATTACAGGAAAAAATCTGTAAAATATACAAACACATGGAGGCTAAACAATACAATACTTAATAACCAAGGGATCACTGAGGAACTCAAAGAGGAAAGCAAAAAATACCTAGAAACAAATGACAATGAAAACACGACGACCCAAAACCTATGGGATGCAGCAAAAGCAGTTGTAAGAAGGAAGTTTATAGCAATACAATCCTACCTCAGGAAACAAAAAACATCTCAAATAAACAACCTAACCTTACATCTAAAGCAATTAGAGAAAGAAGAACAAAAAACCCCCAAAGTTAGCAGAAGGAAAGAAATCATAAAGATAAGATCAGAAAAAAGTGAAAAAGAAATGAAAGAAACAAGAGTAAAGATCAATAAAACTAAAAGCTGGTTCTTTGAGAAGATAAACAAAATTGATATACCATTATCCAGACTCCTCAAGAAAAAAAGGGAGAAAACTCAAATCAATAGAATTAGAAATGAAAAAGGAGAAGTAACAACTGACACTGTAGAAATACAAAGGATCATGACAGATTACTACAAGCAACCCTGTGCCAATACAATGGACAACCTGGAAGAAATGGACAAATTAGAAAAGCACAACCTTCTGAGACGGAACCAGGAAGAAATAAAAAATATAAACAGACCAATCACAATCACCGAAATTGAGGCTGTGATTAAAAATCTTCCAACAAACAAAAGCCCAGGACCAGATGGCTTCACAGGCGAATTCTATCAAATATTGAGAGAACAGCTAACACCTATCCTTCTCAAACTCTTCCAAATATAGCAGAGGGAGGAACACTCCCAAACTCATTCTATGAGACCACCATCACCCTGAGACCAAAACCAGACAAAGATATCATAAAGAAAGAAAACTACAGGCCAATATCACTGATGAACATAGATGTAAAAATCCTCAACAAAACAGTAGCAAACAGAATCAAACAGCACATTAAAAGGATCATACACCATGATCAAGTGGGGTTTATCTCAGGAATGCAAGGATTCTTCAATATATGCAAATCAATCAACGTGATACACAATTGTCTGTAACAAATTGAAGGATAAAAACCATATGATCATCTCAATAAATGCAGAAAAAGCTTTAGACTAAATTCAACAACAATTTATGATAAAAACTCTCCAGAAAGTTGGCATAGAGGGAACTTACCTCAACATAATGAAGGCCATATATGACAAACCCACAGCTAACATCATTCTCAATGGTGAAAAACTGAAACCATTTCCACTAAGATCAGGAACAAGACAAGGTTGCTCACTCTCACCACTATTATTCAACATTGATTTGGAAGTTTTAGCTACAGCAATGAGAGAAGAAACGAAATAAAAGGAATCCAATTCAGAAAAGAAGAAGTAAAACTGTCACTGTTTGCACATGACATGATAATATACGTAGAGATTCCTAAAGACTGTACCAGAAAACTACTAGAGCTAATTAATGAATTTGGTAAAGTAGCAGGATACAAAATTCATGCACAGAAATCTCTTGCATTCCTATACACTAATGATGAAAAATCTGAAAATGAAATTATGGAAACACTCCCATTTACCATTTCAACAAAAAGAATAAAGTAACTAGGAATAAACCTACCTAAGGTGACAGAAGACCTGTATGAAGAAAACTATAAGACACTGATGAAAGAAACTAAAGATGATACAAACAGATGGAGAGATATACCGTGTTCTTGGACTGGAAGAATCAACATTGTGAAAATGACTCTACTACCCAAAGCAATCTACAGATTCAATGCACTCCCTATCAAACTACCAATGCCATTTTTCACCAGAACTAGAACAAAAAATTTCACAACTTGTATGTAAACACAAAAGACCCCGAAGAGTCAAAACAATCTTGAGAAAGGAGAACAGAGGTGGAGGAATCAGGCTCCTAGACTTCAGACTGTTCTACAAAGCTACAGTAATCAAGACAGTATGGTACTGGCACAAAAGAAGAAATAGAAATATAGATCAATGGAATAGGATAGAAAGCCCAGAGATAAACCTATGCACATTTGGTCACCTTATTTTTGATAAAGTAGGGAAGAATATACAATGGAGAAAAGACAGCCTTTTCAATAACTGGTGCTGGGAAAATGACAGCTACATGTAAAAGAATGAAATTAGAACACTCCCTAACAGCATACACAAAAATAAACTCAAAATGGATTAAAGAGCTAAATGTAAAGCCAGACACTATAAAACTCTTAGTGGAAAACATAGGCAGAACACGCGATGACATAAATCACAGAAAGATCCTTTTTGACTCACCTCCTAGAGAAATGGAAATAAAAAATAAATAAACAAATGGGACCTAATGAAACTTAAAAGCTTTTGCACAACAAAGGAAAACTTAAGACGAAAAGACAACTCTCAGAACGGGAGAAAATATTTGCAAGTGAAGCAACTGACAAAGGATTTATCTCCAAAATTTACAAGCAGCTCATGCAGCATAATATCAAAAAAACAAACAACGCAATCCAAAAATGGGGAGAAGCCCTAAATAGCCATTTCTCCAAAAAAGATATACAGATTGTGAACAAACACGTGAAAGAATGTTCAACATCACTAATCATTAGAGAAATGCAAATCAAAACTACAATGAGGTATCACCTCACACCAGTCAGAATGGCCATCATCAAAAACTGTACAAACAATAAATGCTGGAGAGGGTGTGGAGAAAAGGGAACCCTCTTGCACTTTTGCTAGGAATGTAAATTGATACAGCCACTATGGAGAACAGTATGGAGGTTCCTTAAAAAACTACAAATAGAACTACCATATGACACAGCAATCCCACTGCTGGGCATATACGCTGAGAAAACCATAATTCAAAAAGAGTCATGTACCACAATGTTCATTGCAGCACTATTTACAATAGTTAGGACATGGAAGCAACCTAAGTGTCCATCGACTGATGACTGGATAAAGAAGATGCGTCACATATATACAGTGGAATATTATTCATCCATAAAGGGAAGCAAAATTGAGTTATTTGTAGTGAGGTGGATGGACCTAGAGTCTGTCATACAGAGTGAAGTAAGTCAGAAAAAGAAAAACAAATACCGTATGCTAACACATATATATGAAATCTAAAAAAAAGGAAAAAAATGGTTCTGATGAACCTAGGGGCAGGACAGGAATAATGACGCAGATGTAGAGAATGGACTTCAGGACACGGGAACAGGGAAGGGTAAACTGGGACGAAGTGAGAGTCACATGGACATATATACACTACCAAATGTAAAAAAGATAGCTAGTGGGAAGCAGCTGCATAGCACAGGGAGATCAGCTAGGTGCTTTGTGACCAGGTAGAGGGGTGAGATAGGGAGGGTTGGAGGTAGATGCAAGAGGGAGGAGATATGGGGATCTATGTATATGTATAGCTGTTTCACTTTGTTACACAGCAGAAACTAACACACCTTTGTAAAGCAATTATAATCCAATAAGGATGTTTAAAAAAAAAAAAAAGCTGTGCCAGAAAACGGAGACAAATATGTTGTTTTAAGTTGCTTTGTTTAGTACAATGCGCTACAGAGCAATAGAAAACTAATCCACTTTTTAAAATTTCTCTGAAATCATACCATTTAAGGTGATTTTATTATTTTTTTTAATTCACATTAATGGAAGGAGATTTTAAATGGTGAGGCAATTGTGCATGAGTGGGCCTACCTGTACATGTGTCTATACAGAATTCCACATCAAGTGTGACATATGCCTCTAAAACTAAGTTCTAATTAAAATACCTCAAACAATTTATATCATTTTAATCAGTTATTGTATGTTTCACTGGTAATGAAAAATGTTGTGCTAACCTGAATTAAATGAACTCGTAAGCCTAGGAAAGTAAAACAATTATGTGGTCCTCTATGGTGTATACTTTTTATGTTTGTGTATTTATATATTTACATTTTAATTTTAGATAGCCATTCCTTTAAAATTGTATTACTATGGAAGGAGTAGTAGGTAACTGATTACTACTATTTCTACAAAAATAATGCTGAAGAATGAATCTGCAAATGAGGGATATCTTAATATATGAAGCAGATGAGAATATTCAAGAGGCACCTAGGACCTTACTCAGTGCTGCTTTAACTTGCCATGGTAACAGGTACTAATGTGCTTTAACATTTGACAAAATACTAATATTTAAAAAGAGAAGACTGTAATTTTGTCCAGAGAGTTGCTCTCACCAAAAATAATTGTTTTATGTGATACACACACACACATATATATACACACACACACACAAAACACATATATAATGGAATATTATTCCTTACAAAAGAAGGAAATCCTACTGTTTGCAATATGGGTAAAACTGGAGGGCATTATGCTAAGTGAAATAAGCCAGACAGAGAGAGACAAATACTGTATGTTCTCACATATATATGGAATCTGAAAAACTGAACTTATAGAATCAGAGAGCATATTAGTGGTTGCCAGGGGCTGGGGGAGGGGGAAATAAGGAGAGGTTGGTAAAAGGATACAAACTTTAAGTTATAAGCGATATAAGTTCTGAGGATCTAATGTATAACATGACTATAGTTGATAATACTGTATTGTATAATTGAAATTTGCTAAGAGAGTAGACTTAAGTGTTCTCAACAATAACAAAAAAGGTAAATATATGAGGTGAGAAATGTGTTAATTAACTCAATGGTAGGAATCCTTTTATTTGTTAGTTAATACATTAATAAAAAAAGAATATTTTCTCAAAGTCAAAAAAAATGTTTTACTAGGGTGAACTATCATTAAATCAAATTCTATTCTGTGAAAATGAGAAATTCTTGGGCACATTTTGACAAAATATATTTAAAGGGTTTATTGCAAAGATTTGATTGTTACTCTACTCTATTGTGGATATTTTAAAATTTGTTTTCTGATTTTTAAGTAGAAAAATACAGAATAGGTACAAAGTAAAATACATAATATTATATTTATTATTTTGATTATTTAAAGGCAACTTGATATCCTCAATTATTTTATGTTTTTATTATTGGCCTCTTTATTCATAACATTTAAGGTTTTCATTTAGAAATTTTGTTTGTCTAGTAAAACATCACTTTTTTAAAACTTTTAAATTTATATTGGAGTATAGCTGATTAACAATGTTGTGATAGTTTCAGGTGCACAACAAAGCAACTCAGCCATACATATTACATGTATCCATTCTCCCACAAACTCCCCTCCCATCCCGGCAGCTGCATAACATTGGGCAGAGTTCCCTGTGCTCTGTCCTTGACATGTACACACTGCTATATTTAAAACATCACTGTGATTAAAGGAATAACACAAGTAGTTACGTAATAGAATAACACAAAGTTTTATCATTCTGACAAGGCTATCACGCTTTGCACAATGTGGCAAAAGCAAGATTACAGAAAGTTTTAACTACTTCAATTTTAACACAAGTTCCACTGACTTCCTTGATTTCCCCAGGCAGAAGGTAAATTTTTTGACATTTAAAGAAATTCCCTAGCAACGCGTTTGCCAATGCATTGTACTTGCCAATTATGATCATTCCAGTTCAATAAATGCTGTCTGGAAACAAAAGGAATGAAGTAGAAATACTCCCAACTGATACATTATTTTTGAAGGATTGGCATTACATAATTAGCAAATGTTATTAAATGCCTTTAAGTATCATTAGTGAAGAAGAATGGAAAACTGTTTAATGGTTACCCCTCTCTGTGCTTTAAATGGATTGATAGTGCATGAAGCCATTTAAAGATATAAAATATAAGATGACAGGCAGGACCATCTGTTTTATATATTCATTATCCTATACAATTTATTTTGCATAATTATTTCATTAAAAAAGAATTCATTGAATTGATACAGTGTCCATAAAAGAAGGTGAAATGCCTACATACACCTCTGATTACAAACTTATCTGTAGTAACATTTCAATGACATTTATATTAGAATTACAATATATAGCTTTTTTTTTTTTTTTCCGGTAAGCAGGCCTCTCACTGTTGTGGCCTCTCCAGCTGCAGAGCACAGGCTCCAGATACGCAGGCTCAGCAGCCATGGCTCACGGGCCCAGCTGCTCCGCGGCATGTGGGATGCTCCTGGACCGGGGCATGAACCTGTGTTCCCTGCATCGGCAGGTGGACTCTCAACTACTGCACCACCAGGGAAGCCCTATATAGCTTTTATTTATGTTCTCGTACTCTTTGAAATTGTTGTCATTACAAAACGTGACTTGTAATAGAAGTTCTTACAATGCAAGTGATAGTGTAGTTTTGTTAAATAAATCTTTGTCTTTGAAAAGCCATGTTTTCAAAAATTTATCATTTTATCTGAAAAAATTGCTCTTAAAATATTTGAATGATAACCCCATTTCCACTATTAACAAAAACATCTCAAGAATTAAACAAGTTGAAGATGATTACTTTTCTGTACAAAGTAATAAAGTATTTACCTGACTATGGATCAGAACTATTCCAGATTTTTTTTCATTTAACAAGAAGGAAAGGTATGGGACTGGAGTTTGAGCAACAAACATGAAACATTAAAATCTATAATTGTTACAAAGCAATAGAGGTAGGTGATAGAGCTGGCCAGCCAAGTCCCTGCAATAAATTAGAAAGATGTGCTGTATAATTGTTATCCCCATAGGAATCTTTATACAACTAATGAAATATAAACTACTCCCCCCAACATAAAAGAGAATCTTTTTAGGAGTATTAAAAATGTTTTTAAAAGAACATGCAAAACAGCATCTCTTTATCTCTCTTGAGTATTGTGGCAATATGTAAAGACTTACTAACAAAGTAGATAACATCTTTTTATAAATATTTAATTTAAAAGGAACATGCAAAAAAAGAATTTATAGAATACTCTTGTCAGTATCTATGTAACTCTGTTCAGTATTGTTGTAGCATGTAGTATAAGGTTCTAAATGAAACAACAGAAGCTATTACAAACAATCAAGAAAGCCACCTTCAGAATATGACACCTAAAGCACAAGCAACAAAATAAAAAATAAACAAGTGGGACTACATCAAAGTAAATAGTTTCTTCACAGCAAAGAATCAACAAAATGGAAAGACAAACTATGGAATGGAAAAAAAATTGCAAACCACATGTATCTGATAAGGGATAATATCTGACATACATAAAGAACTCATATAACTCAATAGCAAAAAACCAAACAATTCAGTTAAAAATAGGTATAGGGACTGAATACACATTTTCCTAAAGAACAAAAATGAATGGCCAACAGGTACTTGAAAAGGTGCTCAACATCACTAGTCATTAGGGAAATGCAAATCAAAACCACAATGAGGTATCACCTCACGTCTGTCAGAAAGGCTATCATTAAAAAAAAAAAAAAAGACAAGAGAATAAATGCTAGCAAGGATGTGGAGAAAAGGGAATTCATGTGCACTGTTGGTGGGATTGTAAATTGGTACAGCCAGTTAGGACAAGAGTATGGAGGTTCCCCTCACCACCACAAACTGAAAATAGAACTACCGTATGATCCAGCAATTCCACTTCTGGGTATATATCCAAAGGAAACAAAACACCAAGTCAAAGAGATACCTGCACCCCCATATTCATAGCAGCATTATTTACAAAAATTAAAACATGGATAGAAACTAAGTGTCCACTAAAAGATGAATGGATAAAGAAGTTTTGTGTGTGTATATATATATATATATATATATATATATACACACACATACTGGAATACTATTCGGTCATTAAAAAGGAGGAAATCTTGCTATTTGCATAAACATGAGGTGCAGATTGAGGGCATAATGTTAAGTGAAATAAGTGAGATAACGACAAATACTGTATGACCTAAGTGATATGTGGAATATTTTTTAAAAAAGAAAAATAATCTTATAGAAAAAGAGATCAGATCTGTGGTTACCAGAGGTGGGCGGGTAATAGGAGGAAAACTGTCAAAAGGTACAAACTTCCAGTTACAAAATGAATAAGTACTGGGGATGTAATATACAACAAGTTGACTAGTTGACTATAGTTAATGCTGCTTTATAGCATATATCTAAGCTGTTAAGAATATATCCTAAGCATTCTCATCACAGGGAAAAACCTTTTTATTCTTTATCTTTTTGTATCTGTATGAGATGGTGGTTGTTAACTAAACTTCTTGTGGTAATCATTTCATAATAGATGTGCATCAAATCATTATGCTGAACACCTCAAACTTCTATGGTACTATATGTCATTTATATCTCAATAAAACCAGGAAAATAAAGAACACTAAAATCCAGGAAATCACCAAGGAACAACTCAAAAGGAAAAAAACAAGAAAGCAGCCTCCAGAATGTTCCATGAAGTTGACAGTCACTGTCATCAAAATTTTTGAAACTGAAAAATGTATAGAGCAATAATATTTATTGAGTATGAGTAATTTATTTACTATTCCAATTTTAAGCCATTCACCATGCTTCCCCCAAAAGTTGGAAGTTTGTAGTAGAAAAAAGAAAATGCTGACCTAAAAAATTACAGAAATTACAAAACATCAGGGAAGAAGTTACCTAATATTCTTATCACATTGACTCTGCTTTCACTAACAAAGTATGTTATAAGTCAATCTGGTTTTAGATCCTGTTACTTAAAATACAAAATTAGTTTAACCTCCTCACTACTAAGTTCCTGTCATATACTTTTAAAAGGGAAACATTTATGTTTCAAAAAAAGTACTTATAAAATGCCCCATTCAAAGACTTTCTCAGTCTGACCATGCCATGTCATATTCACAGTTATGTTCAGAATATGAATTATGCAAATTTGATGCAAATACTACTGAAAACACAACTTTAATCTTGATATCATTCATCTCTTAATACCAGATGGTTTGTATTTATCTAGAACCAGGAAACAGCACTCACACGTAGGCAGCCAAAATAAGTCAAAAGTCTACATTTAAAATCTCACACACTTTACATATGGTTAGCCCAAACCCAAACTATTTAGATTCTAAATACATGCAGAATAAATTCTGTTACATGACAGATTTCTTTAGGCTGGCGACAGTATGGTAAGGAGGAATATTTTAGACTCTTTACAAATAACTGTGGCAAAAAAGATAGTTGGTGGTGTACGGTATTCTGTCAAGGATTCTGGTAATGTATTATCCTCAGTCCTTAAACAGAAATAGTCTTGGTGCTTACCTTAAAAGCACCCCTCACTTGTAATTTTAAAAGGTTATAATATTAGAGTGCCCTTCACACAGAGTTTTATTTACAAGAGTTGCACATTGTTTTCACTTGCTGTTCTGCATCTTGGCCATCATACCACTGGTACATAAGATAATTTTGAAAGAGTTTCATTGAATGTTTAAAGTATTACAGAAGTATTTTAATCTATGCATCTTTTGGATTTTAGAAGAAATTTTATTCTTTGAAGTAAAAAGGAAAGAGTTGCAAACTCTGTACCTGTGTATATATGTATTTTGGGCAATAAAACAGCATGGTCTGAGAATGCAAAAATACAAAAACAAAACAAAAAAATGGCAAGAGGCTTATTTAGCTCTAAAAAGATTTACATACATTTCAATGATACAGAGAAAGAAATTATGTTTTCTAATGTAAAGCTCTTAGAAAAGGAAGGGGGCTGAAATCTCTTTCCTTATTTTCAACAGGGAGAATTAGCCTTTTAGTTTGTATGTGCCCTTATAACAGTTAACAGGATTTTGAATGATTTGATGTCAAGTCCATAAGAGTTATACAATACATCAGTCATTACTATAAATAAAGAAGGTGATTGTATGAAGGTAATTTTTTGTTTGTTTTTTTTTTTTTTTTGTGGTACGCGGGCCTCTCACTGTTGTGGCCTCTCCCGTTGTGGAGCACAGGCTCCGGATGCGCAGGCTCAGCGGCCATGGCTCACGGGCCCAGCCACTCCGCGGCATGCGGGATCTTCCCGGATCAGGGCACGAACCCGTGTCCCCTGCATCGGCAGGCGGACTCTCCACCACTGCGCCACCAGGGAAGACCGAAGGTAGTTTTTAAATTGGCTGTTGGAGATTTCAAGGTACTTTGAAGCCGGAAGAGTTCATGCAATTTTATCCATATTGGTCTGTAAGGATTTGTGACAGCTTTCCCTGGCAATTTTCTACCATACATCTTATATTTTTATCCTCTTATTTTTTTTCTAGAAATCAGGTGGGGTTTACTCTCCTCTGTTATTATTTTGGAGGCATTTTACCCTATCAACAAAAGTAGAAGGCAGAATTTTAACCCTATCCCAAATAAGAATAATTTATCCTTATTGTTCCTCATAATGACAATTGTTCATTTTAGTTTTCTTTGAAACAGACATCTTAACTTCTGAAAATTAATTACAGGCTTATATTTTTGTTAATATAAAAATGGATGTGAATATGGTATTGTAATAAGGTGAAAATTCAATAAAGTGTATATACCAACACTATAAAAGTTTTAAAGTTTTTTTTTAAGTTACCAAGGACCTGCCATCAAAGTCAAACTGGAGTTATGGATTCAAAAATTACAACTAGAGGAGGATAGTTAAAGTATTGATTTGTACTAAAGATAGATACTATTTTTGATTCTGTTAATTTAATGACACCAAGCAAAGCAGTGTGCTGTCAGCATGTGCAGGTAACACTGAAGGCTGTCAGAAGTCTTCCAAATACAATGAGTAGTAGTAAAATGCAGTAACTTTTAGTTGTTGACAGGCTAGACCAGAATTTTAACTTTAACTGAAACAATTTAATATATTTATCTTTTCAATTGTTTTGTATAACCTGACTACTATTTCTTAGCTTTGCATTATTTTAATAGAATTGTTTATTTAAAATTTTTAAATTATCACATGACAAGAGAAATACAAAGTCAGAATATCTAGCTAGCATCTGAAGAGCCTAAGTAAACATTATGCCAATCTTCAGAGCTGTACAAAAAGATAGAGTAATTTCACAGGTTCTAGGAAGTCTCCTACATACTTTTTGTTTTCTTGGGTAACTAGTGATTCTGTTCAAGTCCTTAAAAAAACTTCACAAGATGCTTTGCCCTTCTAAAGCGAAGCAAATTATAAAATATTTTATTTATAAAATAAAATATTCCATGGAAAGGAAACACATTTCTCTTGCCATATAGAGTCTCCCTGACTCTACATTAAGGCTACATTTGAGGTTTGGGGCCAGCTTCTACCTAGACAGCTACGTTTGGTTCACTTTATCAATGCTTTACTAGTCACTTGTTCCTCTCATGAAATTGACAAAGTTTTACCCATCTATGCTGATCTTTTACACTAGAAATACAATAAAGACTTTTATTATGGAGAATTTCAAAAGCATATATCATGTAAACCTAATGGCATAATGAAACCCCATCACTGATACAGTAACTATCAACTCAAAAGCCAATCCTGATCTACTTGTACCACATCTTCAAATATTTCAGTTTATATCACCAAAAGATAAGGACTGTTTTTCAACATGACCACAAAGCAATGGTTTCAACACACACACACACATGCATGCGCAACTTAACATCATCAAATATCTATTTAGTGTGCTCAAGTGTCCAATTCCAAAGGAAGTCCTTTTGATTTTTTTTTACAGTTCATTTTAATCAGGATCTAAATAACTTCACACATGACTGATTGACATATATCTTATATTTACTTTAGTCTATACTTTTCTACCATCTTTTTTTTTTTCCTTACACTTAACTCGATACAGAAATCAGGTCATTTGTTCTGTAGAAAGTCCCTCTGTGTAGATTTTTGCTTAATGTCTCTTTAAGGTGTAGTTTAGCATATTACCCTGTCTTCTGTATGTCAGAATCAAGTCTAATTCATTGTTTATGCTGAGTTCTTCCAAAATAGGCAGGTAAAAACTTGTTACCTCTAAGAGACTTATTAAACTATACCATTGCAAAACAAATAGACATGGCTTTAGTGGAATAGCCAAAAATGGCTGTTCTCTTCTAAAAATAATAGGAATACTCTTTTTTATGAAGAATGTTCAGTAACCATCTAAATCCTTTCCTTCTGAAATAAAGCATTAGTAAGAGAGAATACTATGAGAATACTATGAGTATCAGTAAAGCCCACCTTTTGTTCATATAGTCTCCAGTTGGTGTTTTATTAAACTTCATTCACCATTTTCCTCCCCTCGTTGAACCAGTCTATGCTTCCATACAACCTCAGGATAAGCCGTAGAACAGCTGGACATAATTCCTTTAGGCTTAATAGTTATAGTGTTTTGTAATGAATGATGACTATATTTCACCACAGAACCTTTACTTAGGGAGGCTTGTAGTTTAGACGGGTCATTCATCACTGATTCCAAAAGGAAAGACAGAAACTAGAATCTCATTTCCTCGAGAATGAATAGTCTGCACTTGGGTTAAACTCCACAGATAACATTATCTTTTGTTTTCTCTGTTTCTGTGTATGTTTTTTCATCATCTTATGCAATTTTGGGGCCATGGCTGAAAGCTAGTCAGTTTCCTTTCTTGAACAGCAAAATCCACACCCCAAATACTTACCTTAACAGGCTTTTATACTCAGGGAGCCATTACTCACCAGCCCTAATTGCGCCAGGGACAACCCCTATGCCCAGGAGCCTGCCAAATTTTCAAATTAGCCATTTAACACGGAGCCCAGGAAACCTTATCAACCCACCCCCTACCATATATAAGCTGATTTCTAAAGCTCAAGTTTACCTTTTACCCTGTCCCTGGATCTACCCACTATGTATTGTGTCTGGCAGCCTTCTCTGGTTTAGAGCTGTAAGTAACAAATAGTTCTGCCTTTCATCTGTGTGAGTGTCAGTATGTTTTACTGACACTGCCAGCCAAAAAAATCCTTAGATTTTATAATACATCAGTCAAATCTCATTTCCCTAATCTGATTAATTTAGTTATATTAAAAAAATAGTTTATTATATCATAAACTCTAATGTCTGAAGAAAAGTTAGAAAAACACAAGGAGAAATAAATTATAAGAAATATAAAGTAATTAACAAATGAGAAGTATCCTAACATTGCTCTTGTCAGGTCACTACTGTAAAGACACTAATTCAGTAGGTGTATTGATAGAAGCAGGACACATTTTAAGCTTACTGTGACTGCTTTCTGAGGATACTGTTTATATAACTTGGAGATGCAGAAATACATACTTTTTTAAACAAAGTTAAATAATGAATATATTTAGTCTATACATATGGAAATAATCTAAATAGTAAAGAGAAATGAGTTAGACATATTTCCACACAGGTGAATACATTAACAAATACTTTTCAATTATACTAATAGGTGAAATAGATAAGCTGTGACAATTATTCTTAATTAGTTTCCATAAACTTTTTAAACTGACTGAAAAGAATGTACACTTGATAACTACAACCAATTTTCCCTTCAAAATACTTTACCAGTTACATGTACACTAACTGGCTGAGAATGCACGTTTTATCTCACAGTATTAATGACACTGAATAATACTATTTGTTACTTTTAAAAATTTTTTTTTGCGGTACGCGGGCCTCTCCCCGCTGTGGCCTCTCCCGTTGCGGAGCACAGGCTCTGGCGCAGGCTCAGCGGCCATGGCTCATGGGCCCAGCCGCTCCGCGGCATGTGGGATCTTCCCAGACCGGGGCACGAACCCATGTCCCCTGCATCAGCAGGCGGACTCTCAACCACTGCGCCACAAGGGAAGCCCTATTTGTTACTTTCTTAGGACAAAACATTGGATCTTATTTAGTTATACTCTGGTAGCCCCTGGTAACTAATAAGTTTGAAAATGTTTTCATATATTGCACTTAACAATCATATCCAGCTCCTTACCCTGTTTTTTCCAGTCCCAATCTTGGTAACCAATTCCAACTCATGCCACTTTCCTTATTACTCACCATCCTACAAGCCTCTAGCAACATTCTAACGGTTCCTAGAGTGTATCAACCACTCTTACCTGAGAGCAGTTTTACTTCTTGTTCTCCATGACTATGTCCTCATTCCCACAACCCCAGACCCGATTCTTTGAATTCTATTCCTTTTGATCATTTCAATCTCTTTCCAGACTATTATCCTCTATTATTTTTATTTCATTTACCACAGTTTTCATTATATGTACACATTTATTATTGTTTGCTTACTGTCTATTTATGTAACTAGCCTCTGTTTAACACAGTACTTTTTGGATAATGCCACTTGCACAGGCAGCTGCCTGATTTATTTCTCTTCATCTGTCCAGATGAGGTCAACACAAATAGAACTTTTCTGAATCACCTCTACGTTCCTGCTTGATATATATATCCTTACATATGATTCTCTTTGACAATGCTGTCAAACTTCACCTTCTCTGAAACATCATGAAATCTCATGTGTTTATGCATTCATACATTTTGCCTGGAAAGTCCCCACTACAGCCCTTCTAATCCTTCATCAATTAGGCTCAGCTTCTATCTTATCTATCTTCATCCTCTGCTTGCAAAACAGCCAGCAGACAGCACATTCTGAAAGATCACTAGGTAGTGAACTCCTTGAAAGTAGGAACTCTATGGTTGTTATACTACAGATTAACAGTGTTGTATAGAAGGTGACTGGTAATTGTGTCTTTAATGAATTAGGAGCATTCTGAAACCTTAATGGCATTAATTTTGCATAAGATTAGAGAAATTTCTTGCCAAATACCCCAAGCCTAAATAAGCCACTAATAAAAGAATTCTAGGAACATAACCATGAGTCAGTAGATGGTATGGGGGACTAGAGGAGCATTCTTGCTCAGACCAGTTTAGCACACTGAGACAAATATAATAATTAGAGTAAAATAGATAGCTAGTGGGAAGCAGCCACATAGCACAGGGAGATCAGCTTGGTGCTTTGTGACCACCTAGAGGGGTGAGATAGGGAGGGTGGGAGGAAGATGCAAGAGGGAGGAGATACGGGGATATATGTATATGTATAGCTGATTCACTTTGTTATAAAGCAGAAACTAACACACCATTGTAAAGAAATTATACTCCAATAAAGATGTTAAAAAAATAATAATAATAATTAGAGTAGTTTGTGAAAAAAAGCAGCATCACTTACATAAAAGTGGGAAAGCAAGACCAAACCTGATCAGATATTAGTAGCCTAGGCAGTTCTCTCAGGTATCATTTGGCTGAAGAATTTAATCTGCTGCTTAGTAAGAAAGACTCAAAGATATGAAAACCCTAAACAGAACTATTAGATTTCACATATATTTTTTCTCTGGACGTATGTGTTTAGTAAACAAAGAATATTTTCCCACTACATAGGATGAATTCAGTTATTCCCAGGTAATTAAGTTTTAGTTATTAATTTTCAGGTTAGATGTATCTTTATCCAAAATGATTGCCATAGTCAAGACTTCGGTACTGTATTTCGATTTTTCAGTGTAGGAAAAGAAAATGAAAGAGAGAGAGAGAAAGAATCTCTCGACACTTAAGTGATCATTAGCATATAATGCCCAAATTAAGTGTAAGTGAATTTAATAGTAAATAATTTCTCATACAGTTTAAAACCAGATTTTAAAAACTGACTGAAATAGTGAGCTTAGAGAAATTGTAACTTATAAGATTTTATTAGGGGAAACTCTTGGTTTTAACCACAAATTCAATATATTTCCTAATTCCCCTTTTGATTTTTGAGTACTTTTCTTAACATCAAATATTATGAGCCTCAGATACTCATCATATAGTCTCTTTCATCCTTCCCTCCCTACCCCCAGCTATACTAACTCCTAGGATTGTATTATTTTGATAGCAACCCTAAGAACGGCTGTCTGGACTTCATTTCTTAATATATGTTATTTTATTTCTTTGAATTCATACACATACAAAATATTTTACTTATGGTTAATGTATTATATTTTATTGTATGCAAAATATTTAATTCTGACTAAAATCCTATGTGACTTTAATAATATATTATTGTTAGAATATGATGCTATTGGTAATGTGTACTCACCATATAAATGAGATACTTGTCATAAAGGAGATCTTGAGGCTAGAAAGATTAACAAATTAGTTTTAGTTTATAGGTCATAAATAACTTCTTTAGAGCTTGATATATGTAGTTTATTAAAAGTCAGATATAGGAGATAGCATGAAACTTCAGAATAAACATGAATATATTACCTCATGAAAATTAGGCTTATGATGGTACACATTACCAAATGCATCTTGTCTAAATCCCTTCATTAAGGGCATATTAATTACTTTTTAGAACAAAATGGAAAGATGGTCTAATAAATTGAATGTAATGAAATTGCAATCTTTAATGTGTTAATTTTCTTTTTCCTTTTCTACCCTTTAACAAAATATGCTTAAATCTGTTTCAAAAAATTGGTACATAATAAATTCTCTAAATGAAATGCTTTTCAATTTTTAAGTAACCCTGTGTTCAACAAAACATCTAAAAAGAACTCACTAAAAATGCCACATATTGAACCAAAAGCATTCCTTGAACTACACACGCCTACTGGTGTGACTGGCTGGCATAAGCTGGTATTCAGCCCCATGAAGGGTCTTATACTCCCATTAATAACACACTTTTTTCAAATGAACTAAGTTTCAATAATCATTGAGCAGGATAGGTGTTGGCCTTGACTTCTAATATCACAATATTCTTGAATATTTCTTCCTGATTTTGCAGTGATATATGTGTTATTATCTATATTTAAGAATTATTTCTAACCATATATAAAACCGTATATATATATATATACCTGACAGTGTATGTGTATGTGTATATATATATATATATATATATATATATATATATATATATATATACTGTTATTGCCACTGATGAGAATAAAAAGGTACAGAGGGTTTAAGCTTGTCAGTGGAAGATTCCGTTTTCATATTCAGGTAGTCTGGACCTGGAGTCCAAAATTTATTTATTTTTTATTTTTTTTTTGCGGTACGCGGGCCTCTCACTGTTGTGGCCTCTCCCGCTGCAGAGCACAGGCTCTGGATGCGCAGGCTCAGCGGCCATGGCTCACGGGCCCAGCCGCTCCGCGGCATGTGGGATCTTCCTGGACCGGGGCACGAACCTGTGTCCCCTGCATTGGCAGGCGGACGCTCAACCACTGTGCCACCAGGGAAGCCCTGGAGTCCAAAATTTAATCACATGAGTGACTGCTTCTTACTACCTCATGATGTAAGGAAAATATCACAAAATAGCTAATTCTGAGTGAGAAGGTCAGGGTAGATGCCAGTCAAGGTAACAATTTTCAATGTCATACTGGGCACCCATGCACTATATAGATATATTAGATAGGAATATGGATATATATATATGGATACAGATATAGATACAAATATATGTATTATATAGATATCCAACAATAAGGAGCTTGGATTTCAGATATTCCTAAATTTAATTTTTGTCTGTTTTTCTCTAATGATAAAGCAAGATAAAGACTAATGATTTAATCCAGGAGTACTTTCCTCAGCAAAGGATAAAATCCCACAAAAAAACACAATGACTTCAAAACAACAATTATACAAACAATGAAAAATTGCAATCCATCAAACTTCTTCACAAATAACAAGTACATCATACCAAAGAGTCTGGGTGGTTTCAAATTAGCTGACAAGGGTAAATTTCTAAAATTGGATATACCTGCTTTTAAATATTCAGAGGAATTAAAAGAGAAAAAGATTTTCCTTTTGTGCCTTTCCAAGTCCCTCAGGAGCAGTGAAACTTAATTATTCTCATCCTCCTTTCAGTAACTCTCATGTACCATCTATCTCTATATCGTAGAAACACCTTCTGCTTCTTTGCTGAATTCTAGGATTCTTGGCCTGTATTTCCATAGTTCACATTTTTATGTTACATAAAAAGATTTGGATGCAATAAATTAAGCATCAGTACTATGAAAATACAGACAACTGCTGAGTACACTCCTTTGTCATGGTAAACATTGTGACTACCAGTGAGATGGATTTGAGACTTTAATGACAGATAACACTGCTGCCAGTTTTTAGTTTGGAGATTACCTGACTTCTTTTTTTCCCCCTACTAACATGAGAAAATTCAGTTTAAGGTTTTTGGGGTTTTGGGGTTTTTTTTTTTTTTTTTTTTTTCCATTTTTTGGCCCCGTGGCATGTGGGATCTTAGTTCCACCACCAGGAATCGAACACAGGCCCCCTGCAGTGGAAGAAGTCTTAACCACTGGACCGCCAGGGAAGTCCCTAGAAGATTCAGTTTAAATGTTAACTGTAATCACTGTGTGGTTAGATTCATATGTTGAAATGTAATCTAATGCTGCGAAAATGGGACACTGTGGAATATGAAGCAAACCCATCGATATTAAAGTGCCTGGCCACTTCATTTTCAAAACAAGGTGGATATGCTCAAATCGTCAAGGATTTTATGAGAATTGTGAAAGTATAGGAGACAATTTATGTTAATGTGCAAATTGAATATAGAAAAAGAAAGACAGGTTTCACACAATTAAATTAGCCATTTCATTCCCTAAGTGAAAGCATAGTTTCTGCAATGAGAATTTTGTAACTGATCAAACTTTTAAATTTTCCTCATCTGGTTATAAGAAAATTATGCAAGATTGTACAGGCTAAAAATCTCATCTGAACCAGTAAGTAATAGAAAACTGCTTTTATTTTTGCAATTTCAGAAAACAGTTCAAAAAGCTGTACATTATGTGATCAACAAAAAGTAAACAACTGTAGTCATATCTCTGTTCAACTTCTCTCTAAAATGTTTCTTATCAAATAATCCAAGAAAAAAAATTAAGTAAATAAAGTGGAAATTGAACTTCATGATTTCTTTTTGATTAAACTTCAATGATTAGAGTAAGCTGTATGTAGTTAGAATCTTCCTGTGCTGTATGATTTTTAGGACATATTTTATACACATTTCCCTAAGGCCTCTCCCACCACCCTTTGCCCAAAACTACTGATTAACTTATTATTTTTGCGTGTTATTTTACTGACTGCAAGACTAACTGTCAAAATTTTAAATGATAGGAATTCAGGCAGGTTAAAAATAAAGACTACAATTATTTTCAGGAATGTTAATAGGTACTTTTCAATTAGATATTTTACCATTTTACAAATGAGAAGATTGAGACTCAAAGAGAGTAACTCCTTTGAACAATGTTATACTAAATTGTTTATTTAAGATTTAAGAGTTTACTTACATTAAATAATTAAGATCACCTCATGCTTAAAATTCAAAACTATTTTGGAAATTAAATTGCATGTAATATATAGAAATATCTGAAAGAATACATCTATGAAGTTTGTAAAGATTTTAAAGATAAAAATGGCTATTTTATAATATAAGGCAAAGTATTTCTTCAATATAGATCTGACTTGGGGAAAAATGTCTTAGAAGAAAATGCTGAAGTTTTCCTTTTTTCACTTTTATGCCTATCCCCCTTAAATGAGACACAGCTAAAAATATAATATACTAGACAGGAAAAAAAACCTACTTTTCCAGTTTAGCAGCATTGATTATTTTAACATTAATTTATGTATAACTGACATCACTGAATTTAGAGAAGCAGCCTTTCTTAAGTAGAAAAAGACCTGATATTGGAGACAAAGATCTGACTTTTTTTCTATTCTTTAGCTACTTTATTGTATTCTCTTTGGGCGTCTAAATAATGTATCTATTACAAAAAGATCAATTCACATTCCTGACGGTAATTATAGTATTTATTTTAACATACCCAAATTCCTATCATTTGGAATTTCAATAATGACTCTTGTTTGCAGCAAAAAAAATGACAAAAGTAATTAGCATTAGGTTTGTCAGGTATTTGAGGGCAAGAGTGGTGAGAAATACCTTAAAAATATGGGAAACATATGTGACAAACCCTGAAAAATTCTACAGAATTCTTCCTCAGTTTTACTCAAAAGCAAAGAAAACAAATGAAGAAAAAAAAGGCAAATTCTTTTTCATGAAAATTGCATAGTAGCATTCCTTATGTTTGCACAATTGTACCATTAAATTAAAAAGTGTTTAAAGTAATTTGAATTACACATTGTCAAAGGATCATGGATTAGTCTCATTAAACAATTACTTCTGAGGCAACTGAAGTTTCCAGAGTCTGATTATAAATGGCAAAGTTCCCATATCAAGGGAAGCGGACTTTACTTGAGGGTAAAGTATGCTTCTTAATGATAAAAATATAAATGGAAAAATCTGCAACCACATTTAAATGTTAGCCCCTCTCAGAATAATGATTATCATATGTGCTTTATCCTTGGGTATGAAAACAATAAAATGCTATAAAAATATATTCTTTCAAAAATAGTTTAAAAAGCAGGAATGGATGACAAATATAATTTCAGCTGTTAAGTTAGTGAACATAAATACTGAATCAGCTGCTTTAATTGCTATTCGTTTTGTTCACCAATTTCAGCTGAACTGGTCTTCTAGAATCATATAAATGTAAAAACACAACGGAGCCTTCAGTGTTTGGCAATCTGTCATCTAGTTATCCTGTACAACAACAACAAAAAGTTAGAGAAATATCCAGAGGCCAAAAATTACACTCAAGTAGAGAAGAAATTGAACAAGTGTAGTGGGTGGCTGCCCAGGGAACCCATATTAAATTCCACTTGCCTAGATTTTCCTCTTTAATAGGACACAGGGAAGAGGAGGCAAGCCTAAGCCCCAATCAAAACAGGAAGACAGAACCAAGAGAATTTGCATAAAGCTGGGTCCTCCCAGAAAGCCAATTCCAGCAAATATAAACTAGGAGAAGATCCACCAAAAGGGGGTGGAAGGTGAAGAAATGTGCCCATTTTGACCATCATACTTGAGATGGGAATACCAGAGACTCTCTCTCAGAATCTATAAATCAGCCTTCAAATGGGTACCTAGCTATGATTCATATGACCTGTCAGATCTGAAAAACCCCTTCCTTCCCCACTGCAAGCCAAGGACTTGGTCTAAATTGATCTTCCTTTCTTAAGGTGTATATTTATGGAAACAAATGCAAATCACCTAAGTAAGTATGACTTTCAATCCAGGCCTTATTAAATTCCTATAAAATGTAAAAACTATGAATTCCTATCCTCTCCCCTTCCCTCCCACCCTTTTTCTCATACAGACACAGACGTAAATTCACGTGGAAACAAAGCACTGTAAGTAAAAATCAGAGGGAAAAAAATGAATTTCACAATCAGAACCAGCAAGTCAACAGGTACTAAAATTAGCAATTATGGGACATAAAGTTAAGAACACTTAATATCTTCAAAGAAACAAAAAAGGGACTATAAACTAGAAGCTCAATGAATGTTAAACAATGAAGCAGACACAGAAGAAAAGATCAGCAACAAAAGATTGTTTTTTTGGATGTCAGAATGATAAAAAGGTGTCAAATATGAGAGGTTATGAAACATCAAAAATACAGTGAGAGGTCTTAAGGCGTATTTGACTTCTGAAAAAAGGTAATATTTAAAACAGAGAAGAGACAATGTTTGAAGGGATAAATGTTAACAATTGTTGAAAGAAATGAACCTTCAATTTAGGAAACTCAACATATCCCAACCATGGTTTAAAACATAATAAATCCATACCTCAACACATTGTAGTGACATTTTGTAATATTAAAGATTAAGAGAAGCTCTTAATGGTAGCTTGGCAGAAATGACAGCTTCACAAATATCTTTCAAGAAAGAAGAAAAAGACATTTTTGCATAAGCAAATACTGAGAGTTGACCATTAAAAGGTTCCTATTAGAGCAATATCTAAAGGATGTTAAGGAAAAAGAAAAAATGGTCAAGGGTCTAAGATACAAGAGATAACACAGACACACACACACAAAACAGGAAAATGCTGTTTTAGAGATAAAAAGGAAACTTTGATTCTTAAATGCTTTCAAGAAAAAATACTGTGAGCTTCAATCTATTGTTTTAAATTGCCTTAATTTGAAATATGTATATTCAGCATAAATCACTAAGTCAGAGACAAGGAGATTTCTAAGCAGGTTTGCTGCCTCCATAACCTAATCAATTCAAATAAAGTTTTCAAGGACTTTATTATACGTTATCTTAGAAATGACCCCAAAATCTCATAATTCCCTTTTATAAGAAATAAACTGTATTTTTCCAGTTAGTTCCCAAACTGTTTAAAAGTTTGGGTAGAGAATTAAATAAAATGAAGAGATCTTTGCATTTCAAATACTCAAATTCAGAAATTCACAATTTAAATGGTTACCAAGAAAACCTTGTTTAGCATAATATAGGAATGAGAATGTTTAGGCCCAAATAAGGTTTTGTCAACTAATTAAAAATATGGATGAAGTAATAAAATGTAGCTTTACAAATCTGAAGGTTATCTATGATTATATATTACCAACCATATTTTCTAACAAAGTTACCATAAGGTAACATTCAGTACATTTTAAAATAATTACTAAAATTTAAATGTTATAAAATTCTGACACTTAAAAACTTGATAAGCACTAATTTAAATACTGATTGTAAATCTCTTTGAAGAAGATTTTGGCATAAAATTTTAGCCCATTTTTAACTATTCCTCTAGAATAATTTTAAGAACCCATAATCATTCCATTCTGATGAAGCACAAAGCATAATTAATGAATGTTCAGCTGCACAAAAATCCAGAATAAATTGTATTCACCACCCCCAAATGTTATTTTAAAGAATTAAAAGATCTGTTATAGCCCTTCCCTTTTCTCTAAATAAAACTTCTTATGAAGCCGTATGTAAGGATATTGGGTATTGTGTCTTCCACAGTATAGTATACTTACAAATTGCTTCAAAGGTTTTGAAAGAATTAAAGCTTCTTCTACTTATCAAGAAGTTTACCATCTAGTGTGGCCAACAGAATCAATCCTCAATTACCGTACAGGGTGGTTGTTAGGTAAGCCTTTATTGGGCTATAACTGACAAACAAAAAACCGCACACATTTAATGTATACATCTTGATGAGTTTGGACATATGCATGAACTCATGATATCATCACCACTAAGGTACTAAACAAAACATCTCCAAAAACAAAATTTAATGGGAAAAAAAAGAAGGCAAGTTTAAACTATAAAGTAGACAATAGGATATTAAAAGACTCACGGAAGGTATAACAGCAATCGTTTGATTCGAATTGGGTATAGACACTTGACTTTTACCTCGTTATCTACTATTCTGACTATGTTAGGAGAGTTTCCCGTCCAAAAGAGAGGAGGTTTAAATTTTAAAGAAGTTGTATAAAAAACCTGGGAAAATAAATGGGGAAAATAAAGACCCCTTGATTTGAAGAGATGCTGTAGAGAATTTTTATTAGTGAAAGAGACCCTAAGAATAGTTCAAACTTCTGGCTTCATTTTTTTGTGACAGCACAATATAAAACTCATAACACAGAACCGTGGATAAAGAGACAGAAGTAAAAAATGTCTTCACCCAACTTAACACTGAATGATTGTTGTTACCCCCAGTAAGTCTTTTAACATCCCGTTGTCTACTCTGCTTTGTAGTTTAAACTTTCATTTTTTTTAATTAAATTGTGTTTTTACATAAATGAAACTTGTGGGGAGGTTAGTCAGCAAGCTTTCTTTTTCTGTGACACTTGCCGAGTGTCTGTAGGGCTTACTTCCTTTCTGTTACCACCACACCTCAAAAGTACAGCTACCCATACAATGTGGTTTTCTGCCCCCCAGAAATGATACCTCCCCAAACTGCTGCATTTGTTCCTGCACATTTTCCAAGTCCTTTTATTTTGTCCGTCCAATAGCCAGTGCTGTGATCCTCCAGAGTTCAGACCTGTTACTTAAATTCTAATTCAGACTGGACTTTCTCCTGGTGTGAACCCTCGTTAATATGATTTGTGGGTCTTCCCCAGGAGGACCTTGATAGCCTCCTCTATTATGCTCAATCCTAAACTCATTCTTTGAAAGTGTTTAAATAAGTTTAGAAACTTACTCTGTGCTTTATTTCCCCATTCACTACATGTACTTTGAAGTCTGGATAGTTATGTTGTAGGCATGGAATATAGGTGATGGTATACACGTTCCCTTCATTGATATTTATAGTTCATGAATGATGTGGTCACCATTTTTCTATGGGAACTTTTCGAAGTGTCCAGGCAGTTATTGTTTAAAGTGTTCCACATTTTAGTGTTGTCTGAGGGTATTTCTCCTTGCATAGTTTACTTTGTTCCTCTATCCTTTCTATTTTCTGTAATTTGGAATTTAGATCTGTGTTTAAAACATAGAAAACATACATGAGTCTGTGTGCTTCATTTTTTATCATAACAGCAGATGAAGAATTTAAGGTTGTCTCATTAAGAAAACCAATTTCACTCACATAATGATTAAGTTGATGACAGCCAGATATCTTCACTGTATTGTTTTTTTTCTTTGCAATTAGCAAATAATAGGAGGAAAAAATTTAGTCAGCAACACAAAATGTAACTGAGCATCTGAAAAGTTTATGTGAATATATAAAGAATAAATCTCTCAAATACTGTCATTATCATCTCTTGAATAAATGAGAAGGAAAATAAAATTCAGTTCAGCAAAATCTTACAAATTTTTCCATTTAGTATTTTCACTAAAAATGCCGATGAAATAAAATGCTTAAAATATTATATAGGTGAAAAATCACTTGGATCTTACCCATAGTTTTCATAATTTAACTAGACAGGTATTGATTAGTTTCATAAAACAATTTTTCCTGAGAATTTCTTGTTTTAATTTTGTCATTGCACTGCCAAAATAAATATGCAAAATATTTGGGAAGGCAAGCCAAAAAATTACTATCCCATAAAACAGAATTCAATTTATTAGAGAAAACATGATAACCTTATTTAAAAAAAAAATTATAATGCTTACTCATGATGAAAAAGGTGTAACAAGACAACCTATAAGCTAGAGATTATATTTGATTAAAAATTGCTGTAAGAATTTGAATAACGTTAAAAAAAACAAAGTATAATAGTTAATGATCAGAAAAAAACACACTAATAATTTTTAACATTTTGACTGTTCTATAAAAGGGTTAGACCCAGGAACATTAATGAAAGGAATTAAGCTGATTAGAAAATATAAACTTAGGAGTGTTTGTTTTCTGTGTCTCTGTTTCTGTCTCATTGTATCAATACTTCATAACCATTGGGAGCCATAAATAAGTAAATGAATTGGAACTGAAGGAAAGATTTCTACTGGGAGATGAAGCATAAGGAAGATTCAAGAAGATACCTGTGACCTATCAGTTATGAGTAGCTAGATTTGCATGAAGGCACGAGTCTAACTCAGATGATCTCTAAGGACCCTTTCAAGGTCTTTAATTCTATTATACAGGTGCCACTCCGTGGTGAAAGAACATAGGATTTAGAGTACGAGATTGGATTTGTGTTCAAACTTTACCTCTGGCTGCTATGATATCATGAGCAAAATCACTTAGACTGTGCTGTCATTCCTCAGTGATGCAGCTAACATTCATAATAAATTCCCCAGATTTCAATGTATTGTAATTTGAAATATTTATCAATATCTTTATGTGTATATCTGTATGCATGTATACAGATAAATTTGAAATTGCAGTATTAGCTATATGTATTTGAATGAATGTATAGATATACATAATTTAAATTACTGTAAGAGTTGTAATTCAGTATATAAATCATCCATGCAATATATCTTTATATTTGCCAAATCTTCCTTTTGTTTAAAATGTTTCCTGGATAATCCTTTTTATAGATTACAATGTGTTGAGATGAATCTATAGCAGCTCTGTACCTATAGTGCAGATGAAAAAGCTGCGTTTTACCTATATGAACTATTTAGAATTTTGTTAACACTCGAGTGAACAACTGAGTAATTTCCTTTGGTAATAGACCTAATATAGCAGAGAAGCCATGTCTTTTCATGTGCTACCCACAGTAGACTTCGAGAGTTTATTCTGCTACACAGGAATTTTGATGATGAATGTATTATGACTAAGTGACATTACTTTTCTCCTCCAAATTAAGTTGCTACTTTATTTTTCAATTATAATGCGCAGGAAATGTAGCATTAAGTTTGGCAAAAAGGAGGAAAATAAATGAGTAAGGGGATGAAAAATAAGTATTTTTAATAACAGTACCCTATTCTATTTAACTTTCAAAGACAGCTTATGTTAATGTGCCTCAACGTTTCTTCTTGTTCTATATCTACATTCATGTTATACAGACCCCTTAATATTTATGATTAATGTTGAGTTTTTCTCAACATTAACTGGTGGAAACTGATAATGTGATCATGAATGTGAATTTAGAATCACCCAAGAACAAAACAATATTGATAATCACTAATTTCTCAAGTGCTATAATAAAAATTCCCCCTTTAAACTGCAATTTTGGTCCTCTAAATTATACTAAACATCGAAAGTTTAAAAATTAAACCACCATCACATTGTCTCCATTTTAGTATCTGATAAAATGTTGCAAAGTGTCCAGGTTTGTCTGCCTAATGGGAAAATAAAATTAGTGCAATCATAATGAAAGATTATTAGTTTCATGGTAAGGTCACAGGGGAAAATCCTTCCACACATATACACACACACAGGAAGTAGATTTCCCAGATTAAGAAAAGAGACATTTTAGATACAGTGAGAACTATAAAGAAAGTAGCCGGCATTTTACTGAATATGAGGAGGGGGACATACTTTAATAACATAATTGACAAAAACTATTCAGTGTGAACTGTTAAGTGAAAAATAACAATCCAAGCCAGAAATAAAGGTCTGTAAAAGGGGACTGATTCAGAGAAGTTTAAGGGAAGAACAAACTATAGCATTGGAAAGAGGGTCAATAGAGGGTTTAAGAAAGTAGGTTTGGTTTCTATAAGAGAAGCCGTTCTCACAGTTAAAATTGCTTTAGTGAGTTATCAAGGAAAAAATCAAGTTCCATAGACTTTAGAATTTGTAGCATACGAATATGATCAAATGAAGTGAAGAGTGTGGTAAAACGCATGTAGTTCTTATTTTAGAGAACTGATTTAGTCAATCTCAGCTAATCCTTTGCTATTACTAAAGTTATGATTTAAAGAACTTGTCTACATCACTTAAGAAAATTATATCTAAACTTAGTGGACACATCTAGATTGTACCTTGTCAGAATTCCAGGGTCCAAAATGGTTCTACAAATTTGTATTCTATACGAGGTAGCCATGTAGTAAAAAGAAAACTTAAGTCAGAAATAATTATATTGAAACTGACATTTATGTTGCATTTGTTGGGTATCCTATATTCTGTTAAATACTTTGTATCATTAATTTTATTTAATTCTTACAAATAAACTTTATCACAGCTCATTGTAACATTCATTTTACTCAAGGCTTATTGTAACATTCATTTTACAGATAAAAGAACTTAGGTTTAGAGAAAAAAAATGGGTTATCCATAGATCCAAGTTTTTAACTGGTGGGTCTAGGATTTAACTGATGCAGTTTGCTGCTAGCATTAATTTAGTAACCAGCAGGAGTAAATTCTATTCTATAATGTTGTTTCATGATTTCTGTCTTTTGTTTCTAGGATTAGGGATAAAGACAGTGCAGCCAAACAAAGAGACATAGTGATATGGGAGTGGGCATCCCACAGAAGTGTGCATTCAGGACAGGAGCCAGGATATCAGTCTACATCCCCCTGGTACATGTGATATACATAAAGGCCTTCACAAAGTCTCTACAATTGGGAGGTACAGTGCTAAGTGGCTGTCTTCACACAGCCCACAAAATCCTCTTCCAGCCACATTTTTATGGGACCAGTACAAAGACATGTCATCCATCTTCCCTACACTGCTTTCCTTTTACCTATTGATTTACCAGTCTTTTAAAAGGAGGAACTCCTGTAGTAGGAGTTATATTCTTAAGATATAGTTCCAAAAAACTCAGGCTTCTGACCTCATCTCCAAATTATTATTTTCAGTGATGAATTTCTGACTTGAAAACCTATTCTAACTTATTTTTCCAGATCCTTACTTAACTTCCAAAGTAGTTATTCCCCCTGCTAAGCTCCTTTGTGGGGGAAAAAATAACAGCAACAAGAAATGCATTAGCCTTTCAAGATGTTATATACTTTTAGAAAAGCTCATTTATTTTTGGAAGTGCTCTGTGATACATAAAAATCCCACAGAAATGTTTACAACATGGGGATTATTTCCTTTAATGTTTAGAATAATGTTGCACCAGAATAAAGCAGATTCAATATTTTTAAATCATTCACTCTTATTCCATTTCAAAGTTATCATTTGTAGAAAACTGATTTTAATAAAGCATAAAAACCTTAAACTGTGTTCTTTCATGAAAAATAACCAGATAAAATGAGTAATGGGCCAAGAAATTGTAATTTATTCCTTTCCAAATAATTTCTTTTATCTAGATGTACTGTTTTTCTAATATACTGATATTAAGAAACAATATATTGCCTGAAGAATGAAACAAACACCATTCTGAATTAACATCCAAGTCATGTGGCACTAATCAATTTCTCTTCATAGCAGCAAACCAAGTTTGTAAATTAAAAATCATATCAACTTTGCTGTTTGTGCAAAGTAATTGAAATGATGTATAAAAAAGGCAGAGTCCCTGCAACATAGTAGTGTTCAATACAACAGTATTTTTTGTGTAAAATTATGGTTAGCCTGGTTTGGATAAAATGGGACCTTCAAAATCACGAGTCCAGTTTGCTTGGAAAACTTTTCTAAAGACTATTTCTACTGCTGTTATTGTTCACTGACTTTTAAAATTGTTTTTGTATTTACTGTTTGATGAACAATTCGCCATCTGCCATGTCTAGATATGAAAATTAATTGCTCATGAATGTGGCTGAAGTCCACAGGACCATTGAGGACGCCTTGACTCCAGAGTCTCTGTGACAGCCTCCTTTCCCTACCTGTGACTGATGACTGCTGTCTGTGGTCACATGTTGCTTCACCTGATAGCTGTGAAATGTACAGAATGTTGCTTCATAATTCACGAAATGATTATGAAGCTAAATATTCCTGGAAAAACAATGCTTCTGAAGAAAGTCTAAAACTTCAACTAAATTAGGAAAAGGGTGTTAAGTATGCACCAGAATTGCCCCCCTGCATGCAAAATGAGACTGTTAAAATCTTGAAAAGTTTTCAATACCTACCGATGGAACTTATCCATTATCCACAAATTTACTCCTTGCCTTCACCAATAACTGATATGCTCACAGTACATCATCTGAGTTAAATTATGTTATTTGTAAATCTTTTTGAAATAAAATTAATTAGTGCTGAGAAATGAAATGTGACAGATTTTCAACTGGTATGAGAGCAGCAATGATTCTCTGAGTGATGCCATTAAATGCCTCTCCTTGGCGTTAGGAGATCATTCTTCTTTATACTGGCAATTGCGTACAATAAATTCGCTTAGATTTTAATCTCATCCCTAAATATAGTTACCTAAATACTAGAGGGTTATCTTTTTATATATTTTCCTAAAATGCAATTGCATTATTAGATCAAATTTTTGGTGTATCTTTATTATTATTTATAGATGAAAGAATAAAGATCATCATCTACACATAGTACAGGTTATAGATGATTAATTATATAACAATCATGGATACATGAATGAAAAAAATAAAAGGAACTAAATTAAGATTGTGGTTATCATCATACTTCATCTTTTTAAGCCCACTGACCTACCTTGAATATGATATTACAATTGACTTAATCTTACCAATTCCTTACTTCCACAGATAACTTATTCTCCTTGAAAGTTTCCTTGACACCCAGTTAAAGTATTATTTTCTATGACCACTGACACTTTGGGCATCTCTTAGATAAACTATTGAATCCTTACTTATGTTTACATATTCTATCTCCATCACAAGTTATAAGATCTTCCTAATATATCTATAGATCAAAATCTATTGACAGTTAGTGGTCTATCCATCCATCTTCTTTTTGATTACAATGCAATGAACTGAAGTGGAAAAAAAAAACTGGGATCATTCTCTTAATTATCCTGAGTTTATACAATTTTTCCAATAACTCCAATGGTTTCCCTATGCTTTCCTAATTTATTTTTATAATTTTTGATTAGAAAATTAGAAGCATTTCTCAAAATAACTTATTGACAGAAGAGACAGAACAAGCTGCTTGGCCAGCCTGTGTTGCCAAATAACCACTTAGTTTCATTTAAGGCAATCTCCATGATCCGATTTCCAAATCAAAACCCTGCAGTTCTGGGAACAACATAACAGCATTTGCCACCATTCCCGGTTTATTTTACCCAAAGGAATAGCAACAGCAATACAATCATACATTTTTTTTCCCACAACACATGAAAACCAAAATTTTCAGAGCTCAAAAGCTTAAGGTACCCTTTATGTTCATAGTTCAAAAAAAAAAAAGTCTTGTTAGTAAATGACTAATGTTTGTGTTAGCAGAAACTACCCAAATTAAAACTTTATTCTCGGAATACGATTCAATTAAACTATAAAAATACTAAGAAAGGGGAAGTCATTTTTAAAAGTTTAATCTTTCAACAGATGTTATACATACAAATCTATTTAATATAATCTCTCCATTAGCAATATAGCTCCTTTAGCACAATATACTTCATTGGGAATTGCTAAGTCTTTTCTTAGATTTCCTGGTTACTCTGTTATCTAAGGAAAAAAAGGGAAAAGCTGAATATTGTACCAATAAATTAGAGAAAATCAAATCAGGGAAAATAAAGACCTGGAATATAAAGTATATACTTCATAACTTTTAATAAATGTTCAGGTCTTCAAGTCCAGTGGTACCTGTTTTTATTTTTCTTAAAATAATACTAAACTATTAGCCTAAGAAAAATGAGCTATATCTCAGGATCTCAAATGTATATTTTTGCCAGTAGTATCTTATTATTAATTTATGAATCACAATTGCTTTCTGTTCATCTCCTATTAATGCTTTTTCTAGAGTGATGTTATTATTCAGACTCCAGGAAAGAGCTTTATTATGTATAAAGCTTGATTATGTATCAGAGTCACTTAGGGAATATTTTAAAAATACAGAATCTTGGCCTCATTCCATCCATACCGAATCAGAATCTTTATGGTGAGGCAAAGTGATCTAATTTTTTTTTTGTGATCTAATTTTTAAACCTCTTCATTTGGCTCAAAAGCCAGTACAGCAATTGACAAATGAATTACCATCCATAGCAAGGGGTGATGCATAGTATTGTATTAGAAGGGGCCATAATTTGTAGGGAGAATTTAAGGGTTAAAATATAGTGAAAATCTCTGAATGATGGCTGGGGTATTGTGGGAATATACTACAGATCTTTCAGCCACGTAGCATGCACAGATGATGCTTTCCTAATCAAAACTTTAAAAGGGAACCAGGAGAATACAGAAGGGAATTCATTTACTGAAACCTCTCCTATGTCATAAGTTCTGTTGGCCACTCTATACACATTATATCATTAATCTTATGAAAATTCCAAAAGGAAACCATTTATATTTAAATTATTCTGATATAGAGATACTGAGTTATTAATGTATTCCCCAAAGTCATGTAGCTAACAATTAGATCTTATTTAAAAGCTTATGAATTCCATGTTATCATATATTCTGTGACAGGCTTTCAAAAGGGTAGACCTGAAAAAGAAGTTCTGATATAATTTGGTAAGAGTATACCTCTTATATAATTTAAGAAGTCATTCATAATAGGAAATACTGTTCTCAGCTTAACCTGACCACTTACGAATAACAAGTTGAAAAGTGGATATGAAGATCTCAGGGAGGAAAATGGATTCTAAAATTTGGAGTCTGTAATTGCCAAAGAATGAAGGTCATGTTTAGCCATGTATGTTTTCTACATTTGAGAGAAACATATTAACAAAAATTAACTTCATAAAACCAAGATAAAGCTTCAGAAATTTAGTTATGATCCCCTGAATGGTATTTTCAGCCAACAAAATAATCTCCAGTAAGAAATAGCCTCAGGGTAAAGATCAAATCCAGAGCGTTTCTAGTAGAATGCAGACTTACGGCAAAGTTTAGATCAAAAATGTGTGATAAAATTCTTTGATAAGATGTTGGAAGGATCATAAATATTTAAGGTGACATCTCTAATACTTTCTCATGAGGTTCTTATGTGGTATAAAAAAGTCTAAAACGTTAAGTTCTGATTACACACTAATGAACATATATTTTTTAAAAGAAAATTGCCTAAAAAATCCAAGTGGAATGAGAAGGAAATCCAAAAAAGAGGGGATATATGTATAAGTATAGCTGATTCACTTTGCTGTACAGTATAAACTAACACAATATTGTAAGGCAACTATACTCCAATTTAAAAAAAATCAAATTGGATATCCAGGAATTCTTTGGAACTCATATATTAAACAACATAGAATATTGCTGTTAGTAAGTATGGAAATGCATAGGTTTCTTCTTCTTGTTTTGTTTGTTTGGGAGGGTAAACTTCCACAAATTCCCTTATTTTTAAAAAAGAATAAAAGAGAAAGCCTATGGATAACATTTTCAATTAAATTAGATGACAAGACCAGAATATGGGGGTTTGGCTGTTTATATTTGAAGGCCTGTAACTAAGTTATCTAACTCCCACATTCAGCCAACATATGTTGGTAAGGCAGGTATAGGGAGCATAGAAGCACATGGTAGTCACTGGCCCATAGACATTATAGACTCTGCTTAGGTATATGTCACAAGTTCCTTGATTAAGATCATTTCTGCTCTCAGAAATTGATTTTAACTCTGCACTCTGAGTTAACCTTCGTTTTGATCAACAATTCATGTTTGCAGCTGAGTACCTTTCTAAATCTGCTTCCTGACATTTGAAGTTTGTGAGCCCAGGGGACTGTTTTATTTTCAATTGTCTCTGCCTCTTTCAGTCCCAGCTGGTGATGCTGTCCCTGACCCAATTCTCTTAAAATCTTTGTGATCATCCTATGAATCTTATTGGTGTTCCTACTATAAAACCAAAGTCACACTCACAAATTCCTTCAAGATTGACTCCTCTCAATAAGATCTGTGGACTGAGTGTTAAACTACTATTGCATGACAGCTTCATGATCTTAGAAGCCAATTTTCCTAGCAGAAAAAGTCTAGAAAGCATGTCTATAAGTTCCTCAAAAGTCATTTTTCTCCAGCTGAGATGACATAAGAGATGTCACCTTAACCCTTTCCAGTGTTTTGACTAAGAATTTTAGAGCAACATCCTTAATTTAATCCTTCTCTGAGGCTACATTTTACTGGAAGTTCCCTGAATTTGATTTTTACTCTGAGGCCATTTCTTACTTTGAGAACATTTTGGCTTGAAAGCATCCAGGCTACCTTATATGTCCTAGAAAGTCTGCTTAACAACTGGGTAGTTCCTTCTTGAATTCATCTGTATGTTTCTCAGCAAATACAGATAAAACATCAATTGGCATTTTTAACACTCTTCCTGGAATTACCCTTAGCCAGAATCACCAGTTCATTGAGTACATTTTCTATTTTCCAAGCTACAAAAGGCAACCATTTTGCTATACTTTCTACTACTCCATAACGCAGGCAGCTCTCTATCCAGACTCCAATAACAATTTCCTCATTATTTATCCAGCTTCTAACACCAGTTTCCTCAAGGTCTTCCTGGCCACTTCCTGTGATCCAGTCCCAAAACCAATGCCACATATTTTAGGTTTTTGTTCACCAACACTCCAGTCCTCATAACAATTTTCATTCTTCTATCACTGGGTGACAAACCACCAAAAAACTTAACAGCTTAGGAAAAAAGGTAGTAGTTTTGTGGTTCTGCATCTTCACTGGGCTCAGCTGCACTGTTCTCACTGGGTCTCATACAATGTTAGTCATATAGCAGTTGGTGCTAGAATCAATCATCTGAGGCTTGACTGGGCTGGATTATGCAAGTTGGTACCTTCACTAAAATGTGTGGTGTTTCTGCTCTTCCATGTGGTAGTTTCTCTCTCTCTCTCTCCCCCATCCCAGAATGTCACAAGGTCACCAGAATGGCCTGGGCTTCTTACTTGTACTTCAGTGGAAAACTTTACAATACCAAGGTGACACAATTCTGTGTGATCTGATTTTAGTTTTTATTGCCTTTGAACTATCGTACAACTCTTTAAGTTGTAGTAACTGACAGCAATGTAAAAGAATTCTTGTTTATAGAGACTTAGACCTGACAAAAGATCATTTCTGTCATTACTTTATTGGACAAAGCAGTCTCAAGGCCTACCGATCTTCAAAGGGATGGAAAAATCAACTTCTCCTTTGATGGGATGATCAAGGTCACATTTCAAAAGAGCATATGGAATAGAAGATAACTTTGTAGTCACCTTTGGAAAACACAGTCTGCTTACAATACATTTTAGCAACCCTCTGTCTTAGACACTCTTTGTTATTATTTTACTGATCCCGTGGTACAAAATTTATTAGATTTTTTTATAGTAGTCATATAAATTCATTAATTCTCTGTGACTTTCATTGATAAAGTCCAGAATGTTTTTATTTTCTTTATCTAAATTCTTCACTGTAGTCAGAAGCAGCTATCTCACTGTTTTAGTACATTTGGGATGCTATAATAAAATCCTAGAGACTGGGTGCCTTATAAACAACAAATTTATTTCTTACAGTTCTGGAGGCTGGCAAGTCCAAGGTACCAGCAGTTTCAGTGTCTGGTGAGGGCCAGCTTCCTAGATGGCTCTCTTTTCCCTGCAATCTCACATGAGGGAACAAGGGATCTTTAACATGGTGGAATGGATAAGTGGCCTCTTTTAAGGGCACTAATGCCATTCATGAGGACTCTACCATCATGACCTAATTACCTCCCAAAAGACCCATCTTCTAAAACCATCACCTTGTGCATTAGGAATTCAACATGTAAATTTTAGGGGAGCAAAAAAATATTCAATCTGTAGCACCCACTTCATAGAATTCCTACATTCCTCATTCCAATAATAATCCACTAAGCAGGCAAATGCCCACTAGTTAAATTTTAGGAAAATTTTGTCCCACTAGGATTAAGAATTGCTAGGATAATTTCAATTATGATGATTTGGGGGTCATCATTAACTTCAAATATAATCATACCAGATAACTAATCCTAGATTAATTTATTTGAGTGACTCTTATATAAAACACTTTATTAATCAGGGTTGAGTAGAAGAAACAACTACTACAGGAATTTGAAGTAATAATAATGATGATGATGCAAAAAATAGGTACCAGCAAATACTGAAATTGTTGAAAATAACTCTCAACTGAAATTATTGACCTGGTTCCAAAAAAAAAATGGAGAACTGACCCTGATAGCAACTACTAGTGAGACCAGGACTAAAATGATGCCAAATTCAGTAACCCATTGCTCTCAACACTTATTCTTGTTGCTTATCCTACAGGTAAATCTGCGGTTAGAATAGCGACACCCAAAGCTTTGTTTCAGAGATAAAGAAATTGAGTCATGATATTGCCAACTATTCGTGCTGTTACCACCATAAATGGCAAATCTGTGAGTGCCTCCAAAGCCCCTGCAGCACTGGAGTCTTTGAAATAACATTTTTTGATTTCCCAGCCTCTCAAGCAAGGTGTATGGAATGGATTTGGAATGATTCAACGTGCAACATCCATCAATATATTTTTATATAAATCTTTATGCACATATATTAGTAACACTGTGATGTACACTGTAAGAAATAGAAGTTTAAAGATGGTAAGTAAAAAAATTAAATGGCTAATAATCACAAATTTTATTATAGGTGTAGAGATTATTGCGTATGCGCAAAATGGCAAAATACAGAAATTCTTAGAATCAGTAAGTATTTTTACCATAAATACTGGATGAAAGCTCAATATAAAATAATAATTTGTATAGCTATATACTAGTGAATGTTTTTAAATGTTAAATATCATTATAATAGTATAAGAGAGCTAATATAAGGAACAAACCTAATGAAATTTGTGTAAGACCTCTGCAATTTTTAAATAATGGCTAATAGAAAGTTGAAAAAATACTTTAAAAATGAAGGTAACTCTCTATGATTCATTTTTGTGAATATTCAACATTGTAAAAAATATTACTTCTCCTAAATTGGTTGAAAGAATCAGTGTGATCTCAATCAAAATCCCACCCGAATTTTGTGAAAACTGACAAGATGAATTTTAAAATTAACATGGAAATTAGAATTAAAATAATCAAAATAATCTTAAAACAGAAAGCAATGTTGGAGGACTTATAATAACAGATACCAAGACTTTTTATAAAGCTGTGGTTATAAAGACAGCATGACAGTGGTGAAATGCTCTACAAACACACCAATAGCACCAAATAGAGTGAGTGAACTCATTAAAGACAGAGGCCAGTCTTTTTATAGCTAAATCTTGGAAGCAACATCCTATTACTTCTGCAGTGCTCCATCTAATTCCATGGGGAATGAATTACATACGGACATGAATATCAGTAGGAAGGAATAATTGAGGGCCACCTTAGAGGTTGCCTACTACAATATGTAGAAAAAATGAATACAGTTGACCCTTAAACATGAATTTGAACAGCAAGGGTCCACTTACATGGAGATTTTTCAGTAAATTTAGTACCTGTTCTTTCATTTTACAGATCTTTAAATTGACTGGTGTGGAGAAATTTTTGTATTTGAATAGAGGTCACAATACATAGAATCAAAAGGACTAGGGTTTGAGTCCTGATTCTAACCAAACAGTTCCAGCTTCCTGCTTTTGGGTGAATCATTAATCAATTCATTTGTTTTTGAGGCAGAGATAGCAGTATGCAGATTTTCCACTTTGTGGGGGACCTTGCCCCTAACCCCCAGCTTTGTTCAAGGGTCAGCTGTATAACCATTACCTCACGTTCAAGAAACAAATAAAACTCTAATTTCAGATGGAACATAGACCTAGACATACAAGTAAAATAATAAACCTTCTAGAAAAAGAATATAAGAAATTAGCTTTATGATTTTATACTGAGGAATATTTATTTTAAGCAAAACACAGTAAGTAGTAATCATAAAAATATGGTCAATCAGGTGTCACTAAAATTAAGAATACCAAATCATTCTAAGATATCTTTGAGAAAGTAAAAATCAAATCACAGGCTGAGATAGAATTTTTGATATACATATATACATCAAAGGACTGTGACAGAAATGTTTGTGGGTTTTTTGTTGTGTTTTTTTTTTGCGGTACGCGGGCCTCTCACTGTTGTGGCCTCTCCGGCTGCGGAGCATAGGCTCTGGACGCGCAGGCTCAGCGGCCATGGCTCACGGGCCCAGCCGCCCCGCGGCATGTGGGATCTTCCCAGACCAGGGCACGAACCCGTGTCCCCTGCATTGGCAGGCGGACCCTCAACCACTGCGCCACCAGGGAAGCCCTGTTTGTGTTTTTTAAACAAGAAAAACACACCAATAGAAAAACAATAAAAGCAGCAAAAAATAATTGAACAAATGCCTAGCAAAAGAGGATATCCAACTAGCCATTAGGTAAATGAAAAAGTGCTTTAGCCATTAGGTAAATGAAAATTAAATTCCTGAGATACCACTGCACCCAAATGAATGGAATACAATTAATAGAAATGAAAGTAACAAGTAGTAGAGAGGATGTGAATCAACTATTACATTGTTACACTGGTGATGAAAGTATAACTTGATACAATCACTTTTCAAACATGTTTGGCAGTAGCAACTAAAGCTAAGGTATACCCTATGACAAACCATTCTAACCAAGGACTTATGCAAGAATGTTCAGAGCAGAATTATTTATCTTAACACCAAACTGGAAATAACCATCAATGATAAAAGGTATAAGCAAATTGTATATTCACATAAGGGAAAACTACACAGCAATTAAAAAAAAAAAACTACTGGTGCAACATGAGTGAATATCACTAGATAAAACATTGAGTGAACAATGTCAAAAATCAAAGCCTATGTATGATATGATTTTACTTGTATGAGTTCATTAACTGCTGGCACTAATATATGGTGTTCATAATGTTTACCTCAGGGGAATTTTCTATATATTGATCTTGGTGATAGCTACAATTGTGTATACACAGTAAAATTCCTTTGAATTATATATTTAATTCATATGTACAGTATGCTCAATTAAACATTAGCACACATGTTGCCTCCCACTTGGTGTATTTTGCCTTTTTAATTAGATGTATAGAATCATTTGTAATTCAGAATACTTGTTTTTAAAAAGTGGTGACAGTTTAAAATTAAAATAAAAAGCAATTAAAACAATTTTTTTGAAGTAATGGGATTGCCACAGTTGAAATATGATTTTCCTGAACTCATTCCCATATGATCATTAAAGGAAAAGTGAATTTATGGTATTAGGTCAGGATTAAATTGGGCAGGAATTTGTCACATACTGCAAATGGAGACAGTTTTTCATTCTCCACATTTATCTTTTAATCAAAATGTCATATGCATAGTTAGTTTAGAGTTACTCATAGCCTTTGCTGCATGGTATCACAAAAGGGATCATTGTATTATAATCTTTTCCATGAAGCTCTCAAGAATCATTCAACTCTTCTGAATGACAAGAGAATCTTCTAAAATCTTTGTAGACAGACTGTATCTGTCTTTTGTAAAATTACTCAACACCTGAAAGGATACAGCTAATTAAAATGGGTGTGTGATATCAATATCCTAATTAACCACTGAAATATTTTCCAGTAAAAATAAAACACAAAGAACATTTTAAAGACCTGATGTATTTGTATGAAGCAAAATATGTAGGCTATGTGGATCAACCTATATTTCTCCTGAAGTAAGGGGGAATTAAAAATAATGAAGTCAAGAAATGACAAGTGTTTTTCTGGTTAGTCTACTTGTTTGTTGAGTACAATGTAAAGAAAGAAGAAACTTCTAAATTTTTTAAGTACCAGAATAAGAGGCATTTACAGTATTCTAAATTTTCAAAAAGCCTTCTTTAGAGTATAAAAAGAAATCAAATACACACATTGAGGAATATTTCAAGTAAAAATGATATAAAATTCATCTGATTCAAAAGAAGATAAGGATTATTCTCTATCACAGATAAATACAGTCTCTTAGTCCTAATAGGCTATTTTTATTAAAATGTAATTTGCATGCCATAAAATTTGCCATTTAAAAATGGATAATCAGATACTGCACACAGTTGCTGCCTATAAATGTCATCTAAAGGGGACAAATAAATGGGAAATGCAAAAGAATGTTCATTTTAGGATTAGATACATTTTTTTTAACCAAGAGAAATGAGGCTGGAATATTTAAAATATTGTTCTGATAAATGATTTAAAATCAGGTGCATTCCCTCTCTTAAGCCATACAAATGCCACTTTATGAACAAAGGTGTCAGTTAATAGCTTTCTTAAAAGTTTGACAGTCTTTTAAAAAAATAACTTATTTTGGGCTTCCCTGGTGGCACAGTGGTTGAGAGTCTGCCTGCCGATGCAGGGGACGTGGGTTTGTGCCGCGGTCTGGGAAGATCCCACATGCCGCGGAGCGGCTGGGTCCGTGAGCCATGGCCGCTGGGCCTGCGCGTCCGGAGCCTGTGCTCCGCAACGGGAGAGGCCACAACAGTGAGAGGCCCGCGTACCGCAAAAAAAAAAAAAAAAAAAATTAAAAAAAAACACAAAACTTACTTTATATTCATAAGTAACAAATTCTTGATCCTGTGATTTCTAGTGATATTTTAATTATTGTAGCAGGATTCACATTCCCATACCTGTTTTTGTTTTGTTTTGTTTTGTTTTGTTTGCGGTACGCGGGCCTCTCACTGTTGTGGCCTCTCCCGTTGCGGAGCACAGGCTCCGGACGCACAGGCTCAGCGGCCGTGGCTCACGGGCCCAGCCGCTCCGTGGCATGTGGGATCTTCCCGGACCGGGGCACGAACCCGTGTCCCCTGCATCGGCAGGCGGACTGTCAACCACTGCGCCACCAGGGAAGCCCCCCATACCTGTTTTATATTACTAAGTTTGGTCAAATATACGGCCTGACTAAGTGAAATATTCTGATTATTATTTATAAATCATTTAACTTTATAAATTCATTCCTCCACCCACACTCTGGAATGTCAAAGCACTTTTAATATTTTGTTCTGGTAATAAGTATTCTATGGAAAATCTCACATATAATCCCATGGAATAACAGAAATAACATTTTTATATATGACTTAATCGTTAATCAAGGGTATTTTTTCAGATGGTAAACATTAACTTTAGTGTACAGTTTGTTTAGATCAAATAGCAATTCAGTTTTTTTCTTTTATTTCATAAAATATTATTCACAAATCAGAAGGCAAATTTAGCTAATTGTTATGTGAGCAATTTCCAGAATCTAGTATTATTATCTCTCAAAGTAATAGTGGGGTTTTTTTTAGGTAAAAGTGGATATTCTTTTGCAAATTCTATTGCCGTATGTAAAACATGACAGGATTGATGCTAAAATAACCACAAGTATTTTTTACTTATGCGTGCAAAGTTAAAAATTTCCATGGCAGTATTCCCTTTATATACCTACTTTAGGAATCTGGGACCGTTACCAAATATTTTAATTTGTTTGAATCTTAACCTTTCTATACAATTTTAATTCAGAAATGTATACTAAAAGAGTTTTCTTACCAGAAAAGAAAAAAGAGCTGATAATAGATTTTCACTAAATTTGCATGAATGCCAGAGTAGAAAAAGTTTTTAAAAATGTTCTCATACTCCTGTTTGTATTACATTGTCTATGCAGATTTATATGAAAAACCAACGTAGAGAAAAGAGTGAAAGCTGGAGGAAAAGTTGGGACCGGGTAGCTTACCAAAGCACTAAGATCATTATTGTCAATTTCAAAACATTTGGAAAACAGAATTGTAAATGTGGAAATCTCATAAAATTTTAAGGCCAGAACATCCCAGAAAGAATCATGAGTTACTAGATTTTTTTAATTGTTAATTTACATCTCTTGTAATCTTATATAATTTTTAGCTCTTGCTCCATATTGTATGCTTAGAAAATGGGGAAAAGAGAAGGTGCAGGATAAATGTAAGAGGAGAAAACCATACTGCTGCTCCTGGGTAAGATGGAGTTACTTGTGATGATTGACCCCTCCACTGAAAACATGTAAGGAAAGCGGGATAATATACAGTTGACCCTTGAACAACGCTGGTTTGCATTGCTTGGGTCCACTTAAAGCATATTTTTTGCAACAGTAAATAGCGGATTGTTTTCAATAGCAAATACTATGGTACTACACGGTCTAAGCTTGGTTGTATCCGCGGATGTGGAGGAACCTCTAGTTCAAAGGGCAGATGACAAGTTATAGGTGAATTTTGACGTGGTGGTAGGTGGGTGTCCCTAACCCCAGCATTATTTAAAGGCTCAACTGCACAGATAACTTATAAATGAAAGCATTCGTGTGCCTCTATGGAAACCAGGGCTTGAAGGGTTAAGATCCCACAGAAAGGGAAACCTAAGACTAGAGAGCCATTGTTTTCCTCAAGTCTATATTTGCCTGTTACAGGTGTAGTGCCAGAGGCCGAGAATCCAAATAAGGAGCCAAAACTGTGAAGCAGAGAGGTCATGGATCTTTTGGCCAGCCTTAGCTTACTGGAGTCACAAAATGGAGTTCAGGGCTGCCAAAACCTTGAATAGAGGGTCTAACAGTCTAGAGACAGAGGGACGAGGCACAGAGAAATGAGACAGACTCTCTGGTTTTCCTACTGAACGATGAACCAGACTTAAATATGTGGATGTAAAGGGCATAATCAAATAAGCAGAAAGCCAGCTTCCCTGGTGGCACAGTGGTTGAGAGTCCACCTGCCGTTGCAGGGGACATGGGTTCATGCCCCGGTCCGGGAGGATCCCACGTGCCGCAGAGCGGCTGGGCCCGTGAGCCATGGCCAGTGGGCCTGTGCGTCCGGAGCCTGTGCTCCACAACGGGAGAGGCCACAGCAGTGAGAGGCCCGCATAAAAAAAAAAAAAAGCAGAAAGCCACTAAAAAGCAGAGCAGAGTTTTTGGCAATCTTACAGTGCTAAGCAGACAAAAATGGGAGTCCAGTACACACCCTACAGGAGAATGGGCCCAAGTATAGCCTGATGGATTTAACTGAAATCTGCAGGATTAGAGCCTATCACACATTCTGTAGGCCTTGTAGTTGTAGTTAAACAAGAAGCCTTATTGGACTGAGTGTCCAAATGACACCCTTATGCACGCATCATTTGTTTGTTTGGTTTAAAAAAAATCACATGAAATATTCAGCTTTTTACATTTTCCAAAAAAATAAATGTGAGAATGTTATTTTTTATTACTGAAGAATTGTAGCTTGACATGTTATTTGGATTGCAAACTATGTATTTTTTTAAAGTGAGCAGTTATTAACTGTGAAAAATATTTTCTATCTCAACGAGGTAGAATAGAAAAACATCTACTAATAGAGTATTTCTTTTGGTCAAGGGAGATATTTGTTTTGAAATCCAATGAATTGTTAGTGACAGAATCAGAGTAAAGATAATATTTGACAAACTATGTTCAATCGAATTTCAATTTGATTTTTGCCTAGAATATGGTGTACTTTCAGTACAGGTGGTTAAAAATGGCATGTTGTTTTACATTTTTTTTTTTTTTTTTTTTGCGGTACGCGGGCCTCTCACTGCTGTGGTCTCTCCCGTTGCGGAGCACAGGCTCCGGATGCGCAGGCTCAGCGACCATGGCTCACAGGCCCAGCCGCTCCGCATGTGGGATCCTCCCGGACCCGGACACGAACCCGTGTCCCTTGCATCGGCAGGGGGACTCTCAACCACTGCGCCACCAGGGAAGCCCTGTTTCACATTTTTTAATCTTTATAATTTATTCTTTTTATAACTATGTTCCTCAGTACTATTGTTACTGCTATGTTTATTATCCCAACTTTAAAAACCAAGGTCAGGTAAGGCTAATCATCTTATCTAAGTAATACAAGAAAAAGTAGAAAAACCAGAATCCTAATCTCAGAGTTACTCCAAGACCAGTGCTTTTAAAAACTCCGACGTTATAATACTGTCTGGAGTTTCCATGTCCATAATAAGTGATCTGAATTAAGTGCTGACTAATATCTAAAAATAAGAGAACAACATTTGATAGAAAAAATAGTTGCTGTAACGCCAGAAATCTGAGTTGGTGGATCATAGAGAAATGAGTAAAGCAAGCTCAAGAGTGCCAGTGTAGGGTTGAAAATAACATCTGTGGCAGCGCAAATCAACATTCAACGCTGTACTCACATTCAGAAGTAAAGTGAACAGCCTGGATTCAGGGTAGCCAGGTTCCCGCTTTAAAGTAAAGTAAGTTAGAAATCACACAGAAAGTCAAGACGTGTCATCAAAATGAAAACAGGGAAGCATCCAGTAATCAAGATACATATACAGAACCTCCTGTATTTCAATCAAGAAATATTCTATACATTCTCATATAAGAGATAACTTTAAAACCAACCTCAGTAAATGGGATAAACGTTTCCATATTTAGAAGAGTCAGTGAGGGCACACCAAAGTGAAGGCACATTCAATACTTACTGAGAATTCTGAACTCAAAATATGGTTCCTGTTTGCAGGGACCAAGACAAACCACATAAAGTCAATCACAAAGAATATGGGGTAAGTCTTACTTGAAAAAAAGAAAAAAAAAAAAAAAGGCCAGGAGGACCTAGGAAAGGTGTGATGCTAATAATGTACATCCATTTTTTTCTTAGACTGTCGTTGGTATGTCTTAGTCTCTAGGAAAAACTTTTCACCTGAAATGCACAGATCTATTATTTTATATACATAAACTATGATGTGCTTGGAGAACTTCAGTCTTTTTCCAGCACTTCCCTAATCACAGAACCCTTATTAACACCTTGAGCCAAAGCTAATAATTTTTTATTTGATTTAGGGAATCATTCTCCAATGGTTTGAGGATATCATATTTAAAATTTTTATTCTAACTGCAGTCAATTATGAATTAGGAATGATATCTCCAAAAATGTTAATCTCATTAGCTAACCTAGAATCTCACCTAGAATAAGTCAGCATCTTCTCATTGCTCTTACAATGAATATGAAATTCCTGTGTGGTTTACAAGTCCCTAAATGACCTGACCCCACCTAAGACTCCTTTTTCATCTCACATCAAGATTCTACTCTTTCCAATCATGCTACAAAAGCTTTATTTCAGTCCTTGTATGCAGCATACTCTATCATGAAACAGAATGTTTTAAGATATGCTCCCTCTCCCTTTTTAGATATGCTCTACCCCCTTCTCTGTTTACTTAACTCTTTTTCATGCTTTAGATTTCAAATCAAGTGTAACTTCTGGGAAACCTTTGGTAATTTTCCAGACTTTATTAGGTCCCTTTTTATAAGTTACCATACGATCATTTACTTCTCTTTTGTTGCAAATAACACAGTTGCATTATCATATTTGCTTTGGAACATTATTATTTATATCCATTATTTGACTATGAACACAATGAAATAAAACAGTTGCATTTGTTAAGAACTTATTTCCAGTTTTGATCAATGTGTATTAGACTTCTTGATTAGCAATCAGTACTTTTGGAATGAATGTATAAAGTTTTAGTTGATAGGTGATAAACGCAAAAGCATCACTGACAGTCACAACTTGGCCTCATCCTATCAGCTAGGCCTTGGTGTTGCAAGGAGCTGGTCTGGCACTCATGACCAGGTCTTGGCGTTCTTCTGTTGGACATAACCAATTTTATAAAACATCATCATCAGACAAGGCTCTTCTGTGACCATGACGGATCAAGACAAAAACAAAACCACTGTCTAACCAGGTCTGAAAACTGACAAAAACAAATACTTTCCTTGCACAAAACTGACCAAACAACCCCCCATCCTAGATAAGATCAGTCACTGCTGCTGCCCTGCCAATTTCAGAGTCAGCCTCACTCTAGTCGTCCCTTCTTCTAGGTAAGATTTGGATTTCAAAACAGTACAAATTTCCCTGGTGCTTTAAGCATGACATAATTAGCTAACTTTACTGTCCTTACAGTGTGCTAGCCACTTAACTCACTGAGCAGAGAGCACAGTTAGTATTAATTTCAATTCCCCAAGTCTGATTAGGGTGATAGAAATATAATTAAAGAAGAGCAAAGAATCAGAAAGAGTGTATGAGTAAGATATCCAGGATCCATAAGTTGAATATTATATTTGTGATTAATATTCTAATAGCATAAATAGCACTGCACATTCACACTCCAGGGAGCTCAGAGAAAGTCAGAGAATACTGTGGAGGACGATAATGTTGACGATGATGCGTATGAGAACCGATTTGACAGATGTTCAATATAATAGTTTGCTGAGGTCTCTTTTAAAAAAGATTGACTTCGAAGAGATTTGCATGGATTGAGAACATTAACTGGATAGTAACCTCCTTGAGGATAAGAACCACATCTTAAGAATTCTTAAATCCACTAAATGTTGAGCCCTATTACTCATAAAATGTAGGAGTCAATGTAGTTTTGTAAGTATGAGTTTCAACTAGTTTTAAAATAGTCTCTGAAACAGTGACTATTTTAGCTATTAAGAAAAAAATCTGTTTTAGATAATGCTTAACATATAAAAACAGTAAAATATAGCATTCATTTCTTAATTCTCTCATAAATAGAAGGAAGTAAGATAACTGGGAAGACTGCTGAGAAGCTACTCATGGACTACAAGAAAAAAATGGATTAAACAAGAGTTTTAAAACACAAAGATTAACAGATTACATTTTAAAAATAAATCCAGCAATGGACTATCAAATTTAATGTAAAAATGTATATCTGGAAATTTAAAAATACTGTAACTTATGAATTAAATAAGAAATTAGAATTCCAAACCATCTAGAAATGAATTATAATAAAAGCATTATATCAGAATTTCTGTAACAAAGAAAATAATGATTTGAATGAAATCTATAGTCCTGAATATTTATACTATGAAAGAAATATGGATGAAAATCAGCACACTGGGTCTCCAACCTAAGAAGTTGAGAAAGTAGCAGCAGAATAAATCAAAAGAAAATGAAGAAATAAAAGACTAAATACTTGTCGAATATAGGTGACTAGTGTCTAAATATCAAGTTCCAGAAGATTGTTTCAATATGACAGCCTCTTTATAAGTACAAAACAAATGAAATGACTGTTTACATGTTTGTAGATATATAAGAAAACATATATATATAATTTTATGATATATGATCTATGATAAACATATAATAAAACATGTGCATATACAATAAAACATATTTATATAAATTTTTATATATTCATATCACTTATACAATATCATATCAATTTTTTCATATCTATGATAAAAGAAATTATATATTTTATATACATTTGACATATGCATCATATATTATATACCATAACATATATCGCATGACAAACTATGTATTTATATATCATATTTTTTTACTATATGTGTGTGTATATATATGCGTGTCTATATATATATATATATATATATGCACACATATTGAAACAAAAGAGTGATAAACAGAAAATTCAGGATAGTGGTTTCAGAGGAGCCAACTATAAAAGCAGAGGAGAATCCAACAGTCAGATATCAGTTTTTGGTATGATTTTTAATTCTAGATTGGATGACAGGTAAAATACCTGCAGATATCAACATTATATTCTTAAATATTTTAAAATAAGACAGTAAAGAACATTATACATGCACTGAATACACTAGTAAGTTATTTACTGAAGATTATGACTAATCTACTTCTGAGCTCTAAAACTCAATAGAAACATATATTAATGCATTCCATTTGGCAAAGGCCTTTCAAATACATTATTTTTGTGTGTGAGAACTGTTGTTCAGAAATGGCGTTTAAGTTCACATAAGATCTTAACAGCTGATGTGAATACTGGGTGAATCTCTGACTGGTTTTGCTCATTAGTTCATTTATAATTTATCAGAAATATGAAAGAGTATTAAACAATCCTTAATTTTTCTCAGATGGCTACAACACTGAGGCCCTTACCTACTACAGTGCTCCTTACATGTAAGATCCTTTGAGTACATTGTGGTTACTTAACTAGGTTGAGTCTTAGAGTCTGTTCAAATCTACTATAATATTTTACTTAAGTTTTTTTAAAAAAGCATATTCAATATATTACAAAAATAAGCCAACTTATTTTTGTTGTCATTTAAAATCAAAACGAATGATGTAGTTAGCTCATCTGAAGGAAAGGTGCTTATAACTGGTGTGTAAGGATTGGAACGGATTCAGTACCAGTAAGGGAAACAAGTTAATAAGGAAAGATGACAGATTTTACATGAAAATTTAGACATATGAGACACATTGAAGATTTGGGCCTAAACTACCTGTTTCCATTTATTTACCATCCATTTTATTAAACAGTAGACTATGGATGTCATTAATTCAATGACCTGTAATTCACTGGGCTAAGGTTCTATTGGAACTCACAAAGGCTTATTCATTGTGACTGAAATGGCTATTTTTGTTTGTAAAGCAGTGGTTACTCATATTTTATATATAAGAGTGTAAGTCTAAGTGACTCAGTTTCCTTGCTTACAACCATAGCACAATTTTTGACCTACTCTTTTTTAGGCATATTGATCATTATCCTTACCCTTGCCTTCAACTAAAGAGACTATTGGAGAAAAATATCCATACTGGGAAGAATCAGAAGCTCTGGTGACAAGCTGTATGAATTGTTTATGTTACAGAATTTTTTTAACTTAATATCATGAAATATACATTACAAAATTGAATACTAGGGATAGCAAGAAGAAATGATTCAAATACTTAAAGAAATTACTTATTAAATATTCCAGATGCCATCTCATATATTTTCCTATGAGGGGCAGTTACAATGCTGTCATGATCCCCATTATATGGTTGAGGTTCCTCAGATATCTCAGCTGGCAAATATCAGAATGTGATGGGATACATTCTGTTTGTCTTCAAAGCCTGAATTATATTTTCTTTAAAATTTCTTAAGCCCAAATATATAACATAAAACAAACAAACCTGAGTGCCAACAGGCCAGATAGTGGAGAAGTCTTCCCCATGATAGGGAATTTCACCCTAGCTATACCTACCCTCAGACAAGAAGCACTAACACTGATTTTGATTGTCAAGGCCTTGTGCAAGGGAATCCTTAGGGTTCTGATTCCCACTTGAAGGTTCCCTAAGTAAGTGTTTGCCTTGTGCAAATATCCTTTTTCCTAATTGCTAAACATGATCTATTTAATCTCTAAAGTCGAGTATCTGTCTTTTTAACTCTACATATTTTTCTCTTTATTTCCTTCATTCTATTCTGGTTTGTATAAAGAAAGAAGGGTCCATCTGCCAGTTTGTTCTCCTGTCACAGTGCCTGGTTCTTGCTGGCAAATGCTGAAGAATGTTGATTCCTTAAAAGCAAACTGTCCATATATTTAAATCACTTATGTGCTTGCCCCGACCCATTACCCTATGCCATTCTGCTCTTTACAAGAAAATGTGTCGCCTTTTATGTTTAATGATTATTGCTGCCTATTTTTCTGTCTATGTCTAGGGGCAAGTTCAGAGATGATAAAATGAAATATTTGACAAGTTCTGAGTCAAAAGTGCAATGTTAATTGACGTTAAGTCATCTTTGACAGCATTAGAAGAAAAGGCTAATATGAGCAGTGTTATTTTTTAAGAAAACCCTCTTAATGTCTTATTCACTCACACAGAGTTATGTAAAATATTTATTAAAATGCAGTTGATTTTTTTTTTGCTTTTTAAGTCATTTTGAAGAAAACTGTACTAGTTAAGGAATATGAGAAAAATTAAGAAAATATCTAATTACTATGTATGCTCTATATTTTGTTTAACATGTATTTCTCTTGATATCTTATAAAAAAGTGTAAGGCAAAAAATAAAGGATAAGTTATTTTTGTTCTATCCAGTAATGACTGAGACCATCACAAATAAATCAGGTTTCTACTGAAATGACTGTAATTGATATATAAATGTATATATCCATTCAACAAATATGTTGTTCATTTATCAGGTATGATGAGGTATATATCCCAGAAGAGACAATATGATGTATAGACTGCAAAAGATTTAAAAGCTACTCACACATAACACACACATGTGTGTACATGAGTGTGTATCTGTGTGTGTGAGAAAATGGTAGGATAAATTTAAATATTTGCATTTAGCTAAAGTATGTATTGAGATCCTGGTATTCACAATGGATAGATCAAAACACAGTAATATGCCAAATTCAATAAAGAGGTAGTTCAGAATAGAATAAAAAATCATTTTCTAAGTTTATTCTATGGGATAGGAAAGAAGGAATCCTTTCCAGAATCTGGTCTCAAGGGAAAATATTATTCTTTGAAAAAATAGTTATGTTTTTAACAGAAAAAAAATTGCTGATGATTTATTTTAATCAAAAGTAATGCAACAAAAATCAACACTCTATTCTGTGATTTGCTTCATGGTATCTACCCAGGACAATAGCTTATTTATTAGAATAATCGTATTTGTGTTAAAATTTCACAGAAAGTTTTTGGTACTACTGAATTAGCTGTATGAAATCCTAGACCTTTGAAATCCTAGACCTTTAGGGTCATTCTCAAAAATAAACAGATACGACTTTCTCTCAATAGGATAAAAGGAGGTATGAATGGAGCTAGATATCAAGTTTGTTATTTTGAATTGCTAGAGAGGGATGTTTATGCTAAGGTTAAGATGAAGTATTTTATGAGAGGAAGAGTGCAGGAGAGAGGAAAGTACACTAAGTAACTGAGAACAAAGGAAACAATATGAATCGGCTTTTGTAGGTGAAGATACATTGATGGAGTCAAGGAAGAAAAAGATAAAGATGTGTTAGTTTATTCCTGTTCCTTTTCTTCCAAATTGTGTTTTCAACAATCCCTCTTGCCCCACCTCACCCCTTTATTTTGACAGCTACGATAGATGCTGAGTTCTCATTGTTAATATCTCAAAGAAGTTTGTGTGGCATGTAAACAAATGTTCCTGGCACATGGGGCTGTAGATCAAAAGACGATTCATCCTTTAAAAAACACCTTAGCTTGAAAGCTTTCAGAAAGTAGATGGATTTTAAAAGCAGATCAAAAGACAAACTGCAGACCAAACAAACTGGTAACTGCATAAGGCAAAATAAGTTAAATCCTATGATGGTTCCTCTAATCAGAACCTGCAGAGGGAGCATTTAATCTCAGTGTCATACAATTTTAATATACAGTTCTAAATTGGGTAGTTCACAAACACTAACATTAACCAATAATTTATGCCCTCTTTCTCCCATTAGTAGGCTGTACATCTGACTGTAATAAAAGAAGCCAATATAGAAGATGTCCATGTCTTAAGATTACTGATAGCCTTGTCTTGTTTACAGATGAACCATCGATCAGATTCAGTCTTTAGGTCCATAGCGTGACTCATATTAGTAAATACCATTTGCTGACACAGTGTTTAACAAGGTAAATATGCACTTTAAAAGTAAAGGGAAAGTGAGCTAAAAAGCTGATAATTTTAAGTAGGCTTTTAAGAAATTTATGCTCCATCAGTATGCAAATGTTCTTTGTTGCCTACTTTAGTAATTTCAACATTTGAACTATCAGGGTATCTTGAATTAACATCTCATGAATCTCAAGCTTTGAAAAAACTTTACTAAAACTTAGCATTAACAAATTTTCAAATATTATTAATAAAAAGAAAACACCAATAACCAGTATTTCCAACTTGTATTAATAAATTACAGTAAAAATGAAGGAAACATGATATATAAGTTAGCATGTTTAGCCTTTTTATTATTGTTGTTAATTTATGATATCTGTCCAGTTTAGCTGCATGCTTACTTTGTTTTGTTTTTAATACAAATCTTCCTATGTCTTAGTATGTTTTTAAATTTTAAGGTTTATTAATTTCATACAAATGCTACAAACTTACAAAAATCAATTTAAAGCTTATTTTTCTCTCTTTACATATATTTGAATTTTGGGTAATGTATTTTCAAATTAATTTTTTTGCTTTTTGATTACTTCAGTCAACATTTGCCACTTTCAATCAGAGGGAAGAGAAGTTCTGAGAGCCTCTGAGTCACCTACAAATACTCTTAGGGTCCAGGTTTTAAAACCCTGAGGAAAAGGAGATCAAGATGGCAGAGCAAAAGGACATAAAGCTCCCCTCCCTCCACCAGCACATCAAAAATACATCTATATGTGGAACAATTCTCACTGAAAACTAACTGGAAACTGGAAGAAGGTTCTTCTGTGTAACTAAGACTGTAAGAAAGATATGTAATTGGGTAGGAAGGGATGAAAAGTGATCAGGTCAGGAATTGTGTCCCTGGGAGGGGATTCAAAAGAAAAGGGAGTGAGTAGGTCACCACCCTGTGAGTGAGTAGGTCGAACCAGACTGGGTGTCCCATTCTCAGGGTCCTAGGTGGAGGAGACAAGCCCCCCTAGCTAGCTGAAGGACCTCTGGGACAGACAGAAAGGCTGGAGAAGCCTGGACTCCATTCACAAAAAGCACATGCACATACGCTGGCTTACCCCCATAGCAGGGCAGAGAGAGGTTTGCACTAGTAGCTACTGGGTTTCCCATGACGATCTTACTACACACCTTAGCCTGAACCAAGCAAATGTTTCAGCTCCACTCACTCTATGCCACAGTGTGACACTAGATCTGGGGCAGCCAAGACCTGGGAAAAGTCTCAACCTTGGGACACAGAGGTAACCGGTCCTGAGGAGGAGCCCAGGTGGGGCTATGGTGGCTATTGTTGGCACTTACTCAAGCAGTGGTCCAGAAGCAGCCTAGATTTCTGACAGCAGATGCTCATACACAGGTCACCCCTGCACCCATATGCAGAGAAACACCACACCGGCCCCACCTCCCCTGCAGAGCATTGCCACAAACTGGGCAGGAGTGTTGGAGGCTGGGGACAGTGATCATCTGTGAGAGACAAAGGGGTTTAGCCCCCCAGGCAAGGAAGTGAGAGATCTGCAGTAGCAGCTGCCTGGTTTTCTGTGACCACCTTGCCAGGCACCCCAGCCCAAACTGAGTAATGTTCCAGCTCTCCTCAGACCATGCCACCGCATGACATTGGATCTGAGGTAGCCACAACTGCAGAATAGATGCACCCGTGTGCTGCATTTCAACAGAGTCACATATGTCTACCCAGGCAACACATCAGATCTCTATATGTGCAAGGGCCCCACTTGCTTCAGCACTCTCCTTTTCTGGGGCAAAAGTACCAGTGCAGGAAGAGGCGAAAAAACACACTTGAAACAGACAGAGCCAGCCCAAGCCTGACCCTCATGGTTTCTGCTCCAAATGTGGGATCTGAACCCACCCTTGACCCACACTCAGTGGTGTTAATGGCCACTGAGCAAAAAGGAAGTCCCACTTTACACCCAGCGCTGGCTTTACCCCTCCATCTCCAGCCCCACCCCTTACCAAGGTGATAGCTACCAGCACATTCTAAGGAAAGATTTGACTAGTATCCACATCAAATCCACCCCTCCCATCAAAAGCATTGGACACATGCAGTCTGTATATGGATGCTCTCACTTAAGAACACCCCTTCAAGACCACAATAGGTAACTGTTTCATCTAGATTTACAGAAGCACAGAAAGTTAAGTAAAGTGAAAAGGCAGAAGAATGACTCTCAACTGAAAGAGCAAGAGAAAACCCCTGAAAAAATAATGAAACAGAAATAAACAATTTACCAGATAAAGAATTCAAAACATTGGTAATAAAAATGTTAACTGAATTAGGAAAAAGAATTGATGTAAACTCTGAGCATTTTAGCAAGGGACTAGAAAATATTAAAAAGACCCAATCAAAAATGAATAATTCAATAGCTGAAATAAAAAACACACTAGAAAGGATGAATAACAGAATAAATAATACAGAAAATGCATAAATGAACTGGAAGATAGAATAATGGAAATCACCAATTAGAAAAGAAGAAAGACAAATTTTTAAAAATGAAAGTAATCTAAGATATCTCTGGCATAACATTAAGCATCTCAACATCCATATTATAGGGATTCTAGAAGGAAAGAGAGAGAGAAGGGAATCAAAAATATATTTGAAGAAATTATGGCTAAAAACTTCCTAAACCTGAAAAGGAAACATATCCAAGTACAGGAAGCACAGAGGATCTCAAACAAGATGAACCCAAACAGATCCACAACAAGACGTATCAGAATTAAAATAGCAAAAGTTAAAGATAAAGAGAGAATTCTAAAGGCAGCAAGAGAAAAACAAAGAGTCATATACAAGGGAATCCCAATAAGGCTATCAGCTGATTTCTCTGCAGAAACATCACAGGCCAGAAGGGAGTGACATGATATATTCAAAGTACTGAAAGGAAAAAATGTGTAATCCAGGAAACTCTACTCAGCAAGATTATCATTTAGAATAGAAGGAGAGATAAGGAACTTCTTAGACAAGCAAAACCTAAAAGAATTCATCAGTACTAAACCTACCCTAAAGGAAATGTTGATGGGTATTCTCTAAATGGAAAAGGAGAATCTACAGGAATGAGAAAATCCCACTAGGAAAGGCAGCCATATAGTAAGGATTAGAGACCACTTTTAAAAGCCAGTATATAGTTTAAAAGATAAAAAAAGTATAAAAGCAACTGTAGTTACAATACACAGTTAAGGGATAAGCACGAAGATGTAAAATACAACATTAAAAACACAAAATGTTGGGGAGGGGAATAAAAAATGTTTGTCTTTCAGAATGTGTTTGAACTTAAATGACTACCAGTTTAAAATAAGTAGATATAATTATGGGTCAACATATATCAACCCCACAGTAACCAAAAATCAAAAACCTACAATAGATACACAAAAAACAGAAAGGAACACAACCATACTACTAAAGTAAAATATAAAGGAAGAAACAAAAAGAAAAAGAAATGAACAGAGAAGAGCTACCCAAAAAATTGGAAAACAAGTACTAAAATGGCAGTAAGTACATACCTATCAATAATTACTTTAAATGTCAATGGACTAAGTGCTCCAATCAAAAGATAGGTAAAAAAGACAAGACCAATCTGTACACTGCCTACAAGAGACTCACTTCAGGGCTAAAGACACATAGACTGAAAGTGAGGGGATGAAAAAGATATTTCATGCAACCAGAAATGACAAGAAAGCAAGGGGTAAGTGTAGCAATACTTGTTTCAGATGAAATAGGTTTTAAAACAAAGACTACAACAAAAGACAAAGATGGGCATTATATAATAATAAAGGGATCAATACAAGAAGAGATTATTACCCTTGTTAACATATATGCAGGCCAACACAGGAGCACCTAAATATATAAAGTAAATGATAACAGACATAAAGGGAGAAATTGAAAATAATACAATAATATAGGGGACTTTAACACCCCACTTACATTAATGGACACATCATCCAGACAGAAAATCAATAACACAATTTTGATCTTAAATGACATGATAAACCAGTAGGACTTAATCAATATCTACAGGATATTCCATCCCCAAACAGCAGAACACACATTCTTTTCAAGTGCACAAGGGACATTCTCCAGGATAGACCACATGCTAGGCCACAAAACAAGTCTCAATAAATTTAAGAGGATAGAATTACAGTGAGTATTTTTTTTTCTGACCACAATGGTATGAAACTAGAAATTGACTCTACAGAGAAAAACAGGAAAAGAACAAATATGTTGAGACTAAACAACGTGCTACTAAAAAACCAATGAGTTTAGGGGGCGATTGAATGGGAAATCAGGAAATACCTTGAGACAAATGAGGATAGAAACCCAACACTCCAAAAATCTGTGGGATGCAGCAAAAGCATTTCTAAGAGGGAAGTTTATGTAATACAGGCTTTCCTCAAGAAACAAGAAAAATCTCAAATAAACAACTTAACCTACCATTTAAAAGAATTAGAAAAAGAACAAAGCCCAGAGTCAGCAGAAGAAAGGAAATATTAAAGATCAGAGAGGAAATAAATATAATAGAGGCCAAAATAACCCAGAAAAGATCAATGAAACCAAGAACTGGGTTTTTTTGAAAAGATAAAATTGACAAACCACTAGTCAGGTTCACCAAGGAGAAAAGAGAGAGGACCCAAATAAAATAAGAAATGAAAGAGGAGAAATAAACAATACCACAGATACAAAATATCATAAGAGAATATTAAAATAGTTATATGTCAACAAATTGTACAACCTAGAAGAAATGGACATATTTCTAGAAACATACAATCTGCCAAGACTGAATCAAGAAGAAATAAACAATTTGACCAGATTGATGATGTATATTGAAATTCAATCTGTAATTAAAAAAATAACTCCCAAAAAACATAAGTCCAGAACCAGATAGCTTCACAGAGGAATTCTACCAAACATATAAAGATGAGCTAATACCTACACTTCTCAAACTATTGCAAAAAAACTGAAGAGGAGGGACCACTCCCTAATTTATTCTACAAGGTCACCATTACCCTGATATCAAAACCAAAGACACTACAAAAAAAGAAAACTACAGGTCAATATCTTTGATGAACACAGATGCAAAAATTCACAACAAAATATTAGTAAACCAAATTCAACAATATATAAAAAGGGTCATAAACCATGGTCAAGTTCAATTTATTCCAAGGTCACAAGGAAGAATCAACATTTGCAAGTCAATTAATGTACTATACTGCATGAACAAAAGGAAGGATAGAAATCACAAAATCTTCAATAGACAAAGAAAAAGCATTTGACAAAATTCAATATCCATCCATAAAAATAAAAGTGTGTATGGATGGAAAATATCTGAATAAAGGCCATTTATGAAAAATCCATAGCCAAAACTAATCATACTTAATGATGAAAAGCTGAAAGGCTTCTCACCAAATTCAGGAACAAGACAAGGATGCTCATTCTCACCACTTCTAATTAACATAGTATTGGAAGTCCTAGCCACAACAATCAGACATAAATAAATAAAGGCACCCAAATTGGAAGGGAAGAGGTAAAACTGTCTCTATTTGCAGATGATATGATAATTTATATAGAAAACCCTAAAGTCTCCATCCAAAAACTATTAGAAAAAATAAATGCATTCAGTAAAGTGGCAGTATACAAGATTAATATACAGAAATCTATTGTGTTTATATGCCCTAATAATGAACTATCAGAATGAGAAAGTAAAATAAAAAAAAATATCTTTTAAAATAATATCAAGGGGCTTCCCTTGTGGTGCAGTGGTTGAGAGTCCGCCTGCCGATGCAGGGGACACGGGTTCATGCCCCGGTCTGGGAGGATCCTACATGCCGCGGAGCAGCTGGGCCCGTGAGCCATGGCCGCTGAGCCTCCGCAACGGGAGAGGCCGCAGCAGTGAGAGGCCCGCGTACCGCAAAAAAAAAAAAAAAAAAGCAAGCAAGAATAGCCAGGAAAACAGTAAAGAAAGAAGAGGAAAAAGGTAGAGGAAAGTGAGGGGACAACTTTGCCCTTCATTCAAAGACTCTGTTATTATATAAATTATCAGATAAGTTATTGGAAAGGATAGAAAACCTGAAATTGAAAAAAAATGAAAATTTAATACATGAAAATGGTGTCATCTTAAATAAGTTGGGAAATATGTTGACTTTTTAATAGAAAGTTTTGGGAGAACTATTCGTAGAAGAATGAAAATAGCTATATAGAAACATCACTTGGTAAACACTAAGATAGAGTCAAATGTAGGAGAAACTTAAACGTTAAAAAAAAGAAGAGGAAAATATACAAGTACTAGTTAAATTATGTGAGTAAATAACTCTATGACTCAAAACAGACAAAAACTTTAACTATGATTACAAATTCAGAAACAAGAAAGGAAAAATTGACACATTTAATTACTTAAAAATATGAAGAATAAAACAAAACATGGCAAATCAAACCAGTATAAATAAAAATTGTTTTTAAATGACTAATTGGAAAAATATTCATAATTTATATCTCCATCTAATACTTAAATATCTTCTAAAATAGAAACTAAATACGCCAACAACTCTATTGAAGAATTGGTTAGAGATTTAAACATAATGACTACAGAGAAAAGAAAGCAAATAGCTCTTAATCATATGAAAACATGATCAGTTTTCTTATAAAATACAAAAAATTAACTACATTGAAATGTCAAGTCTTTGCTATCAAAATGGCACAATCCAAACTTTTGATAACATACTCCATTGCCAAGACTATGGAATGTCAAACAGTACAATCTTATAGAAAGAAATTTGCTGATATTTAGCAAAATCACATATACATTTTACACTTTAGGCCAGCAATAATACTTCTAGTAATTTTTTTTTACAAAGTTGTATGCATAAAGCTATTCACTAAACATTTTTATAATGGCAGCATACTAGAAACATAGACATCTAAATGTCTGTCAGTAGGGAACTGGTTCAATGAGGTATGGTTTACCTACATAATAGATATTATTCAGCCATAAAAGGAATGGGAAATACTTTCTTCGTATTGATATGGAGTAGATCACAAGGATATGAAATGAGAAAGCAAGATAAAAAAAAGTGTATATTATGCTACTATTTTTATATTATTATTTTTATGCTAATACGAATTAGGAAAGGGATACTATATAAATTTATATACATATTTACTTTCATTAGGTTAACAGTGGAAAACTAAAGCACAATTCAAAAAATTATCATAAGGCTTAGTAGGATATAAATAACAAAGAAGCAGAATTTTTAAATTTACCATGTTTTGAAGGTATGACTCCAGTTTCAGGTAAATATTTTATACAATTTAAAACAAGATTGTATTTAAAAGCAATTTCTAAAAATAGTTAAATAAAGCACATGAACCTAGCTGTGTCTCAGTGGTGGGTTTACAATGCAGAAAATAACTATTCCAAATGGCTTTCAACACAGACATTTGTTCATAAATCCCCACTGGTATATACCCTAGATACAACAACACACAATAGCATCAATAATGGGGAGATAGAGACAGAGAAACTTAAACTGTCTTCAGTAATCATATTATTGGTAGCCTGCTTTCTTCTCTTGAAATTACGCAGGGTTTGTGATGGAATCTTGCTTTTGGTCTATAGCACCAGGTGACATCCTGGGGCTACCAAATTTTTTTGTCAAAAACAAAGTTACACAAAAGGTCCAAGCGAAGTTCATGCTCATAGCAGACAGAAAGCAGAGCAGGGCGCTGAAATGGCGAGAACACTGGTATGTCATCAGATGTTCTAAGTATTTGCCTGTTCAGTCACTTCAATTTTAAGTCCTTAAGCTTCATACCTAAATTTTCCTAGTCTGTCTTTACTCATTTTAATGTGGTGAAAATAATACTTATCTACCTCCATAAGTTGCTGTGAAAATAAATGAGAAAATGTTTGAAAGATCTTTGAATGTGGTTTGCTTTTAACAAATTTAAGATACATTTACTAATGAAATGCGTAAGAAAGCCAAAAGTGAATAACAAAAACAATATATGTATCCATATATGTATATGAGTTACTTTGGGGCAATTAACTGTTTTTCAGATGAGAATACTAATGTGGCATTTTTTCTGGAAATATTTTTTTGGAGTTGAATCACAAGATTTAGACCCCCACATAAGTTAAAATACTAAATAGTTTCAATATTATAGAATACTATAATTAATAGAACAGTAAATTTGCAATGTCTCAAGACTCATCCTGATAAACCAGGGGTTATATCCCACATATAAAATTTTGATGGAGTAGTATTTGTTTTAAGGGACAGTCCCTGAAGCAGTGCCTCTCTCCTCAGTGAGGTGTTTTTTACTCTCGTGTCTGGTAAAGTGCTTTTTTATGGCATGTGCTTTGCATATCAAACAGTTCACATACAGTTTTCTTTCAAATTGGTTTGTTTCAATGCATATATGTATACATGTTTAAATGTGCCTATCTTGTCAAGCTACATGTGATTACAACATTTAAGTTGTCATCTTCTAAAGAGGGTTTTATTTTTTCCTCTTGCAAAACTTTCAATAACTAAGCTTTGAAGATTTTTGCTCTGATCTTAAAAAAGGTATATATATTTCTCCACCAATTACCTTTTCATTGATTTCCATTTAAATATCAGAGCTCCCATATCGGCTTGCTCTGAGTATAGTGAAATATTTTAGATAGTTTTCATTTACAACTTATTCTAAGTGATTCTAATAAGGCAGGCAAGGATTTAAATCCCATAGCTAGAGTATTGATTTTTTTTTTAACCCTATGAAATTTTGAAATGTTTTTTAACCCTATGTACAATTTTGCCCTGTAGCTTTAAGAATTTTTATCCTTCCTATAATGAGCTACCAGCATCATTTACCTACAGATAAAAAATAAAATAATTTTTTTCCATGTGAGTTCAGACTATATTTCTGACATAGGTTTAATCCTTTCTCAGATATTTATCAATACAACCTCATTGAAGTTTTTAAAATTGTATTCATAAAAATAGCTTTATTTCCTTAAAATTTATAACTTACTTGTGTCTGAAAGTGACGTATATGCACTAGACCATGTTATTAAATTGAATATATCTAAAGTATCCCTTTTTAAATTTGCATCACACATTTTGTCAGGTCAAATATATTCAGCTGGTGTTGCTTGAAGTCACTGTACTGTGTATTGTTCACCAAAACAGCCATTGGAATTTTGCCACAATGTTAAACATATTCTTGCACTGTTTATAAAACCAAGGCCTAATCACACTTGGACCATTAGAAGATGTGGTTCCTACAAGTGTCAGAAAGGGAAAGATAGAGGGAAATACCATACAAACTTGGGAAATAAAATTGGGTGAAAATTTCTCCAAAAAAAAGAAAAATTGCAAAAAACAAATGTACTCAGTTGAGGTACATTATATAAAGTGAAGATTACATTTATACTTTGGTAAAGAATATCAAATTAATTTACAAGGGTGGGGACTATCTTGCATATGAAAATATAAAATTTTATTACATTAACCCATAATATGTTAATAAACAGTAGTTATTGTTAATGTTATAATTTAATCCATTCTCCTGATATCAACTCTGGTGTCACACAAAGAGAACTAGACTTGGAGCTAGAAAACGAGGGCTAGAATATATTCTTCCATTTACTAGCTCTTTGACTTGAGATATGTGACTCATTGTCTCTGAACCTGAGATTTCTGACATATTAAAAAGGGACCATAGTAAAATTATGAAATTAACCATTCCTCACAAACCTTACATAATAGTAGAAAGGAGAGAGAAAATATAAGTTGGTTAATACACATATTCATGTATATACCTGAGTAATCACTGGGCCTCAGTAATATGCACCTCATGTTAATAAACTTATTTCATAGCAAAACTTCTTTTATACCAAATAAGTAAGGCAAAAGACTCACTCACATTGGATTTATGGTATTAACATCATGCAAAGCAGCTGGTCTGATGGACTAATGGAATGACCTATTGAAGATTCAATAACTGTGCCAGCTAGGAGACAACATTCTACAAAGCTGGGTGCTCTCCTACGTAATGTTTTATATGCTTTGAACCAGTGACCAATATATAGTGCTCTTTCATCTACAGCCAGAATGTAGGTCCAGATAACACCTAAGGGATATAAACAGGAATTATGTTTCTCATTATTAAACCTAATGTCCTATGTGTAATATTTTGATTTATTTTTCCCTTTACTTAGGGCTCTACTGATTCAGAGAAATGCTTCCTCCAGGAAATGTAACAACGGTTATACTGAAAATCAACACTACCATTTTGCTATCCCCAGTGGTAAAGGTAATGGAAATCTACAGAAACCCATTAGAGGAAAAATACAGAGAGCTGAGACCCCAAATGATCTTGTTTAATGGATTAAGCCTTCAGATAGAATTACAGTTATTAATCAGCTGACTCTAAGATGGGGAGATTATACTAGATTATCCAGGTGGGCTCAATGTAATCACAAGCGTTCTTGTAAGTGGAAGAATGAGACTGAAGAGGTAGAGTCAAAGATTAACACGCTATGCTGTTAGCTTTGAAGATGAAGGAAGGAGTCTTGAGTCAAGGAATACAGATGGTCTCTAAAAGCTGAAAAAGGCAAGGAAATTGATTCTTCTCTAGACCTTCTAGAAGGAATGCAGTCCTTCTGACATCTTGCTTTTAGCCAGTGAGACCCATTGCAGATTTCTGACCTCCAAAACTGTAAGATAATAAATTTGTATTGTTTTAAACCAAAATTTGTGATACTTTGTCTACACCTATAACAAAAAACTAATACATGCATAAAATTATTGCTTTTCAGCCAAAAATGGCCGATATAAGCAATTTAATGTAGTTCAAATTATATATGACAACTGATTTTTAAAAATCCACTAATAGACTCCCCAGTGGTTACCTATGTATCTGTTACCATTTTACCTTTATGTATTTAATTTGCCTCTCATTTTTTCTGTAACCTCAATTGTAATTCTGGGCAACTGTGTGATTTATTGATGCTTGACATTTGGCAGGGAGTCTTGGTCAAAAATGTAGAGCTAAATAGGTCTTACCAAGGTAAGATGTATGATACAGAGGCAGGCTGATTTTTTCAAAATATTTACCCTCCTCCTCTTTTATTTTAAGTGGTATGAGGTTTTATAGTATTAAATAGAGGATTTAAAATGGTACTTAAAATACAATTGCAATAGGAGTGAAATCTTGCCTTTTTCCCCCTGAAAACCTTATTCATTATCTCCACCAAAGGGCTAGGATTGGGGATATGTATAGTCTTAAATTCCATGATGTCTTATTAGACATCATAATATCAAAGGAAATTTCTTTTTTTTTTTTTTTGCAGTACGCGGGCCTCTCACTGCTGCGGCCTCTCCCGTTGCGGAGCACAGGCTCCGGACGCGCAGGCTCAGCGACCATGGCTCACGGGCCCAGCTGCTCCGCGGCATGTGGGATCCTCCCGGACCAGAGCACGAACCCGTGTCCCCTGAATCGGCAGGCGGACTCTCAACCACTGGGCCACCAGGGAAGCCCCCAAAGGAAATTTTATAAATGCCTGGAGACTCTTCTAAGTTTTCTAACTACCAAGAGAATCTTCTAAAATCCTCCTAGTCAGACTGGTTTCGATTTCTTTCAAGGTACTTCCATGATCTCCAAGGCCACAGATTCTGAAATGTATGTCCAGAAGCACAGAGCTAAATTTTAATAAGGCTTTGATGTGTTTATGTGTAGTCAATAATCAGGTCATTTGAACAAACCTCTACTCACACAAAGTCAGGAGGACTTTTGGAATAACAAGTATAATATTTCTGTATTGCTGTTTTAATTAACCTGCCTACACTATGAAAACAAATCTCAATATTTTTTAAAGTTACATGGGTATGTGGCTTTTGCATTTTTCTAAATTTTCAAATAGATTCATCTAATGAAAAACAAAGACTTTTAAGACATACATGTGGAAAGAAAAACAGCGGGAGGGAAGAATATTTCAAGTATTTTTAGCATAATTCTGGCCATTTCTGCTATGGAATTCTAATTCTCTTAAGTATGTAAAAACAGTTTTTCTGTCAGCCCTTAAAGGTAAGAATATATGACACATACGGGAACAACACTCCTCCCCCACCGAAATAAAATTAGATAAACTTATCACAACACACAATTCAAGGTGTATTTAGTACTCACTATCCCAAGAGGAAAGGGTTTGTATGAGTTAAAATAACTTGTTTGTAAGTATATTGCTATTAAAAACTCAATGATTTAGGCTGTGAAAGTTGCAAAGTTTAGATTTCCATCCGTTTTCCATCACATTGGCCAATCAAAAAATATACTGCATTTTCTTATTTTTATTCCTTTCATTTCCCACCTACAATTGTCATATCTTTGAACTTAAATGATTTATCTGTACTTTTTATATTATACTGATTCATGTATTCTTTAAGAAACTCTTTATAGTATTTAATATCATCAGTTAACCCTTTAATGCTCATGTCTTGTTCAACATTTAAAACTTAAATAATCTGAACTTTTTCTATATCCCACATAATCACTAAGTATCAAATAGACACTGCAGCAGATACTGTTGCCCTGACTATATCCTGTCCACACTTACAACTTTTCAATAGAGGCTGCCCCTGTAGAACATCTAAACTGTCTGTCTGAGGGACTTTTTGATTTTTTTTTCTTGCTATAGGAGTACAATTACTTTCAATCACAGCAAGCCGAAAGCGTCAGAGAGATATTGCCCTTAGAAGTAGGGCTCAACTAAGGAGTGATGGGAGTGAATGGCTGAATACAGTAGTTTCTTCTAACTTAATTGATATAACTCTAAGATGCATTCTCTGTCTCCCACAATTCCCCAGCTGGATGAACTCCAATTGTCCCCCTATGTTGCCTTCTTTCTCTTATCATTCTTTCCCACTACCTTATTGATGTTTCCTGGAATCATTTCTCAAAAAATAAATTTTACTCAAACTCTATCTCAAGGTCTGCTTCTGGGTAGCCTAAACTAAGACATTATTTATTGAAAAATTAAAGAGCAATAAACAAGAAACAAAACTGATATAAGGTGTTGTACTATAGAGACACTGGAAAACCTGATTGCAGAGTAGTCTTTGGGAGCCCCATTGGGATAGGACAAAATGTCTAGAGACTGTAAAAAGTAACACAAAAGAATGAACAATGAAAACCTTCAGTGATAGATATTATATATCCATAGCACTGGGATAGATTAAAAATAGAGCCAGATTATCTTATTATGATAAAAGACATTGCTATAATCAAATCCATGTCTACTGATCAAAATCATATATAATTCTAAATCCAGTATAAGGTAACTTGGCCATTCACTTGCACATTATTGAACATGGGCAGAAAACAACCTGTAGTTGATCCCCAGTAACTGTGGCACGCCACACCACACCTCTTGCCAAGAACCACAGTGTAAGCCCACGTGCTTTGTAATTTTCTGAGGGCAGGGAGGATGGGAAGCACATCTTTATTGTCCCACTCTGTCTGGAACACTGGGAGGATTGACTGCATATCCCCTTGAATCCCTTCCAAAAGATTTAGTTTGCATTTGATGACAAAATATGGCTATAACTCAAACTATTGATCTTAAGGAATGAGAGCATCCTATAATGCAGGAGATAAAGAAATGGTTTTGTGATGAGCAATAAAGGCTTTATCTGCCTAGTATCTTATGGGGATATTCACTGCTAAGTATTAAAATAATGCAGTCACTAACCTACACTTTGAACAAAGGCTAGTATTGATATGCAATCTTCAATATCAAAATATAAATATTTTAAAAATGATAATTATTATACAAAGAAAAATGAATTACATGTCTAAAAGCCATGCTGCAATGAGCTCAAATCTGCTGAAAGGCATTTCAAGGTACTCAGAATGATTCATAGAGGAAATATGAACTTGGAAGCAGAGACAGATTTGATTGGAGGTAAAGACATATCAGCAAAAGTGTGTAGGAGAAACAAAGATATTGCAATGGAGAATCTTGAATAGATTGAATCACCTGGAGCTTGAGAAGAGGAGGAATGAACCTGGCTTTTTTTCTCTTTACTAAAAGAATAAGCCTGGATTTTCACACTATGCGTATGCTATGGAGTAAAGTTTGGGAAGCAGGAGAAATAATTAACTTTTATTGAGAATCATGCCATTCAAAGTATCATGCTGGACCCTAAAATACATTAATTCATTTCATTTACATAATCTTTTGAAATAGATTTCATAATCTGAATTTTGAATCTACTGAAGCTAACGTTTCTGTAAGTAAACTCATTTGTTCTAGGTAACTCTCCTAGACCACAGCTGAATCAGCATTCCAAATTAGAATCATACAATAACACAAACCAAGTACTATCATTAATTACAAATGCCATTCAATGGAGAAGTGTCATGATATTATGGACAAAGAAATTCATTCCAATAACTAGTCAGTGAAAATTTATATGGAGAGATACAAGGAAATAGGAAAGACATAGTTTCCATTTCGTGAAAAATCTTACACTTAATAATAATTTGATATACACTCTAGCCTTTTTCAGAATCTTCAAAATTAACTAAGTTACTTTATTCACAATATTTTCTTTTCTTACAGAGGAATTATCAGGCAAAATATTACCTCTCCTTGCCTTACAGTCTATGTGACTCTGAAGCACTCTTTTTTTTCACTTTTATTAGTTGAATTTTGAAATAAGCATGAATCAGTTTTTTAAAAATAGAAAACTCAAAAAAAGGCTATAATAAGAACACATTATGAAAGAAAATCCAATCACACATAAAAATATTAAGATGGAAAACTGGTGAAATGTGGTATTTGCCATTTAAAGCCTCGTCATATTGCTCAATAAATTACTGTAACGGGTGTCAGAAATACTATTTGAAAGATCTGGAGGCCTTTGTTGTAGCTTCATCTTACTCTGTTTAATTACTGTCTATCTCAGTAACATTAATTCAGCTCCCTAACTGTAGTGCAGAAACACCATGAATTAGTAAAGGAAAAAGGATGGTGGCAGTGAACTATCTACTTAAATATCTTTGAGAAATTAGCAAATAGCAACACTTTCTTTAAAAAAATGAGATGAATTATCATTGCAAAACAGTTGACTATGATTAAAACAATATATTTGCAGCAAAAACATGATAACCAGAGGATCATAAAAAGGAATTAAAACAAAAAAGAACCACATTTACTACTAATGACCCTATATAAGTGTATATTTAGTTAAAATAAAGCAGACACACATAACCCATATAATTATGTATCATATATACTTTCATGATTCACAAATTTATTATATAGGAAGAAAACTATTAATAACTTTTCATTAATTTTGCACAACTGAATGCTTCTCACTTTTTATTTTGACCTTGAGTGTATAAAAGCATACTAAACGGGTCAAGTAAAAATTTCCCTTGGATATGATGTAAGTTTTATTTTTTCTCAATGACTATTAAAAGAGATTCAAACATAAATCTAACTTTATAGAATAACAGCATTTAAATCATTTAACTCAAGCACATTAACACTGAAGTTAAATAAATTTCCTCCCAATTTCATATGGTCTTCCATTAATTTTCCAAAGATGCTACAAATTTGCTTTTATGTTTGCCTTTACCTTCCTAGGAATTTAATTAAAAGGAGTGAGAGACAATTGCATAATCGGCATTGCTGTTTTCCTACCTATGAACAGATTTACGCTTGCCTTTTTTATTGGCTATGAAGTACTTGTACTACTATTATATTTTTTAAGCAGTACTTAACAGTGTTTCTATTGTTTTTTATTCAAGAGAATAAAATTGACATTCTTTAAAATAATTATTCAATTAAAAGGAATAAACTGGCATACTGCAAATTTTAATATACTCTAGCAGCTCATTAAATTGAAAGGCTAATACGATATGCTGTAGAAAGGCTGTGTCACTCTGAGTTGTTTACAAAGGGTGCTAATTAAGTGCTTTGCCTGATTTATTGCTGTAACTTATCCTTCTGTCAGCTCTACAGAAATTTTCTAAGATGTGAGAGCAAAAGAATGGACTTAGCCAATGTTAGATATCCTGTTTATCTCCAAGAAAATAGAAGGACTCGCTCATCTTCTTTGAGTCTCCATTATGCTTTCTCTTCCATTTAAAAGCTGTATTAATGTTTCTATTTTTTTTAAAAAAACCTAGAGGCTTCTGGTCTCAGGAAATGCGGGAAGCTGGAAAGGGTGTCTTTCCCCCTGGGAAAATTTCAAATTCATGAAAACATCAGAAATCTGAAATCACAGGGTAACAAACTAACCTGAAATCTGGAGAGAGAGAGGATTGGATTGGAGCGTTGGATTCCTGGAGGCAAGCGTTGGATTCCTGGAGGCAAGTGACGCCAGAGGGCATATAAACTGATGGCATATAGAGAGTGGATATACTCTCCCTTCTGAAACAATCAAAATGTGGAAAAAAATACATGAGACAACAGTAAGCAAGATATTGTACACCAGGCAACAAAAGGAATCCCTGAAAGATGAGGAAATAAGGTAAATGCTACAATTTTGATCCAGTGTATGAAGTTTCCAGGTACAGGGAGTGAGAGCCCGGCTGCAGCCTAGTGGATGCCCTGAGTTGAGCTGGGAATCCGGGGAAAGTTAAGGGGGCCACAGTTCCTGGGACAGAGTATCAGAGAGGACAGAGTTATGCAGAGAATGAACCCAGAAGTCTTCAGAGAGACTCACTTGAGTATTTGTTTAAGCACTGATCAGGGCATGCCTGTGATGAAACCACTAGGGTCTGGAGAAAACCCTTCCAAAAGGATGAGAGGTAACAGTACACAAGGTTCACAGAGGGACGAGGGCCACGGACAGTGTCTGTCCCACGAGCCAGACTCAAAAAACTCAAAAGCCATGGGGACTGTATTATCAATAGATGCTAAAACGAATGGGTGCAAGTTTGATGAGAAATAGTATATCTACATTGTATTAAAATATCTCCCCTCTAATATAAAGGGAAACAATAGTAAACTACAGTTGGAAAAACCTACCTACATAAGCTTAAGCAAAGCAATCAAAATTAACACTACCATAATAGGACAATCCAAAATTGTGTGTCTCCTGATATTATTTGCTGAGAAACATAGCATTGCTTTTGTGATATCCTTGTAAAAAAAAATGTATCACGAGTCAAATAATGAGGAAACACCAGAGAAACCCTAGTTGAGATATTCTTCAGAATAACTACCTTGTTCTCTGACCAAATGATTGTTGTGTGCAACTGACAGCTCTATTGTATTTATGCATGAAATGTTCCTTTTATAGGAAAAATGCCCTGAAATATTTAATTATGTCTGCCACTTACACAGAAATGGGTCATGTTTATACACACACACACACACACACATACACACACACACACACACGGGGAGAAAATGATAAAGAAAATGCAGTAAAATGATAACATTTAGGGAAGATGGGTAAAGGGTAAATAGGAGTTTCTTGGTACTATTCCTGTAAATGTTCTCTGATTTTGAAATTATTTCAAAAAATTAAAAATCCAAACATATATTAGTGTAATTAAAAGTGAAAATAAGAAACACAGCCTTAATTAAAGAAATTTTCAAGTACTTCTTTGCTTTAATAATGCTATCACTGGAACAAACTTTATCATTATCACATAAAATCTTACAGAAATGTTTGTGGTCTAAAGAAGTTATAGAAATGCATACTCTGTTCTAAATCACATGAAAGACAATTTATTAAAGAATGACCAGAGAATCTTGATCTAAGTCAGTTACATCACAAGTAAGACAGGGTTACAAGAAGAATTGAAGGGATGTTGCTGGATTGATACTTTTTTTAAATCAGGAAATAGAGATAGAAAACCTCATCTAAACTTCTGAATAGTTTTCAGCTGTGTATACTGAGTTCAGGAGACATAGGTATAATTTGTATAAGAAAGCATATCCTGACATTCAAAGTTAGATTTTCCGGCACTTCACTTTTCCCTTTTTTCCCAATGTTTTTAACTTAAATTGAGATAACAGTGCTAGGAAGAAATATCTATTAACATAAAAATATTTATCATGTACTGTCATCCTTTAACCAAATCTTGTGCTGTTCTCCTCATGTATTCATCTTCAGCATTAACAACCTACTAAGCATTCTTTGATTTTACTAACAGTGTTAAAAGTCAGGGTCCTTGAACTTGCTTTTGTCTTTTCTAGGAATCTTCCCTTCCAGACATTTTACAATGCATTCTCCAGGCTTCGGATTTCATCAGCTCTCTGCCCAAATGCCATGTTCTTACTGAGGTTTTCTCTGACCACTCTCTAAAATATTGTCTTTTTACAATCACTCTCCATAAATCAGACTTATTTCCCTTTGTAGCAAGTGAAGCACATTATATGTTTACCTGTTATCTCTTCAAGGACACCTAGTGTGCAGGAGAGTTAGAAGCAAATTAATCAAATGTTCAAAATTAATTCCAAATCCAATAGCTTTGCTACTGATTTCACCAAGATACATTTTAAAAATAATTTCTTGAATGTTGGGCCAACAGGTATTCTGGCATTGGTTTTGTTTTATTATTTCCCAGGAAGCCAATAATAAAATACAATGAAGCTAATATACTTTTTCCTGATTTTATGCCTATGTCTGGCTTTTTATATGAAGATGTCCTTCTGAGCCATGAGACTATGGCAAACCCTCAAACTTTTGGCAAGAGAGAAATGAATGTGTGGGCCACTGACTAGGACCAGTGCTCAAGGCTCTGGGCCACAAACAGGGCTGGGTTGAAGAGACTCTTTGCTGCTTATTTCAGGCGATGCCTGAGATCTGGGTCTGTCTATTTCTCCCAAGGGAGTCATGTCAAAACTTCCAGTTTTAAGAATATATTCAGCCTTTTTCATATCTAAAATATATAAAAGAAAAAATTAAGGTTGTAACTGCATTAAATTGAAGTTACCAACTTTTAAAAGATACGCATACATGCTAATGTTAACTTTGGAAAAAAATTTTTTTAAACTATGCCTAGAGAGAGAATCCTCAAAAAGTTACAAGCAAACAAACAAAAACCCCACACACGCCACTACTGATTTGGAAGAAAATTTTCTTAACAAAACATTTCTATAACAATTGTGTGTGAAGTAAAAAACACTTGGAAAATGAAAATAGTTACAACACATAGTTTAGTCAGCTATACAATATATTAGCAACTAGAATTTAGACAATCTAAATGATCTTATAAAACCTAAGTTGTTCTTGTCTGGCTTTGCAGTTTGAACTTCTGCCTTGCATGCTTCCACCAAATTTCAAATTGATCTTAGAATGTTTCATTTGTTTCTCTTGGATACTTTGAAATCTATTTTAATCAAATGGGAAATTAAAATAAAATAAAACTTTAAATGATTTGGCCCTCTTTCTATCAGCCTCTCTCAAATATTCCATTTGCCTGCTCTGTCATATCTCGCCTGAGTAAAATCCCTTCAGTTCAGCTCTACCTAATTCGCTGATGGAACTGGAATCTGCTTTGTTCTGTTTCTATTGAATCAAAATAGGAAGAAAAATGGGCTCTCTTCACAAGCTCTGGGCTTTGCTTAAAATAGGACCACCTCAGTGGGAGTTCTGCCATACCTGGTTGCTTTGTCTCAGCTCTGCTGGACTGTGAACCGGCCCAGCAATGTATTTCTGCTCATACAGATTGTTTTGCTTGGTTGTTTTATGAATAAGCATCTGATTCTCTCTGTCTTTGCTTTATTGAAAAATCCTCATCACTTTTGGTTTTGGCACCCAGCAGAGTTAAAGGACATATTCAAAGCAAAGTCTGGGAGCAAATTTGATAGCTTTAGTGAATAAACAGCAAGGTTTTATTTTAAATGATTCATGCCTACTTTGAAAAAATACTGCTAAGTATCTAAGTGGGAAAATTTAATGCGTATTTTGTCAGACAATATGGTTTATGAGTTTGTCTATATTTAAATGTGTGGAAAATGTGCACATTGTTCTACTCAAGTTATTACCCTTGAGAGAGAATATGAATTGCAATAGTATAAACCCATTAACTACTGTCTTGATTATTTTACCCAACTAAAAGGGTGGTCTACTGCAGCTTCTTACAACTTTAAAATAATGTGATGGCAACTGGTCACATGACTGTGGAGGGAGAGATTTCTTTTTAAACTCACCAGTACTACTGGCCCATCTCCTTCCTTTCATGACACTTAAGACTAAAAAATGTAGCTGTTCTATTCTTGAGCTCCTCATGTGTGAGCTGGCCAACCAATTAATCTAACCTACGTAAGACAAACAAAAATTTTTCCAAAAAATTTTTTGTTCCCTTCAGCTACTCTTTCAGGTCCTTTCATATATTTTCTAAATATCTCTACCCTATCTCCATTCTAACTCCACACTTAATAAACCAAGGTACTGGGTGCTTTTAGGTCTTTTCCAAGGTCCCCACATCTCAAAAATAAGAAAAGGATATTCTGACTAGCTTAAGCCTTTAAAGGCACTAAAGTTATTTTAGTATCAAGAAACTATGACCTGAAAGTTTATGAACATATTTTTACATCAGTGTCAGGATTCCCCTTTTTATGTTGAGCAGATTTCTGACATCCTAAGGAATCTTAAAGAAAAACAACTACTAATCTGGTCTGTAGCAACTTGAGAGGTTTTACAAATTTGGGGCAGCAAATGGTCATATAGAGAAGACTGAAAAATGTCCCAAAGTTCAAAAGTAGAAATTAGAACACTCCTTAACACCATACACCAAAATAAACTCAAAATGGATTAAAGACCTGAAGGTAAGGCCAGACACTATAAAACTCTTAGAGGAAAACATGGGAAGAACACTCTTTGCCATAAATCACAGCAAGATCTTTTTTGACCCACCTCCTAGAGCAATGAAAATAAAAACAAAAATAAACAAATGGGACCTAATGAAACTTAACAACTTTTGCACAGCAAAGGAAACCATAAACAAGATGAAAAGACATCCCTCAGATGGGAGAAAATATTTGCAAATGAAGCAATGGACAAAGGATTAGTTTCCAAAATATACAAACTGCTCATGCAGCTCAATATCAAAAAACAAACAACCCAAACAAAAAATGAGTGAAAGACCTAAATAGACATTTCTCCAAAGAAGACGTACAGATGGCTAACAAACACATGAAAATATGCTCAGCATCACTAATTATTAGAGAAATGCAAATCAAACTACAATGACGTATAACTTCACACCGATCAGAATGGCCATCATAAAAAATCAACAAACAATCAATGCTGGAGAGGATGTGGAGAAAAGGGAACCCTCTTGCACTGTTGGTGGCAATGTAAATTGATACAGCCACTATGGAGAACAGTATGGAGGTTCCTTAATAAACTACAAATAGAACTACCATACTACCCAGCAATCCCACTACTGGGCATATACCCAGGGAAAACCATAATTCAAAAGACACATGCACCCCAATGTTCATTGCAGCACTATTTACAATAGCCAGGTCACGGAAGCAACGTAAATGCTCATAGACAGACGAATGGATAAAGAAGATGTGGCACATATATAAATGGAATATTATTCAACCATAAAAAGGAACGAAATTGGGTCATTTGTAGAGATGTGGATGGACCTAGAGACTGTCATACAGAGTGAAGTAAGTCAGAAAGAGAAAAACAAATATCGTATATTAACACATATATGTGGAAAGCAGATATTTGTGGATATTTGCAGAGCAGAAATAGAGACACAGACATAGAGAACAAATGTATGGATACCAATGGGGAAGGAAGGGGTGGGATGAATTGGGAGATTGGGGCCGACATATATATATATACTATTGACACTATGTCTAAAAATAGATAAGTAATGAGAACTTACTGTGTAGTTCAGGGAACTCTACTCAATGCTCTGTGGTGACCTAAATGGTGACCTAAATCCAAAAAAAGAGGGGATATATGTATACGTATAGCTGACTCACTTTGTTGTACAGTAGAAACTAATATAACATTGTAAAGCAACTATACTCCAATAAAAATTAATTACAAAAACATAAAAATAAAAATGGAATGATTTTTTTTAAGTATATATTGTTGTCCCTGGCTTATATCTCTTTCAAAAAGAACTTTACTTGTATACAGCTCTTAAAAACCTCATTTCATTTCAGGCAATGAAATGAGCAATACCAGAAGTAGCCAATCAGGAGAAACTGGATAAATCAGTTTGAAAATAAATGAATCTTATTTTGGGACATCCCTTCCTAATCTCCTTGTGAATGTTTGACATTTAAATACATGTCATCCATAATCCCTGGCAGAACTGACCTTCTTAAAATGTCACAGAACTTGTGCCATGCTGATGTCCAGATGAATATACTAGCATGTAGCCGCTACATTCAATCACGGAGGAATGGTCAAAAGCACAGTAAGGTAATAAGAGAACACAAATTATTATGTGGTGATTCTTTTCAAACAGATTTGAAAGGGAAACATCTATAACTTTATCTCAAGGGGGAATGGCAAAGAGGGAATGAAGCTGTGGTAGCCAGACTACTAAAATGACCCCAGTGACCCTTACTCTTATACATATAATCTCTGCCCCTTAAGTGTGGGTGAAATTTATAGCTATATCACTCATAACATGGTAAAAGGGATTTTACAGCAGTAATTAAGGGCACTGATTTGATCCCTCGACTTTCGGCCAATCAAAAGAGAAATGACCTAAATAAGACTGACCTAATTTCATGAGCCCTTTAAATCTGAGTCCAGAGGTGAGAGACAAAGAAAATCTAAACTCTACAACAGTCTGTAAACTACAAAATCTATGTTGGGATTTGCAGTCTCACGTGTAGCAGTCTATTGACCTCTCTCACTCATTGCCTAAAATATCTCTCATTTTAAACCAATCCTTTCTCCTATCGGGGTAGTTACATTTTCCTCCCTTCGGATATCTTATAGTTCAATAACCTGTTTTAACAAACTAGCTCCATAACTGTTAAAAGTGTTACAATCTGTTTTTCAACTTCCATCTTCTCCTGGAGGACTTTTTACAATTCCTCTTGATGAGAAAAAAGAAAGTTAAGATAATCCAACTCTATAGTAAGGAATTTCAGTATAGGATTAGTCAGTAATCCCATTGTTCCTTGATCTTCAACCTTGAAGTAAATCCAATAGTATAAATGATATAGAATTTGAATAGACAGTGAATAAGAAGTAGCAAGAATGAGAGTAAGACACATATATGTCAGATACATCCTGTAAAAATTCAGGTACCTGTCTAATCAGTGAACTTCCTAAGGAAGCAGAGTTCTGAGTATTGTCAGAATGTCCCCCTTTAAAATAAAAGACAGGTTTTTGCATTGACTGTTGGATTCTTTGGATTTCAGAGTCAATATATTCTACATTCATACAGTTTGCTCTGACCCATTTATCAGAGAACCCACGATGTTGCTAGGTATGAAAGGGGCATAGAATAAGGGAAAGCTTTGAAGTAATTCCAGGTTATTCTACAAAATATCAGGACACTCAGACTTCTAATGGTGCTTAAAATGGCTGTGGTAAATAAATGCATTTGAAAATTCTGAATAAAAATTGTTTCAGGGATCCATAGGGTTTTGTGGTACAGTCACGCCATCAGCCACTAGCCAGTACCTTACAGCTAAGGTAAGGTAGCTAAGGGATACCTAAGGGTAAGGTAACTAAGGGATACCTAAACAATGTGAATTGAACTGCTTGTCACAATTATGTGATGTCATCTGGCATACCAAGACATAATATTGTATGTGTTCAGGAAAAAAGAATTTTATAAAATGGAAATATTTGATAAAACTTCAGACTCAAGCCTGTTTAGAAGGCATAAGGAAGTTGCATGAGCCTGAGATTCCAGCACAAGGCAGACACAGGCTCCCAGGTCAGCTGGCTTCTCACTCCTATGGTAGTGGGAGACACTGCCAGGGAACTGGAAGGTGGAAGTTGACAGAAGTCAAAGTGGCTCCCCTTTCTCTCTGCTTCCTATCCCATCTCATTTATGGCTCTTCCTCCAGCCAGACAGGTGGTTGGATTTCTAGTTTTCACCAGGTGATTCTAGATCTGAGCTTCAATAACACTTCTGTGACCCTTTGTTCCTGCAGTAGCTTCCTGTTGTTTCCATCTACTATTTTCTGGTGTGACTCACAGTCCATTTCTTGGCTTCTCAGTAGTTCTATTACCTGTGCAATCAATGCCTTATACTAAATTCCTTTCATTTAAATATTTGTAGTGATTTCTGTTTTCTTGGTTGGACCCTGAACATAAGATAGATAAAATTTAATTGCAAATTATATAAGATTCTACTTAACTAAGTTATATGAATATTCATAATGAGTTAACAATTATGTTGCCAATAAAATGGGTGATCACAATGTCACATGGCTGAATGGGTAAGAGGAACTTTTGAGATTCCATCTGTTTAAGAGAAACAAACATAGATTAGAACGCCACTTGGGAAGCCAAAAGTGAGTGTCAACATAAATGCTTTTATTTTAGTACTTTAGTCTGAAAATTATCTATGTATGTATCTATATTTCTTTCTGTATCAAGCCAAATGTCTTTCTTTTTATCTATCATTATAATTTATTACCCCTAGAACTGTGTCCTGTTTCAGTTATGCTGGATTCAAATATTAACAACTACATTTCAATGCATACATTTTAAAAGAGTAGATATAGCTTTAAATAATATTTGTCCTCAAAATAAATTAGGACTCAAGGCAAATTTTATTTTAATTGTAATAAAACCAGTAGGCTGTCTATCTGGCTAAGAATGAAACTGGTGTAAATCCCAGGAGTCAAATGTAGGATAAACTTCACTTTCTAATTTGATAATTCTCTATTGTCATCTATATCATTTCTTTGACAATTCAGATTTTAGTGAATTCCCTTCATCTTCATTTGTACGAATCAAAAAAAAATGAACATATTGCAAAATATCCACATGCAAAAATATCCAACATCACTGTTTAAACTTCTCTCTCTCAGGGAAACATAAATTCATCTAGACTAGAATTTTGCCATTACTGCTGTCAGAAATTTGCAGACTGATTTTTGGATCACAGCAGATGGTGGTTGGTGGTAGGAAAGGTTTCCATGTTTCCATTTTACTAAGGTTTCTTAACAAGAACCTTGTCTAAAAATATGTTTAATTCAACTGAAAATCATTTACACAATTTGAATGAAAGTAAACCAGAACATTTGAAAATATAATAAGAAAAATCAGCCTCCAGAGAGCTTGGACTAAGCAATGGAAGAGTACAATTTGACAGTTGTTTTTTTTAAAATCCATTTTCATTCTTACTTTCCTTTATCATGAGAATCTACCAGCTCTCTCTCAAAATGTCACCCTTTACAGTTCAGTTGGCATTTGGGATGAAAAGAAATCACTTTTTTTCCAAGTGTGCACAAGGTTATTTCTTTGAATGAACTATCACTTTACCTAAGCAACAGTAACATCTTAAATACCCTTTTTCCCCATTGACCTACATCTCTGTTCCAGATTAAGTGTAAAACCAGAAATTCAATCATTTTTTATCCTTGATAACATGGTCTTATCTAATATTTGCCTTGTGGATATAATTTGAAAGGGAGAATTTCATTAACATTTAATCTCAGTAAACACGTAAGGAAATGCAATTTGTTTTTGATAAATATTCTAATTTCAGTAAATGTCCTATCTTATTTTCTCTGTAGATTTCTATCTATGGGAACATATATTACTGCTTATGTTACAAATTAACAACACTGTGATATAGTTTTTAGTTAGTCTAAATGCAACATTCTTTTTTAGTATTTGCTAATGCAGTTAAATGAGTTTAAATTCCACTGATATCTTAAGGCTAGCTATAAATAAAATGTTCTAACACTTTCCAAAAATTTTGAGGATGCAGGGATAATTTTTTTTAATGAGGCAAAAATGCTTAACCTATATTAATAACAGAGTCAAAAGACAAATTCGAGCAAGTATCTAAATATTTTTTGATGTAACCAAGAAAAATATCTAACTTGAAGTACCTTTAAAATTGTCTCATCTCTAAAGGTGTACAATAGATGTGTCCTTAGTACAGAAACAAACAGGTCCACAACAGTGATTTTAAAATGAAAACATAGTATCCATCTCACTAATCACAAAGTGTGCCAAAATGACAAAAAAAATAAAAAGACTGTACTTGAATATAATTAGAAAATGCTCCTTCATGGAAAAAAAATAGAATCTGTTATTATTAAACATTTAACAAAAAACCCAACCAAACAATGGAGAGGTAAAAGACAAGAGAGAATGAAAAGGGCCATGTAATATTTGAAAAAATGTCAAACTCAATAGTAATCATTAAACCAGGATAAGGATGTTTAGAGGCCAATTCTCTCCTAAGGTTTATTTTATTCAGATTGTAACTTTTCTAGAAAGTTTTTGAATCCAAAATTATTGGTTTAACATGTACTGTCTTTTGCTCTATACTCCACCCATGTGAATTTCCTCAAGTTCTAGTAAAATGGTTATGAAAGGCATGGGCTCTCCACAAATTATCACGCTTCTTAAGGGCACAATTTCCTGGGCCTGGGGTCTGTCCATGAAGAGAGGAGGCAATAAAATGCTTTGCTTTCTTAGTGTGATAGAAGTGAATAGCATAAAGAATAATCAATTTCACAAGGTGAATCTATTCAACACAAAGCTATGATTCAAAAGCACAGTTGGTGAGAAATTGTTTCTACAGAAAGATCTCTGAATCTGAATCTACCAGCTCTCTCAAATGTACTATCATTTCATTTATGTTTATGTCATCCCTGATTTTAAGGACTTGGGTGAGGTTAATTTACAGAATCAAATAATAGGCAAGTATATAAAAATGGATGATAGGGCTTCCCTGGTGGCGCAGTGGTTGGGAATCCTCCTGCCAACACAAGGGACGTGGGTTTGAGCCCTAGTCCGGGAAGATCCCACATACCACCGAGCAACTAAGCCCGTGGGCCACAGCTACTGAGCCTGCACTCTAGAGCCTGCAAGCCACAACTACTGAGCCTGAGTGTCACACTACTGAAGCCCGCGTGCCTAGAGCCCGTGCTCCACAACAAGAGAAGCCACCGCAATGAGAAGCCCGTGCCCTGAAATGAAAAGTAGCCCCTGCTCGCCGCATTTAGAGAAAGCCCACGCGCAGCAACAAAGACCCAAGGCAGCCAAAAATAAATAAAATCAATTTTTAAAAAATGGATGTAAAAACAGAGGTGAACACATTATTGAATATATTCAATTTTCTTTATACTAAAAAAAGTAATCATTGAAATATAAACTAAAATAATAAAGTATGATTATTCTCTCTTGGATATCCTATTAATCACAATCCTTGGTTCTTTCCACTTGCTTATACCTTGTCTATTAATGGCACACTTCTATTTATTTAGTTAATTATTTAATATATTTGATAATACAAGTTCGTAATAATAAACCAAAGCCACAATCTGAAAATCACCCATAGCTAACATCTGATCATTTGGTGCCCTGAGTCTCGAGAACATAATATACCCCTGCTTTTCCTCTATTAAACTCTTCATAATATAAAATAGTTAGTAGACATTAGCTCTATGTAACTTTTATGTGGTTTTTAATAAATTCTTTATATATTCTCCTATATTATTTGAACTTCTACAGTCGTTTATAAATTCATAATCAGAATACTGATCCAATTTTCCCTTTCTTTTAAACACCTTTATTGGAGTATAATTGCTTTACATTGTTGTGTTAGTTGCTGCTGTATAACAAAGTGAACTAGCTATATGTATACATATATCCCCATATCACCTCCCTCTTGCGTCTCCCTCCCACCCTCCCTATCCCACCCCTCTAGGTGGTCACAAAGCACCCAGCTGATCTCCCTGTGCTATGCAGCTGCTTCCCACTAGCTATCTATTTTACATTTGGTATTGTATATATGTCAATACCACTCTCTTACTTTGTCCCAGCTTACCCTTTCCCCTCCCCATGTCCTAAAGTCCATTCTCTACATCTGAGTCTTTATTCCTGTCCTGCCCCTAGATTCCATATATATGTACAGGTGAGTATTATTCCATTGTATATATGTGCCAAATCTTTTTTATCCATTCATCTGTCGATGGACATTTAGGTTGCTTCCATGTCCTGGCTATTGTAAATAGAGCTGCAATGAACATTGTGGTACATGACTCTTTTTGAATTATGGTTTTCTCAGGTATATGCCCAGTAGTGGGATTGCTGGGTCATATGGTAGTTCTATTTTTAGTTTTTTAAGAAACCTCCATACTGCTCTCCATAGAGGGTGTATCAATTCACATTCCCACCAACAGTGCAAGAGGGTTCCCTTTTCTCCACACCCACTCCAGCATTTATTTTTTGTAGATTTTTTGACGATGGCCATTGTGACTGGTGTGGGGTGATACCTCATTGTAGTTTTGATTTGCATTTCTCTAATGATTAGTGATGTTGAGCATCCTTTCATGTGTTTGTTGGCAATCTGTATATCTTCTTTGGAGAAATGTCTATTTAGGTCTTCTGTCCATTTTTGGATTGGGTTGTTTGTTTCTTTGATATTGAGCTGCATGAGCTGCTGATATATTTTGGAGATTAATCCTTTGTCAGTTGCTTCATTTGCAAATATTTTCTCTTATTCTGAGGGTTGTCTTTTCATCTTGTTTATGGTATCCTTTGCTGTGCAAAAGATTTTAAGTTTCATCAGGTCCCATTAGTTTATTTTTGTTTTTACTTCCATTTCCCTAGGAGGTGAGTCAAAAAGGATCTTGCTGTGGTTTATGTCATAGAGTGTTCTGCCTATGTTTTCCTCTAAGAGTTTTATAGTGTCTGGCCTTACATTTAGATCTTTGATCCATTTTGAGTTTATTTTTGTGTATGGTGTTAGGGAGTGTTCTAATTTCGTACTTTTACATGTACCTGCCCAGTTTTCCCAGCATCACTTACTGAAGAGGCTATCTTTTCTCCATTGTATGATCTTGCCTCCTTTATGAAAGATAAGGTGACCATATGTGCGTGGTTTATCTTTGGGCTTGCCATCCTGTTCCATTGATCTATATTTCTGTTTCTGTGCCAGTACCATACTATCTTGATTACTGTAGCTTTCTAGTACAGTCTGAAGTCAGGAAGCCTGATTCCTCCAGCTCCATTTTTCTTTTGCCAGATTGCTTTAGCTACTCGAGGTCTTTTGTGTTTCCATACAAATTGTGAAATTTTTTGTTCTAGTTCTGGTGAAAAATGCCATTGGTAGTTGGATAGGGATTGCATTGAATCTGTAGATTGCTTTAGGTAGTATAGTCATTTTCACAATGTTGATTCTTCCAATCCAAGACCATGGTATATTTCTCTGTTTGTATCATCTTTAATTTCTTTCAGCAGTGTCTTATAGTTTTTGGCAAACAGCTCTTTTGTCTCCTTGAGTAGGTTTATTCCTAGGTATTTTATTCTTTTTGTTGCAATAGTAAAATGGGAATGTTTCCTTAATTTCTCTTTCAGATTTTTCATCATTAGTATATAGGAATGCAAGAGATTTCTGTGCATTAACTTTATATCCTGCTACTTTACCAAAATCACTGACTAGCTGTAGTAGTTTTCAGGTAGCATCTTTAGGATTCCCCATGTACAGTATCAAGTCACCTGCAAACAGTGACAACTTTACTTCTTCTTTTCCGATTTGGATTGCTTTTATTTCTTTTTCATCTCTGATTGCTGTGGCTAAAAATTCCAAAACTATGTTGAATAATAGTGGTGAGAGTGGGCAACTTTGTCTTGTTCCTGATCTTAGTGGAAATGGTTTCAGTTTTTCATCACTGAGAACAATGTTGGCTGTGGGTTTGTCATATATGGCCTTTATTATGTTGAGGAAAGTTCTCTCTATGCCTACTTTCTGGAGAGTTGTTATCATAAATGGGTGTTGAATTTTGTCAAAAGCTTTTTCTGCATCTATTGAGATGATCATACGGTTTTTCTCCTTCAATTTGTTAATATGGTGTATCACATTGATTGATTTGCATACACTGAAGAATCTTTGCATTCCTGGGATAAAACCCACTTGATCATCCTTCTTCTGCTGTGTACTTCTGTCTTCTCACGTTACTTAACTTATCTGTGTTTGGGGGTCTCCTTTTTGCAGGCTGCTGGTTCATAATTACTGTTGTTTTTGGTATCTGCCCCCAGTGGGTAAGTTTGATGCAGTGGGTTGTACAGGCTTCCTGGTGGAGGGGACTGCTACCTGTGGTCTGGTGGATGAGGCTGGATCTTGTCTTGGTGGGATGGACTGCATCTGGTGTGTTTTGGGGTGTCTGTGAACTTATTATGATTTTAGGCAGCCTCTCTGCTAATGGGTGGAGTTGTGTTCCTGTCTTGGTAATTGTTTGGCATGGGATGTCCAGCACTGAAGCATGCTGGTCATTGAGTGGAGCTGGGTCCTAGTGTTGAGATAGAGATCTCTGGGAGAGCTCTCGCTGACTGATATTACGTGGGGCCAGGAGGTCTGGGGTGGTCCAGTGTCCTGAACCTAGCTTTCCTCCCTCAGAGCCTCAGGCATGACACCCGGCCGGAGCACCAAGACCCTGTCAACCACACGGCTCAGTAGAAAAGGGAGGAACAAAAAAGAAAAAGAATACATACATACATAAAATAATTATGAAAATAAAAAAATTTAAGAAAATTATTAAAATAGAAAAAAAGAGAGCAACCAAACCAATAAACTCCACCAGTGACAAGTGCTAAAAACTAAACTAAAATAAACATATAAATCAGAAACTAGTCAGTCGTATACAGCAAACCCCTAGTCTACAGAGGTATTCCACAGATGCAGGGTACGTCAAGTTGATTGTGAAGATTTAATCTGCTATTCTTGAGGCTTCACGGAGAAATTTCCCTTTCTCTTCTTTGTTCGCACAGCTCCTGGGGTTCAGCTTTGGATTTGGCCCCACCTCTGCGTGTAGGTCGCCTGAGGGCGTCTGTTCTTCGCTCAGACAGGACGGGGTTAAAGGAGCAGCTGATTCGGGGGCTCTGGCTCACTCAGGCCGGGGTGGGGGTGGGGTGGGGGGGAGGGGCACGGAGTGCGGGGCGGGCCTGTGGCGGCAGAGGCCGGCGTGACATTGCAGCAGCCTGAGGCCCAACGTGTGTTCTCCCAAGGAAGTTGTCCCTGGATCCCGGGACCCTGGCAGTGGCAGGCTGCACAGGCTCCCGGGAGGGGAGGTGTGGATAGTGGCCTGTGCTTGCACACAGGCTTCTTGGTGGCTGCAGCAGCAGCCTTAGCGTTTCATGCCCGTCTCTGGGGTCCGCGCTGATAGCCTCAGCTCGCGCCCGTCTCTGGAGCTCATTTAGGTGGTGCTCTGAATCCCCTCTCCTCGCACACCAGGAAACAATGGTCTCTTGCCTCTTAGGCAGTTCCAGACTTTTTCCCGGACTCCCTCCCGGCTAGCCGTGGTGCACTAACCCCTTCAGGTTGTGTTCACGCCGCCAACCCCAGTCCTCTCCCGGCGCTCCGACCGAAGCCCGAGCCTCAACTCCCAGCCCCGCCCGCCCCGGTGGGTGAGCGGACAAGCCTCTCGGGCTGGTGAGTGCTGGTCGGCACCGCTCCTCTGTGCGGGAATCTCTCCGCTTTGCCCTCCGCACCCCTGTTGCTGTGCTCTGCTCCGCGGCTCCGAAGCTTCCCCCCTCCGCCCCCCGCAGTCTCCGCCCGCGAAGGGGCTTCTAGTGTGTGGAAATCTTTCCTCCTTCACAGCTCCCTCCCACTAGTGCGGGTCCTGTCCCTATTCTTTTGTCTTTGTTTATTCTTTTTTCTTTTGCCCTACCCAGGTACGTGGGGAGTTTCTTGCTTTTGGGGAGGTCTGAGGTCTTCTGCCAGTGTTCAGTAGGTGTTCTGTAGGAGTTGTTCCACATGTAGATGTATTTTTGATGTATTTGACGGGAGGAAGGTGATCTCCATGTCTTACTCCTCCACTATCTTGAAGGTCCTCCTCCAATTTTTGTCTTTAAACACACATAAAAAGAATTTTTGCTACTTCAATTGCTTAAAGCATCTCTTCCCACCTTTGAATCTACTTTCCATCTTTGAATTTGCTTATTTTGAATCAATTTCCTTGGTACTCAGCAATTTTTGCTTAAACAGAAGAGTTTTCAGTTTTGCCTATTTTACGTTTTCCTTTATTTTATATAACTTAGTTTTAAATTCTATTTTGTTATTTTAAATCCCATTCTGAATTATCTCTCATAGATATGAGATAAACAAATTTGTGGAAAAAGCTGTTCAATAGCTTGGATATAAATAGAGCAGAAGTTGGAATGTGTTTTACAGAGCTGTACAGGTTTAAAGCCCTTTGGTGCATTTCAGTAGAATTCCATGCAAAAACTACCCTCAAGCATTTGAACTAATTTGAAATCTAGGAGCAAGGAACTGCATCTATGTTATACCAGGTATATAAGAATGAGATCTGATCTAATACTCAAAATAGCTTTTTAATATAGTTATTTTGATTTCCATTTCTGACATATTAAATTTTATGCTCTAAGTGGTTAAATAATTGGTCCATGGTCACATAATTTGCAAATATCAGAGCTGGGGTTTTAATATGTATTATTGTATGTGAGTATGTATCTGAGTGTCTCTGTAATAGGACTTCCTTTGAGTGGAATATAAGAATAGAATTACATAAATATTTCTAAAACAATCTAGATTCTATATCACAAAAGTACATGACCTATTACTTGAAAACTATCAATCATTGGTTCATATTATGGAATAAGAAGGTTGTGATGAGCAACACTTTCCCCAGAAGACATTTCAGTATAATCACTTCTCATATTGTATTCCAGAAAATAATCAGATGGTCCTCAACTTTTACATAAACGTTTTCTTTAGCCAAAATTCCACTAAGTAAACAAACTAAAGGTACACTCTTATGATAACCAACATATGGAAAAAGCAAATGAATCCGAAATCATTCACCAAATCTAGGTTTGGATGAGTTTCTTTATTGGTAAGATATTCTAGCTCTTTGTATTAGATAGGTCAGATTGTGCTCAGCTGAGACCTAATAGGATGTATCTCTTCAATGACTTTTGTAAGAAACACGTCTGCTGAATCTCACTACAGATATACTAAAGATTCTAATTTAGTAACTCTTAGGTAAGACCCAGGAATCTTAATTTTAACAACCATATCAGTACTACAGATAATCAGGAAATTTGGGGAAGCACTACATTAACATAAGACAAGAAAGAAAATAAAATAATGTATTAAGTGCTAGGTACTTTCTAAATCATAAATAATTTAACCCTCGTAAAAATACTGTAAGTTAGGTAACTCCATTTTGAAAGTGGAGAAAACAAATTTTAGAGTGATTAAATATCTTTCTCATACTAAATAAATAGGAGATCATTTTGCTCATAAAGTGTACGCTTTTTTTTACTTCATTATTGTGTGTATACTGCAGGTTTGGGAACCTAATTTAAGCATCTGTCAATCACTACCATAACTTCAGAACACAAGGCAATAACGAGAATTTAATTCACCAAAGTTTCAACCTTAAAGTCACACGGATCTGGGGAAAGTGCTTCACTGGAGATATCTTCAGGGATACCAGTCTGAATCAAACCTGAATATACTTTTCAAATTCATAATCTATCAATGCTATATTTCATTTCTATCAATGCTTGCACATCTAACGTTTTAGTATTGTTAAATATTATTAGATATCAGCATTGTGTTTAAACTATTGAAAAAGAAACAAGCCTTTCAGTCCAGCATGTAGGAAGCCTAGAAGTGGCCACTCTCGCTTAGCAACAAGTAAATGCTAAACAAACTAAAAAACAAACAACTCTTCTTAGATCCATAAGAGAAGTAAAGTCATTAACCAAACTGCTGCCCCCCAAACTGGAGAGAACAGGCAAATACAAAATAAAAAGAAAAAAAAAACAATCACAACTTACTGAGCAGAAAACACCATGGGAACCAGCTCCTAGGTAGGGAAACCCGAACTGTGATTGAAGACTTACTGGAGGCTCAGTGGGAGACTTAAAAACTCCAGGGAGACCCAATCATCACTGACCCCACCCACACTTTCATGAGTTCCACCTGTTCAAGTTCTAACAGGTTCTCAAAGGGATTATTGGAGAAAAATTCCCTCGGGCTTCTGTCCCTGGAGAGAGAGAACCATTTTGATACATCCCAGAGCATTCTGTTTTTCTTAACAAGGCCTGCACTCAGGAGAAACTATTTAACCAAAGCCAAAACTGCTGAAGTTTCATCAGCATCTAATTGACATGGGGGAAGGGAAACATCCAACCCAGCTGATTCTATTCTTCCATGTGGAGAAAGGGAAGTACTCAGTTCTAGCGAAATCTAGCCATCCTGCCAATCCTAAAAGTGGTGGGGAGGGACTGAGAAGCACATGTGAAGTTCACGTTCTAGAGGCAAAGACACACTAAAAGACGGAGACCTAATCGTAGGACTGTAGAACACTTCTCTCCCCACAACTTACTACCACATTACTAAAGACTTAATTACAATAGTTCCTTTTTATCCATTACATCATTCCTGGCTATCTCTCTCTCTCACACACACACACCACACACACAATTACAAGACATATTGAAAGGCAAAAAACACATTTTGAAGAGACAGAGACATACTGAAAGGCAAAAAGACATTTTGAAGAGACACAGCAAGCATCAAAACCAGTCTCAGACGTGGCAGGGATGTTGAAAACATCAACCCAGGAATTTAAAAAGAACAATGATTAACATATTAAGGGATCTAATGGATAAACTAGACAGCATGCAAGAACAGAAAGGTAATGTAAGCAGACAGATGGAAATCTAAGAAAGAACCAAGAAGAAATTCTAGAGATCAAAAACCTTGCAACAAAAATGGAAAATGACTTTAAGAATGCCTATGAAGATGAACTTAGCAGACTGGACCATGACTGAGAACAGAATCTCTGAGCTTGAGAATTCTCAGTAGAAACCTCCAAAACTGAAAAGCAAACAAAAAAAAGACTGAAAAAGAAACATAACAGAGTATCTAAGAACTATGGGATGCCTACAAAAGGTGTAAACATACATTTAGGGGGAATACCAGAAGGAGGAGAGAAAAGAAGAGAAGAAATAGTTGAAACAATAATGACTGAGAATTTCCCTAAATTAATGTCAGACACCAAACTGCAGATCCAGGAAGCTCAGAGAACACCTGTCAGGATATCATAAAACCTAAACCTAGGCATATCATATTCAAGCTACAGATAATCAAATATAAATTAAAAGATTCTGAAACAAGCCAGAGACAAAAACCTTACCTAAAGAAGAGCAAATATAAGAATGACATCCAACTGCCTCTCAGAAACCATGCAACCAAGAAAAGAGTGGAGTGAATTATTTAAAGTGTTAAGAGAAAATAAAAACACAATGTAGCATTCTGGTCTCTGCAAAATTATCTTTGAAAAGTGAAGGAGAAATAAAGACTCTCTCAGCAAAACAAAAATTGAGGAAAGTTGTTATCTATAGAGTTGCCTTGTAAGAAATAATTAAAAAGTTCATTAGAGAGAAGGAAAATAATATAAGTCAGAAACTTTGATCTACATAAAGAAAGAAAAAACACAGGTGAAGGAATAAGTGAAGGTAAAAAAATTACTTTTCTTATTCTTAATTAATCTAAAGATGTAGTATAAGTGCCTGACACTAAGGTTTTGATTGCCAAGGCATTCATTTCAAAAGACATCCGTCTTGAATAAATACATGGCTAGCTGTATGACACAGCTCCTAGCAAAACAACCAGATAAGAAATTAGGCCTCCACACCCAGGAAGTTTCCTTTTCAGAAAACCCTGGGCCACCACTCCAGTGACCCCAGCTCCACCCTCCCATGCCCAAATTCCCACCTCTTATGCTACAGATTGGCCAGTAATGAGTGATACAGTGAAACCCAGACAACCCACCCTCAGATCCTAATAAAAGTGGAGCCTAAATCCATGTTATCTCTCTCCCCCCTTCCCCCCACCACTCCTTTCCTCACAACCTCACTCTGTGACCCTTGGGCATGCCATGTGTTCTCTAAGACCTTTGAGTAATCAATCTTTTTCCACAAAGTTCTCCGATGTTTTTTGCTGAAATGTGTCCTGTGACATAATATGCATCATAATAGAAAACAGAAGGGGTGTCCCAGCCATAGTATTGGCCCCAGTGGGGGAAATGTGTGTGGGGTTCCCTCTGAGTAATATGGGCCCAGGCAAGTGCCTCAGGCATTCCTAGCTGAGAGCATCACCATCAACAGGCTGGGACTGACACAACAGATAAGAGTTTGTTAATATAATAATAGCAACATTGTATTTGATATGTATGCTTTTATATGTTTATGTATAGGAGAAACGTATGACAGCAATGAGACAAGGAACAAGAGGGAGGGATTAGGATTATTTTATTATGATACACTACCTATGAAGCAGTATAGTGTTATTTAAAAGTAGAATTGGATTAGTTGTAAATGTGTATGGCAAACTCTAGGGCAATACTAAAAAAAAGAAGTAAAGAAAGAAAATTTTTAAAGTATGAAAAAGAAATATAACTACAACTGATAGGCTAAGAAAAGAGAAAAATAGATTAATAGAAAATGCTCAATTAAAGCCACAAAAGGCAGAGAAAGAGTGGAAGATAAAATAGGAGCAAACAACAAGGGGAAAAAATAGAAAACTGCAACAGTAGATATTAATCCAACTATATAATCATGTTGAATGTCAATGGTCTAAATGCACCAATTAGAAGATAGATGTCAGAGTGAATCAAACAACAGACACAACTATATGTTGTCTACAAGGGTCCTACTTAAAGTAAAAAGACAAATATAGATTAAAAGTGGATAAAGGAAAATATAACATACTAACAGTAATCCAAAGAAATGGGAGTAGATATATTGATTTCAAACAAAGCAGAACTCAAAGTAAAGAAAGGTATCAGGGGCAGTATGTAAAAAGGGGCATACATAATGATAACGGGGAAAATCCTCCAAGAAGACAGAATGATCCTTAGTATATATGCACCTAACAACAGAGCATCAGCACATTGACAAATTTACAAAAAGGGATTGTCAAAAACATACAGTATGCACATAACATAGAATTAAAATGTTATGAATACTTTATAAAACTAAAAAGTTGCATTTTAATCATTACATCTTATTTAAAATATTTTGAATATATCTCCCCAAATGAATGTATAATACTTGGCAAAGTAAAGCTACATCATGCATACATTCTAAGTATTTGTGTGCTTTACAAGGGTTAAGCATTTATTTTGAGAGTACTATAGAGCTATAGTGCTTCAGTATACACATATGTACAACATATCAGTTAATTTATACAAAATCATATACATATAACATCATAAGTTCTAAAAAATGTGAAATTTATAGGATCTAATGATATTTATTTTTCTATTAAATAGCACAGGTTTTCATATCTTCAGGTTACTAAATCCTCAAAACATACTTTGAGGTGCACCATAAATTTATTAATGAAGTAATGGGTTCAAAAGTATTGATTTTCTCAAGGTCACACAGTTATTAATCTGCTTCTGGATTTGACCAAAGTTTATTGATTCCAATTTGGGACATTTAAAATTTTATATCACACTTCCTTATGCTCACTTAAAAATACTCTGGCAGCTATAGATCTAAATTAATATCAATACATTGAATATAACTGCCGTGTGTACTAGGAGATAGACTGAAATGAAGAGTTGACAGGTTTGTAAAAGTAAACTTAAAAATTAACTTTAGAACATATGAGTTTCAAAGGCTCTTCTTCCTTAGGGATGCCTGGGTATAATTTCATAGGAAGAACACAACTCTAGCAATTATTAGTTACTGTAATCTCCTGGTGCGAATGTAAGTAATTATCAATACATACCATCAAGACCATAAGGGAAAGACTGTAAAACATGAATCTTTAAGTCATTTAAATTGCTTTAAGAGATGAAACTATGCAGAAACAATTGTATGCAAAGAGAAGTTTTGCATCTCACAGTACTAAAATTTTAGAAGGAATGTTTTAAAATTAAATCTAAAACTCCTGTTTCCTTAATAAATATTTATTGAATATATGTGATATGTCAACTTGCTTAGTTCTGGGGATGTCTAATCTCTGTTCCCATGAGGTGGAGTAGGAGGACTGAAATAGATTCTTTAAATAGATCACTTACAATACAACGAAATATGTGCAATGAGAGATGTGGAAAGGGTATTATAAAAACATAGAGGGTAAGGGGATAAGGGGAAAGAGTGAAAGAGTCACTGATAGCTTTCACAGTCTAAAATCAATTTAAATAGGTAAAAAGGAGTTCAGCAGGTGAAAAGGTGATGGAAAAGCATTTCAAACAGAGATCATGCATCCAAAAAAGCCAAGCATGGGATGATGTAAATGCATAGAACATCATAAATATAAAACCTGAGTGACAACAATGAAGCTAGAGCATCAGACAGATATGGAGACTTATTAAATAAAAATGTATGGCATTTTTTTCTAGAGTCTAATTAAATTGTAAAAAGATGAATGGCATATTTAGATTCATATTTTAAGTGGGCCTCTGTGATTTTAATTTTTTTAATTAATTAATTTATTTATTTATGGCTGTGTTGGGTCTTTATTGCTGCTCACGGACTTTCTCTAGTTGCGGAGAGTGGGGGCTACTCTTCATTGCCGTGCGCGGGCTTCTCATCGCGGTGGCTTCTCTTGTTGCAGAGCACGGGCTCTAGGCGAGCAGGCTTCAGTAGTTGTAGCATGCAGGCTCAGTAGTTGTGGTGCGCGGGCTTAGTTGCTCCACGACATGTGGGATCTTCCCCAGCCAGGGATCGAACCCGTGTCCCCTACATTGGCAGGTGGATTCTTAACCACTGCGCCACCAAGGAAGTCCTGTGATTTTAATTTTGATACCACTTAAAACAATATTAAAATATTAAGTATCTCATCATACATTTTTAGTTGACATTTTTCTTAAGTTAATTTGAAATTCATATGCCATCTTAAGAAAAATACAAAGAAATGTTGTGTACCCTTTACCCAGCTTCCCATATTGGTAATACTTTGAAAAATTAGTACAATATCGTGATAGGATACTGACATTGATACGATCCACTAATCTTATTTACACTTCCCTAGTTTCACTTCTTATTTGCCTGTGCTTTTGTGTGCACGCATGCACATGTTTAGTTCCATACAATTTTGTCACCTGTGTACATTTCTGAATCAACCACCACAGCCAAGATACTAAACAGTTCCTTGGTCACAAGGATCCCAGTTTTGCCTTTCTGTAACCATACGCTCTTGCCCTTCCTTTATCCTCCCTAAATCTAGGCAACCAATAATACATTCTCCATTTCTAAAGTTTATTTCAAAAGTTACATACATAGAACCATACATTATATAACTTTTGAGATTGGCTTTCACACAACATAATTCTCTGGAGATTCATCCAAGTCGTCGTGTATATTAATAGTTCATTCTCAATTATTGCAGAGTAATATTCCATGGTATGTATTTACTACAGTTGTTTTGCTCTTTAACTCTTGAAGGATACCTGGGCTGTTTCCAGTTTGGGCTATTAAAAATAAGATTGACTCTTATGAATATTCATGTAGAGGTTTTGTGTGAATACAAGTTTTCATCTCTATGGAATAAACAACCAGTAGTGCAATTGCTGGGTTGAATTGTAATTACAGCTCTAGTTTTATAGAAAACTGCCAAAGTATTTTCTAGAGTGCCTGTGCCATTTTACATTCTCACCAGCAGTGTAAGAGTTATGCAGTTTCTTTACTCCTTTCCACTATTCGACATTTTCACTCTTCTTTATTTTAGTCACTCTGATAGCTAAGTAGTGATATCTCATTATGATTTTAATTTGTATTTCCTTAATGTCTAATGACATTATATGTGTTTATATGTTATCTGCATATCCTCATCAGTGAAATGTCCAGTCATGCCACTTGCCCATTTTCTAATTGGATTTTTACAAATATTCCATGTGTTTATAGAGATTTTCCTGTTGTCTTTCTATTTTAATTTGATTCTTTTATGAACAGAAAAGACACTCTCTATACTTTCAATTCTTTAAATTTATGATATAAGCTATGGGCTATTTTGGTGAATATTTCATTTTGGAAAAATGTTTATTTTGCTGTTATTGGTTGCTATTCAATATGTAACATGTAGATCTTGCTAGCTGACTGTGCTGTTCCATGTATCTTTGATTTCTTCATTGACCTACTGAACAACTGCTCAGTAGCATGTTGTTCAGTCTCCACGTATTTGTGATTTTACAAGGTTTCTTCGTGTATTCAATTTCTACTTTCATATCATTGTGATTGAAGAAGATGCTTGATATGATTCCAATCTTAAATTTGTTGAGGGTTGTTTTGTGTCTTAACATATGGCTTATCCTTGATAAAGTTCCATGCGCACTTAAGAAAAATGTGTATTTTGCTTTATTTGGATGAAATATTCTACACAAATCTATCAAATCCATCTGGTCTAATGTTTCATTTAAGGCTACTCTTGTTGAATTTCAGTCTGGATGATCTATCCATTAATGAAGGTGGTGTATTAAAGTCCCCTACTATTATTTTGTTGCTGTCAATTTCTCCATTTAGGTCTGGTAATAATTGTTTTATATATTTTGGTGCTCCTATGGTAGGTGCATATATATTAATAACTGTTATGTCTTTTTATGCTTTGTCTTATTGATATATCATTATATATTGTCCATTTTCGTCTCTTGTTACTTCTTTTAGCTGGAAGTCTATTTTGTCTGATATGAGTATGGCTGATATGAGTATGGCTATACCCACTTTCTTTTGGCTGCCATCTTCTAGGAGGATCATCTTCCATCCCTTCACTTTGAGCCTATTTTTACCTTTATAGCTGAGTTGAGTCTCCCGAAGGCAGCATATAATTTGGTTTTGTTTTTTAATCAATCCAGCTACTCTGTCTTTTGATTGGTGAACTCAATCCATTTATATTTAGGGTGCTTATTAATAGATGAGGACTTAGTATGGCCATTTCATCTTTTGTTTTCTGGTTGTTCTATATCTCCATTGTTTCTTTTTCCTTGTGTTTCTGTCTGCCATTTTACTTTGGTGCTTTTCTATCACGTTTTTCTGTTTCCTCTTTTTTTTACGTTTTGTGTCTCTGCTCTAGATTTATGACCTGTGATTACCACGATGTTTGTATAAAACAACTCATAGATAAAATAGTCCTTTTTCTGCTGAAAGCATCTTATCTTCATTTACCTATACAGGTTCCATCCTTTTCCTCTTACCCTTTTGTGTTTTTGTTGTCTCAAATTATCCCTTTTATATTTGGAATTTGTTACCAAATTGAAGTAGCTATAGTGATTTTTTCCCTTTTTCTCCCTTTAAACTTTATGCTATAATAATGTGTTTAAAAACCTATTCTGATTAAAGGTTGTAATTTTCTGGTTCTGTCATTTATCATCTTACTCAAAGTTTTGTGTACTTTTTCCTTTTTCTGGTATAAGAACACATTTCAACATTTCTTATAAAGGTCTAGTGTTGATGAACTCCCTCAGCTTTTGTTTGTCTGGGAAAGTATTGCTCGTTCATATCTAAATGATAACTCCTCTGGACAGAGTAATCTTGGGTGACAGTTTTATCATTCAGTATTTTGAGAATGTCATTCCACTCTCTCCCGTCCTGCAGAGTTTCCGCCGAGAAATCTGTGGATTGCCTAATGGGGGTTTCTTTGTAGGTTACCATTCTTTTTCCCCTGGCTGCCTTTAAATTTCTTTCTTTGCCATTGACTTTGGACAATTTTAATATAATATGCCTTCAAGAAGGTCTTTTTGCATTGAGGTAATTATGTGTTCTCTTAGTTTCATGGATTTGTACATCCAGTTCCTTCCCCAATTTTGGGAAGTTTTCAACTATTATTTCTTTAAATAAACTCTCTGCTTATCTTCTTCTTCTCTTCTCCTTCTGGGATACCCTTTACCTTAATGTTGCCCTTCCTAAAAGAGTTAGATACTTCTGATACAATTTCCTAAATATTTTTTTAATTTCTCTTTCCTCTTCTACTTGTATCATTTCTAGATTTCCATCATTGATCTTACAAATTCTCTCTTCCATATACTCTGTTCTGTATCCAATGCTTTTTTTTTCTAATTTATTTATTTATTTTTGGCTGCATTGGGTCTTCATTGCTGCACAGGGGCTCTCTCCTTGCGGCGAGCAGGGGTACTCTTCATTGCAGTGTGTGTGCTTCTCATTGCGGTGGCTTCTCTTGTTGTGGAGCATGGACTGTAGGTGGGCAGGCTCAGTAGTCATGGCCCACAGGCTTCAGTAGTTGTGGCTTGCGGGCTCCAGATCACAGGCTCAGTGGTTGTGGCGCATGGGCTTAGCTGCTCTGCATCTTGTGGGATCTTCCAGGACCAGGGCTCGAACCTGTGTTCCCTGCATTGGCAGGCAGATGCTTAACCACTGTGCCACCAGGGAAGTCCCTCCAATGCTTTTTAATGCATTCTTCATCTCATTTATTGTGCTCTTCAGCTCCAGAATTTATTTGGTTCTTTTTATAGAGTTTCAGTCTCTTTGGTAAAGTATTTATTCTGTTCATTAATTTTATTCCTGAGCTCATTGAACTGCCCAAGTGTTCTTGTAGCTCACTAAGTTCCTTCGTGACAGCTATTTTGAGTTCTCAATATTCCATGATGCGATATTCCGTGACGTTAAGTTTGGTTTCTGGAGAATTGTTGTTTTCTTTTTGTGGTACAATGTTACTGTGATTCTTCATGAGTTCACGAGTTCTTCCTCTGCTGACATATCTGATGCAACAGTGCCTTTCTATCTGATTCTAATGATTCAATAGGTTAGAAATTAGAGGCTTTTCTTGTTTTCCAGTAGGTGGCGCTATAGCAGAAGGTTTGGTTTCTCTTTTCTGAGCTGCCTCTGGTGATATATGAGAGTCAGCACTCTCCACCACCTCTGTCGGAGGGGTTGTGCCATGGCCGCATTATTGCTTTTTGTGCCTTCAGAGCTGTTGGTGCCTTTCTGCTGCCAGTGTCACTGGCATCGCTGCCTAGGACACTGGAATGGTGGGCTCTCCCACTGTGTCTGGGATCCCTTGACTCACAGGCTCCACCTCCACAGGGGAGTGTGGGAGGTGGAATTACCTGGGTCCTTCTGCCTTGTCTGGCGTTTGTAAGGTTCACAGGCTCTGCTAGTGTGGGTGGAGGGGGCAGGGGGCCAGAGTCATTGGCACCTCAGTGGCTGGAGGGACGGAGTCCCATGCCCCACCACCATTGTTGCCCAGTTACCTGAAGCCGTGGGCACCACTGTGGCCAGGAGGCTGGAGTCATGTTCTCTGGGGCTGCAGGCTCTGCTGCTCTGCGCAGAGGGCTGGGATGGCAGGCACCACCTCTTCTGCTCTCCACGGTTCCACCTCCTCTGCGTTTTCCAGTCACCCGCCTTTAGGTGTACAAGTGTATGGAATTCTCTCGTGTCCTGGTGCATTGGGCAGAGGCACCTTTGTTGAGTTGTGGATGTTTTATTCATTGTAGATTGAAGGGGAGAGCCAAAGGGAGCTTATCATCTGCCATTCTGTTGACTTCACTCCTGTGTCAATTCTTATGTATCATGTTGTCTTATAATTCAAATCCAATACATGAATACCTTTAAACAAATTAGCATTATCTCACAAAAATTCTTATACTTTCGTTCCTTCATTACTTAAGCTTTCATATTTCAAACTGTGAAAAGTACAACATGCCCATATATCTCTAACTGCTACAATTAAAAAGGTTTTTCCTTTAGCTACCTAACATTCAATGGAGAAAAAATCTTCCTGATGTATTCTCAATGGTGATAATAACCTTTGAAAGTACTTTCTGATGGTACTAAACAACCACCAAAATTTTTGAATAATTACCTAAATATATTTGCACATTTTATAAAAAAAGAATATTGTTCCATTGCAATTTCTTAGTAAACAAAAAATTGTGTATCACAATACATTAAAACTTGAGTGCTTGTATACTGAATAGTACCTTGAAGTAATAACAATGGCAGGTAATTTATAGCTCACTGAATATTTTCTTTCTTGCATTTAATAATTAAAGATACTCTGTCTAGTCACTTCATTATCCAATAGACTTGGACATTAGAAAGTACAGGTTCAAAATCATTACTTAACATCTGCAACAATGAAGATCACAAAGAAGTACCCAATATTAAATTAATCAATTTTAGTCATTGAAAGTAAGTAATTTAGAAAATAATTCTATCCATCTGAACATTTTGGAAATACACTGGTGAGAATCAACAAAATTAAAACTAATGTCCAATTCAAAACTTAATATCAGAATTGAAGAGAACAGTACACAAGACCAAAATTTAATGATATAATTTATTCACATTTTCAAGTCTCTCCCTTTAATTTTTCTTTAGGACTTGTCTCAGCTAGATGGCAACTCACTTTCCTCTGATGTGCTCTTTAATCTCCATCAGGGCAAAAGCTTACTACCTTCTCATGATTTACACACTTAGCCTTTTGGAAGATGAAAATTATTAAAGTGATTTGTTGGTTTCTCGATTGATTTTGTAATCAATGCCAAACTACTTCATAGTTGCTCTTCCTAGGTCAGAATATCCACACTTCCCATTAAGCTCTTGAATCAAAAGTACTAATGTGATAGTAGAAAGAGACATATCCCAAAGAAGAAATAAATCAAAACAGAAATCTCCCCAAAGAAAAGGATATTCACTTACAGTGAATAATCAAAGCAAATTACAAAAAACAGGAAGCACAATAGTTAATGCTATAAAACTGTGTAAATATATATTTGTATGGTGCATTACTAAGTCTGTTCATAAAAATATAGTACAAGTCAATCTTGAGTAAATACAGAAATACTCTGACAGAAGTGGTGAATCAATAAAGAAAAAGGCAGTTAGCAACAGAATAATTATGAATGGGTTTCATGCTTCAAAAGACAGCATACAGAACCTATTCAATTTGATCACTGCTATAAAAGTCCCATTTCCATCAACTGAATGTGTTTTTCTGGAACCATTGAAATTCAATCATTTGTGCATACTACTACTTAGAATGACCATTTTTATGAGTAGTAACATGGCTTTTCATGTCATTTGCATTCATATAATTTTGTATATAATTACTTATTTTGATCAAAGATTTCCAACTGCTAACTGTGTTAAAATAACCAAAATTCATGCATAGTCATCACCTCCATTAAATTAGACCTCTTGGATTATTCTGAGTGTTCTTTGGAGGACATGATTCCTAATCTCTCATATAATCAATTGAAATTACACTTTGGGTTCATATATTGGTCAGAAAGGATAGATCAATGTAGCATGGATTGGTCAGGACACACAGGAATCCTGTCTCTTGAAGAGCCATGATGTTACATACTTCCAGGCAGTTGTGACTTTTGAGTAGCAACTGAGCAACTGTACGTGTCACAGACAGTACTAGGGGTTACTGGTTACATGATACTGCTTGACAAGGTTCCCGTAGCTATACTTTTACATATTTTGAATGTGTATGTGTGTGTGTGTGTGTGTGTGTGTGTGTATGTATTTCCCAAGGGCAAACCACTTGGATGTGATTTTATAGGAATTCAGTGAATAAACCTTTTAGTAATCAAATTTCAAAACAAGTGGGTTTAGCAAGGTCATATTTATAACTTTACTGTAGAAATGTTTAGAGTCAATATATGAAAATAAGCTTAAATCTCTATCAGTCAGGGTTCTCCAGAGAAACAGAACCAATAAGATGTGTGTTTTATACATATACATATACACATACGTATACACATGCATATACACATGCATATACATAGGCATATACATATATATGCATAGGCATGTACATTTATCTATCAAGACAGAGAAAGAGAGAAAGATTGGTTTTATTTATTATAAGGAATAGGCTCACAGGATTATGAAGACTGGTAAATTTAAGTCTGAAGTGTGGTCCAGCAGACTTGAGACCTAGGAGAGCCAATGGTGTAGATGAAGTCTGAAGGTCTCAGCTGAAGAATTCACTTAACTCGGGGAAGGGTCATTCTATTTGATCTATTCAGGCTTTCAGCTGACTGGATGAGGCCTGCTCATATTCTGAAGTACAATCTGCTTTACTCTGCCAATTAAAATGTTGTGTGACATAATCATTGACTAACGGGAACAACTACCAATCAATAATCTCTTTTCATACTTTCCATATCATCCCAATCCTTTTGTAACATACAATTGAATTTTCTGCATTAAAGATTATCTATAACCTCCTAATTGACAAAAGTGGCATTTTTTTTCTGCTCTTAGATTATTTGATAGAATATTTAACTTTGATGATCCTTCATTCTTTTTTTTCAGTTTGTTTCTTTTGTCGTGATCTAACAGCCTTGTCCAAGTGGTCTTCTAAAACCAGATGCAACTCTCAAAACCAGTTGTAATTAATTCTTCCTTTAAAAGATTAGCTAATGTGTTCTTTCCTTTTTACTTCTATTGCCACTGCTCCAGAAAAGGATACTCATCATCTTCCCACAGACTAATTCAATACCTTTCTGTTATACTTGTTTTCCGTCCTGCCTTCCACATACCCAATATTTACCACTGCCGCTGCCAGACTAACACTTCAAAATCACAGTTCTTTTCATACCAGCCCCTTTGTCAAATCATTCACTAGCTTATTTATAGAATTTGTAGTACTTCACTGTATGGCCTAATTTACTTTCCCTTATGCATAATAATATTCATCTGTTGTTGTCTGATTCCCGCCCCAGAATATTTCAGGTACCCACATGAGTTTGCATCAGTTCTAAAAGTGAAGGGCATATCCCTTCTTCTGTAGGTGAACTTCTTAAAGATCTTATTTAAGTATTACCTCCCCTATGATGCCTTTCTTCATTCTCCCTGAACACCCAAGATGCACATCAATCATTATTTCTGCTCATCTCCACTAGGATCGTTACAGTTCCTAATTTCCCTGCTTCCAGTGATATTCTCTAAATAGTTGTATGCCTGGAGGATTCTCCTTGGTCTACATGTCTTAACTCAGATTTTGTCTCCTCACAGATGTTTTCCTTGACTTTAACTCAGTATAAACTTCATAATACTTTTCAGTGTCTAAATTTATCTCTTTGTTGTATTTATTCACTTTTTTTTTTAACTATCTCATGTACTCGATGTAAACTCTTATGGAGACAGGAATCTTTTATGAAGACAATTATTTCAGAGCAGTTTTAGGTTCACAGCAAAAATGAGGGGAAGGTACATATATCTCCTGGTCTCACACATGCATAGTCTTCTCCATCAACATCTTCCACCAGAGTTGTACATTTGTTACATCTGATGAACCTACGCTGACAAATCATAGTCACTCAAAGTCCATAGTTTACATTACAGTCACTCTTGATATTTTACATTCTATGGGTTTGGACAAATGCATAGTGACACATATCCATCATGATGGTAACATATACAGTATTTTCAATGCCCTATAAATCCTCTGTGCTCTGGCTATTTATCCTTTTCTTCCCACAAACCGTGGTAACCATGGTTCTTTTAACTGACTATAGTTTTGCCTTTTCCAGAATGTCATGCAGTTGGAATCATACAGTACGTAGGCTTTTCAGATTGGCTTCTTTCACTTAGTAATATGAATTTAAGTTTCTTTCATGTGTTTTCATGGTTTGACAGCTCATTTCTTTTTAGCACTGCACAGTATTTCATTGTTTGGATGTATCACGTTTATTTCTCTAATCATCTACTAAAGAACATCTTGGTTGCTTCCAAATTTTGGCAATTATGAATAAAGCTACTATAAACATACATATGAAGGTTTTACATATGGATATAAGTTTTCGACTTTTTTGGGAAAATACCAAGGAGCACAGTTATTGGACTGTATACTAAAAGTATGTTTCATTTTGTAAGATACCGCCAAACTGTCTTCCAAAGGAGTTGTATCATTTTGTATTCCCATCAGTGATGAATGAGAGTTCCTTTTGCTTCATGTCTTCATCAGCATTTCACGTTATCAATGTTTTGAAGTTTTGCCATTCTAGTAAGTATGTAGTGGTATCTCATTGTTTTAATTTACATCCCCCTGATGACATATGATGTGCAGCATCTTTTCATATGCTTATTTATATGTGTATACCTTAATTGGTGAGGTGTCTGTTCAGTCCATTTCTAAGTGTGTTGTTTGTTTTTTTTATTGTTGAGTTTTAAGAGTTCTTTGTATATTTTGGATAATAGTCCTGTGTCAGATGTGTCTTTTGCATAGTTTTTTTTTTTTTCCTGTTCTGGTTTTTATGCTGGAATTTAAGTGTTTTTCTCATGGAAGGTACTCAGTAAGTATTGGCTATGAATTTTTTATCACAGTTTTTAAAACTTTTCTCTTACCTTAATAGGATTTTTTGAAGATAAGACATATAACTTATTTTTGTGTCCTATCTCATCACATAGTTTGGAATATGTTAACTGTTAAATTATGTTTGTTAAATGGGTCACAATCTTTTAATTTTTTTTTAAATTGAAGTATAGTTTATGTACAATATTACGTAAGTTACAGGTGGACAACATAGTGATTCACAATGTTTAAAAGTTCTACTCCGTTCATAGTTATTATCAAATATTGGCTATATTCCCTATGTTGTACAATATATCCTCATAGCTTATTTACTTCATACACAATGGTTTGTACCGCTTAATCCCTTACCCCTATCTTGGATAATAATCTTAACCAAATATTAGTGCAAGTATTTGAGAAACAGTGGAACATGGTGGGAAAATATAACTCAAATGTTTGAGTACTTCTGAAATGATAGGAACTCTGGTGAGGAGATTTTATACTGTACATATTACAGATAAGGAAACAACAGTAAGAGATTTTATCAAATTATCTAGTTTATGAGAATGGGGCCTATATTCTTATCTCAGCATACCTGAATGCAATATTTTGCATCTTATGCTCTTCTATTTGGATTCAGGAAGGAAAAAATCTCAAAAAACAACACTGGCTTTCACTTGAGTTTCAATTTCTTCATTGCACAACAGAAGACATAGTAATAACTACTTTATATTTTTTAAATCATGCAGATAAAACGAGATAATGTATCTCTAATGCTTAGCTCACTTGATATGAATACTGTGAGGTTACATTTGGTCATTTATACCTTACAGTTAATGATAGGCAGTGGCCTCACTGTTGAAGAGGAGGAAATACAGTGTGCAAACCATGGTTGTCTGTCTCTTGTCTGAAGGAAGCCCTTACTGTACCCAGCCTTTTCTGTTTAGGGCTAAGGGATTTCCACATCATTGGCTAGGTATATATCATGGGTCCTAAGAAATGGAATCACAAAATTAAGTAAATTTCATTTCATACTATTATCTGTGTTGTTTTCTTCAGGTTACATATCAATCAAACCAAATGGTACAAGAATCACATACGGAAACAAGATTATGTAGAAATAATCATAGTATATAATTATAATCATAGAATAAAGCAATACTCCCCATCTTTTTTAGTTGTCTTAAATAAGGTCCATTCGTATTTTAAACTCTTTTAGGGACATTTTAAGTATAACTAGTTATCTATCACCAAAGTTTTAAAAAAAGACAAACAAGATATAAATTAATCCTGGTCTATATAATTCCAGAATTCACATTTATCATTAAAAGCCAAACAAACCTGACATACTTTGTAGTGAGGAACAGTTACTGTACAGTTGTAAAGGGTACTTTTTCCACTCTAATTTTATATGTAGGTCTTATATTTATAAAGAGACACATTATTTTGGAACGCATAAATTTAACTATGAGAGAGGAAATTTCTTGATATGTATCTACAAGTGGTTCTCAATAATTCAAAGAGTGGTTTTTAGTGATAAGATCTTGGGACCACTGCCATGTTTTAATCAAGTTCTATTTGAAATTCTGAAATATTAATACTATTTCATTTAAGTAAAATCAACTTCTATTACCAGAATAATTTCAATAGAATTTAATGGAAAATCTTGAATAGTTATGAGTCATCTCCTATTAATGAACACATCAAAACTTCAGTAGATAATTAGAAGTATGAAAGAAATATGTATATTCAAGTAGAATAGCAACTCTCAAAAACAAGTCTAAGTTTTAGTTCAATACATAGTGGACTTACACTCTATCATAAATGTTTAAATTCAAGCCTTAATACAAAACTATTGGATGTTTTACTTTTATAATGCATGTCTTTCTAGTTTAGAATTCATACTTTCAGTAAGTTGAAAAATAAAAACCAAAAATTCCAACAGGTCCACTTCCAGTTAGTGTTTTTCTTCAAATCAAAAGTGACATATAGAGCAACATTTAAAGTAAAACTCCCCTCATGGAGTAACACTAAATGGTACCATGCCCTTCTTTCTTGCAGATACAGACCCTTAAAATAATTGAGTTTTACCAAAGATGTCCAAAAGTTTTTCTAAATATACTAGAGTGGGACCATTCTGACACAATAACGTATGCCACAAACTGCCAAAGGCTGTAAAATGTGCCACCAGTATAAATTGTTTTAAAAACGGAGTTGGGCAAGTATTTGGAGAAAAGAAATACTGAACGGCAGATCTGCTAAATCAACGGGAAGCGATGGGCAATAAATGCCAAGCTACTGAATTCTTGCAAGATTTACTGCAAATTCTTCCTGTGCAGTAGCCTCATTTTTTTTTCTTGTAAGGAAAATGAAGTTATTACAAGGTATCATGCCAAATCTCATGAAATGTCATGACAGAGCACTAAAAAATGGTCACTTTCTGCATGAAGCTCCTGAAGATGATTCTGTAGTATTAAAACTCCCCAGTGAACTACAGCTATTTTTAGGGGGGGAAAAAAAAACTTTGTTCATTTTATTTAATTTCTTAATACAGGGCATTTTTTATTATTTTGTGTTTTTACATTTAACATTTATTTGGAAGACTTCCAGTAATGTCACTGTTCATGGAAACTAACCTGTTATTTTTTAATAAGGAAGAAGTCATTGACTCCTTCCCAGATAGGGCATGTATTTAGCTTTGTTTTTCCAGTAAACAAGATGCATTTCAGTTTTAGTCACTTTCCCTGACCCACATATTACTAAATACATTTATTTATAGAACTGAGATTTATTTAACAAAATTAAACTAACAGGCATATGCAGAGATGTGAACCATGATGATGGTGTTATAAACACTACAGTAGTTACCTACAAATATTGGGTCAAACTCAGTGGATCAGAAACTGAGTTCTCTAAGCCAGACACAATTCCCCACCAACACACTGTCATTCTTTCTGTAAACCTCTTTCGTTGAATCACTCCAGAATCCTTTCCTCAAACTGTAAACATTGGAATCGACCTTGGGTTCTCTTCCTCCTTTATACCTACTATGATGGACTCAGAGATGTTCCACCTCCCAAATCTCCCTGCAAAGATGCTCTTGTTTCCCAGATACTAACAAAGGCTGTCACCAGACAGTCTTTGGCAGTTGGCCCCTTCAGGGGTTGCCTTGGCTTCAATGAACTGCCTCAGCCAAAGTCATGCTGTTGGGAGTGTGACCTACATCCAATGATTAATTTTACAGGGAGTATAGAAACCCACTAATTTTAGCCCAAAGCAGGACATCTCTGACGAGGAATTTCAGCTTCAGGATCCCCGTTAGGTCTGCTGAGACTGTTTGGACTATATCACAGCTGGATTTCTCTCTCTGCCCATCCCTTACTTCTTCTTTCCCCTTTCTAAAGGTACTGATAACATCATCAACCCTTATAAACACCCTGAACACTAAACTGTCTCAAAGTCTGCTCAGAAAAACCTATATGCTATCCTTCCATACATCACCCCTTAAATATTTTCAGTTGTACCTCTAATTATATAAAAAATGCATCTAGTTTTATCATCTTCATTGATTCTGCCTCATTATAGTCTATCATTTCTACATGAGGTCAAAGAGAGACCTCCTAAATGAGGTCATCTTTTCTAGTCCTGTACCTTCAAGTACATACCCCACACAACCGGAAAGAGCTTTAGTGCAAAATAGATTGTCTCTTTCTTTATTCCCTTAGTGATCACCCAACAGTTACAGAATAAGGTTTATATCCTTTACACTGCATGCCAAGTCTTCTATTTTTAAGTCATGGTGTACTTTTTCAATCACAACACATTTTATTCAATCTTGTATACCCTGGATTTCAGCCTTGCTCACTGTTTCTTCTTCCCTAAATGTCTGCTTCCCCTCAACCTTGTATGTTTGCATTGATTTCTCTTCCTGAAATATTATTCTTTGTCTTGTAAATTTTTCTTCCCAGATTCAGCTAAAACCACACTTTCTCTCTGATGCCTTTTTGAATTAAATCCTCTCCGATTTCCAAAACTGAGTTGAGTGCTCCCACTCTCTGCTGCCACAACTCTCTGTGCATATGTCAAAAGACATTGTTGGAATTCCCTGGTGGCGCAGTGGTTAAGAATCCGCCTGCCAATGCAGGGGACACGGGTTCGAGCCCTGGTCCGTGAAGATCCCACACGCCGTGGAGCAACTAAGCCCGTGTGCCACAACTACTGAGACTGTGCTCTAGAGCCCATGAGCCACAGCTACTGAAGCCTGCATGCCTAGAGCCCGTACTCCGCAACAAGAGAAGCCACCGCAATGAGAAGCCCGGGCACCGCAACGAAGAGTAGCTCCCGCTCGCCGCAGCTAGAGAAAGCCTGTGCACAGCAACAAAGAGCCAACAGCAGCCAAAAATAAAATAAATAAATTTATATAATTTAAAAAAATGTCATGTTGTATAATTTTACTTTATCAATCCATTGCTTTTATTAGAATTTAGTTTCCTGATGGTTGTGAAGGCCTTTACATCTCTATCAAAGGCACTGGCACATAGGTGTTCTATAACTTACGTAGGCTCTGAATAACTAATGAACACATTAAATAAGTACTTTAAAATTCTTTTCTCAGTTGAAAATAATTATGGTTAGTAGAGAAACAAACAATATTGATATAGATGGGCTTTGATTTGTCTGATAAATTTTACATTCATCTGACAAACTTCACTTCTGAGGAGCCCTATAAGTGGATAATTTTCTATATAGGATTTTTATCTTTCAAGTATTGATTAAAAGAGCTTTGATGAAGATAACATTTAGTCGGATATGATTTAAAATTACTGCTTAAGTCCTTTTATAAACATTTGGCATTAATAATAAAGAAAATAAATTTTGTAACCAAAGGTTTCCTCTCTTAAAATATGAACAAATTTAACAAAGAGGCTATAAAATGACATATACTGTGTGCTCGACATGTGTGGGTTGTTTGCATATTTACATTTATCTTACAGGTATACAATTTAAAGAGATAAATCACATTTATTTTCATATTTTATATATATGTGTACAGATATAGATTTTAATGCTCTACAGTTTTAAATTCAGAAGGACAAATAAAGGCCAAACTACAATTTCTCTGGTTTATCTTATTTTTTCAAGTTCTCTTTTTTATCAATCTTACCTTTAAATTAATGTGTAGGGTCTAAATCAATATCCTTCCAGGGCTTTTGTTACCTTATCTTGATGTGGTGTTTCTGAACTAATGATAAAAATGCAGCTTATGTTTAGGTTTAGCTCTTCAATTTGAATCTACTGAAGGGCGAACGTACTTCTTTGAACTATCACAACCTTTTAGATTAAAAATAATTATTTTCTGTTTTAATAAAACAGCAATATTGTTGTTCTTTTTCTTCTCCTTCTCCTTCTTCTTTAGAAACTTTTAAATTTCTTTTAAAATTCTTTCCAGTGTTATTACTCTTCTTTGTAGATTCTCCCTGAAGGAAATTTAAACGTTCAAAAATAATTTTCCAAAAATTATTGAGGGATCTACAAATGTCATTCAGCATGATTTTCTGTGATTACTTGCATCAGACTCACTGAGAGTATGTCTGTGGGATTCCTTTTATTCATTCAAAGTCACACATCCTTTAAAAAAGAATATATAATTTTCTTTAAAGAATATAATTCTGCCTTCAGAAAAATACTTATAATAATAATTATTATTATTATAAAAAGATTTTCTTCACTGAAAGAATAGACATTTTAAATTTCAGAGAACTTGTGTTCCATTTAACTATTTTTTAGACTAAATATTCATCTCTTTTTAACAGTTTTTCATACATTATTTAATCTAGATCCTACCTTCTCTGGGTCACACTAACCATTCACGTGCATTTTTACCTAGGTGAATACTAAAAGATGGTATGCAGAACTTAACACTAATGTTCCAGTAGGCTGATAGTGCAGAGTTGCAATGAAACTACCATTATTTAGGTAGGCTAAATCACTTTAGCTTTTGAACAAATCATGCTGGAACATATGATTCATCTGCCCATCAGAAACTGCAGAAATGAAATTCTTTTTCAAACACTGGTGATTTTCTTTCAGTATTTTTCCCCTTTTTCTGCCTCCTAAGTCTCCTTCATGCTTCTCTTACAATATTTTGTTCTCCATTTTCTTTGTAAATATTTGAAATTGTTTTTATGATACCCATAGCATGCTTTTACGTTTTTTGTTGTTCTTTTTTTGTTTTTAATAAAAGAACTTTTGTGAAAGATCTCATTAGGTCCATTCTCTTATCCCAAATACCCACACTTGATACAATTGAATTGAGTGTTGTTTTTTACTGTTTCATTAATTTTTGGTAGTATTTAGATGAATGTCAGTCACATAATAGATGCTCGATTCATTTTTCCTATAATTGTCTGCAATAAAAGAAAATAGATTGCAGCATGATTTTATCAATTGCAACCCAATTTAAAAAATTAAAAATCAGATAAAACATAATCATCCAAAATTTTCAGGACTGAAAGTTAAAAATATCATAAATACCCAACCTAATTAAACAAAAATATATAAACCACTTTAAATATCGGTTTTTTAGATGATATTATTATTAAGCTACATAAGGAAAAATTCAAATCATATATTACATATAAAAGTAAGATAAAACTGTGTCTTAAGGCAGATTAGAGCTACATATAAAGCAATTTGGATGAATGCTTTCAAATCTCATTAACTCATACCCTTGGGGTTATTTGAAGTTATTTTCAAAGCTAAAGCTCCAAAAGAGAAACAGTTGACAGCCTCAGGAGGTTCTTAGACATTTGAGTGCTTTAGGAAAAAGAAATTTTATTTTAATATATATATATATATATATATATATTTTGCGGTACGCGGGCCTCTCCCTGTTGTGGCCTCTCCCGTTGCAGAGCACAGGCTCCGGACCCACAGGCTCAGCGGCCATGGCTCATGGGTCCAGCCGCTCCGCAGCATGTGGGATCTTCGTGGACCGGGGCACGAACCCGTGTCCCCTGCATCGGCAGGTGGACTCTCAACCACTGAGCCACCAGGGAAGCCCAAAATCTTATTTTTTTTTTTAAATTAATTTATTTATTTTTGCTGTGTTGCATCTTCGTTTCTGTGCGAGGGCTTTCTCTAGTTGTGGCAAGCGGGGGCCACTCTTCATCACGGTGCGCGGGCCTCTGACTATCGCGGCCTCTCTTGTTGCGGAGCACAGGCTCCAGACGCGCCGGCTCAGTAGTTGTGGCTCACGGGCCTAGTTGCTCCACGGCATGTGGGATCCTCCCAGACCAGGGCTCGAACCCATGTCCCCTGCATTAGCAGGCAGACTCTCAACCACTGCGCCACCAGGGAAGCCCCGAAAATCTTATTTTAAACAAATGTTTTATTAGTCAAAATTTTAAGGAGCACTGAATAAGTGAAGTAAATACACCAATATTTAAAAGTAATTGTAACTAGTTGAGGAACTGATGGATATTTTTGTTTTGCTGTATGTCTACATTTGCTAAATTTTATTTGATAAGGAGATTATGCTTTTTTAAGCTCAGCAGCAATTTATTTGCAAGCACATGAAAGATAATACTTTAAATATAAATCATAAAACCTTTTAAAATTAGTCCAATGATAGTTATGTATCAATTTTAGATACAGTAGTATAGTAAATGGCATTAATGAAACATAAAGTGCATATTTTAAATATTATAACTTATTATATATGCAAGTTTTATCAAAATCCATATATAATCAAAATGTATACTAAATGAAAAACATGAGTACATAAACAGTGAAAATAGAAAATATTAATGTAATTAAATTCATAGGTACAACAAATATAGTAGATATTATTGGGAATATGAAGGTAAAAGTATATATCTTTAAGTTAATTATCTGTGTATTCTTAACATGACCAAAATTGGGCCAAACAGAGAAAGATACTGGGTGGGCCTAAAAGTGCCTTCAATTTTTTAAGTGAAAATAAAAGACACATTTTTCATTTTCACCAAGAACTTTATTGAACAATATATTTACCCTTTTGTTCCGCTACCTTCTGCCATTTTTCAGGCAACTTCATAATTCCATCTTCCCAAAACTTTTTATCTTTTTGAGCAAAGAACTGTTCCATGTGCCTTTTATAGTCTTCCAAGGAATTGAAATTTTTTCCATTAAGAGAATTTTGTAAAGACTGAGATGAATGGAAATCTGAAGGTGCAATGTCTGGTGAACACAGTAGATGAATCAGAACTTCCCAGACAAGCTGTAACAGTTTTTGCCTGGTCATCAAATAAACATGCTGTTTTGTGTTATCCTGATGGAAGGTTTTGCATTTTCTGTTGACTAATTCTGGACGCTTTTTATCGAGTGACGCTTTCAGTTGGTCCAATTGGGAGCAGTATTTGTTGGAATTAATCATTTGTTTTCTGGAAGGAGCTCATAATAGAGGACTTCTTTCCAATCCCACCATATACACAACATCACCTTCTTTGGATGAAGACCAGCCTTTGGTGTGGTTGGTGGTGTTTTTTTTGCTTGCCCCATGATCTGTTCTGTTCCACATTGCTGGACAGTATCCACTTTTCATAGGTCATCACAATTTGTTTTAAAAATGGAACATTTTCATTACGTTTCAGTAGAGAATTTCATGTGGAAGTATGGTCAAGGCTTTTGTTGCTTAACTTATGTGGAACCCAAACATAGAAGCAATGAACATAACCAAGCTGGTGCAAATGATTTTCAGCACTTGATTTGGATATTTTGAGTATGTCAGCTATCTCCTGTGTGGTACAATGTTGATTGTTCTCAATTAATGTCTTGATTTGATCATTATCAACTTCAACTGGTCTACCCAACCATGGAGTATTGTCCAGCGAGAAAACTCCAGCACAAAACTTCACAAACCACTTTTGACACATTCGATCAGTCACAGCATTTTCTCCATACACTGCACAAATCTTTTTCTGCATTTCAGGTGCGTTGTTACCTTTCTTGAGATAATAAAGCATAATATGCCAAAAATGTTATTTTTCTTACGTCTTCAATATTAAAATGGCTACCCCCAAATTCACCAATTTTGATGTCTTTTTTTTAAATGCACGCTGATATGACAGCTATCACATACAATCTAACAAAACTGTCTCGAATGAAGTTAAAGACAACTAAGTGCTACTAGAGCCATCTTATGGAAAAAAAGAACGAACCTTTTGGCCCACCCAATACTTTAAAGTGCAAATATATAACATAGAGCCTCAATCTGCCTTTTAAAGTATCTTTTATATTATTTTGCATTTGTTCATTGTGTATTAGAATGTAAAATTAAGTTGGTGAAAACATCAGATGAATTAGCAAAATTACTTGAGATGCTCAAAAACTGAAAATAATGCTTATGAATGAAATATTAATATAAAGATTTGGAAACTATTATACAATTGATCCAATAGGGCACATATATACACAAACACACAAAAACATATATAAATATTATGGTGAGCCATTAGCACTTGATCATTGGGATTATTTATTTAAAATATTTAGGTTGTAGGTAAAGACACTTGAGGAAAACTGGCTCAAAATGGAGGAAAAAGAATCTCTGGATCTGAGAAACAAACTAATATAAGTGAAAAATTATAAAGATAAGAAAATATGGAGGGGCAGAGTCAAGATGGTGGCGGAGGAGGACGCAGAGTTCACGTATCCCCACAGCTAGGGCGCCTGCTGGATGCTGGTGTGGGACCTCGATGCCCAAGGAGATGGGAGGAACACCCAAGCGACCGAGTAGGATGTGGGGGGCATGAGGGAGAGGAGAAGTGGAGGCTGGACAGGACTGGCGCCCCTGAGGGGTGTCTTGGAGGGGGGATGGTTTCCCACAACTGGAGGGACCCTCAGGGGCTCAGAAGTACAGGGGGGAGCACGCTGAGAGTTTTCCCTGCCAAATCAGGCCCGGGAAGGCTGTGGGGCTCCCGGGCCTGGTCCTCCACCCTCCGAAGTCCCCTCTGGGCCATGATGGTCCTAGGGGCATAGGAGGGAGGTGGGGGGAGAATAGGAGAGGCAGACAGGGAGGGGCTCTCCAGGATCAGAGTATCAGGGGAGGCATGGTGGGAGTTTCCCCTTAACACTCAGCCCTGGGAAGCCTGCTGGGCTCCCAGGCCAGGTCTCCCACCCTCCAAGGCCAAAGGCACGCCTGGGCCCCTTTTTGCTCCTGTTGAGCCTAAGCTCCACCACCCAACCCAACCCCCCAGGGCCTTTTCCAGACCTGTGGGGTCCTAAGCATAGGCCCTGCCCACCATCTAAACCCCGGCCCAGCCTAAGCCCTGACCCCCACAGTCAAGGCCTTTTCCAGCATTTTTTTTTTTTCCTCCTCTGTTTTACTATTGTGGTTCTGTTCTACCTTCTGGTTGTTTTTTCATCTATATTTTTATTTTTTTAAAATTCTTTCTAACATATCTCTTAGTTTTCTAATTTTATTTTATACTCTTTGTTATTGTTCTGCCCCTTTTTTATTTCTTCTCTTTTTCCTTTTTTTTTCTCACCACCCACATGGCTTATGGGATCTTGGTTCACGAGCCAGGGGTCAGGCCAGAACTCCTGGGGTGGGAGCTCCAAGTCTGAACCATTGGACTAACAGAGGACCTCAGACCCCAGGGAATATTCATCAGAGTGAGGCCTCCTGGAGGTCCTCATCTTGGCACCAAGACCCAACAGCCTACTCAACAGCCTACAAACTCCTGTGCTGGAAGCTTCAGGCCAAAAAATCAGTAAGACAGGAACACAATCCCACCCATCAAAAAAAAAAAAATGATGACGAAAAAATGTCACAGGTGAAGGAGCAAGGTAAAAACCTACAAGACGAAATAAATAAAGAGGAAATAGGTGGTCTACCTGAAAAAGAATTCACAGTAATGATAGTAAAGATGATCCAGAATCTCAGAAATAGAATGGAGGCATGGATTGAGAAAATATGAGAAATGTTTAACAAAGATCTAGAAGAACTAAAGAACAAACAAACAGAGATGAACAACACAATAACTGAAATAAAAAGTACACTAGAAGGAATCAATAACAGAATAACTGAGGCAGAAGAAGAAATAAGTGAGCTGGAAGACAGAATGGTAGAAATAACTGCCAAGGAGCAGAATAAAGGAAAAAGAATGAAAAGAATTAAAGACAACCTCAGAGACCTCTGGGACAACACTAAATGCACCAACATTCAAATTATAGGGGTCCCAGAAGAAGAAGAGAAAAAGAAAGCGTCTGAGAAAATATTTGAAGAGATTATAGAGGAAAACTTACCTAACATGGGAAAGGAAATAATCACCCTAGTCCAGGAAGCACAGAGAGTCCCATACAGGATAAACCCTAGGGGAAACACACCAAGACACATATTAATCAAACTAACAAAAATTAAATTCAAAGAAAAAATATTAAAAGCAGCAAGGGAAAAGCAAAAAATAATATACAAAGGAATCCCCACAAGGTTACTGGCTGATTTTTCAGCAGAAACTCTGCAGGCCAGAAGGGAGTGGCAAGATATACTTAAAGTGATGAAAGAGAAAAAGCTACAACCAAGATTACTCTACCCCGCAAGGATCTCATTCAGATTTGACAAAGAAATCAAAAGCTTTTCAGACAGCAAAAGCTAAGAGAATTCAGCACCACCAAACCAGCTTTACAACAAACACTAAAGGAACTTCTTTAGACAGGAAACACAAGAGAAGAAAACGATCCACAAAAACAAACCCAAAACAATTAAGAAAATGGTAATAGGAACATACATATTGATAATAACCTTGAATGTAAATGGATTAAATGCTCCAACTAAAAGACACAGACTGGCCAAATGGATACAAAAACAAGACCCATATATCTGCTGTCTGCAAGAGACCCACTTCAGACCTAGGAACACATGCAGACTGAAAGTGAACAGATGGAAAAAGGTATTCCATGCAAATGGAAATCAAAAGAAAGCTGGAGTAGCAATACTCATATCAGACAAAATAGACTTTAAAATAAAGACTATTACAAGAGATAAGGCAGGACAGTATGTAATGATCAAGGGATCAGTCTAAGAAGAATATATAACAATTATAAATATTTATGCACCCAATATAGGAGCACCTCAATACATAAGGCAAATGCTAACAGCCATAAAAGGGGAACTCAAGAGTAACACAATAATGGTAGGGAACTTTAACACCCTACTTACACCAATGGACAGATCATCCAAAATGAAAATAAATAAGGAAACACAAGCTTTAAAGGACACAATAGACCAGATAGATTTAATTGATACTTATAGGACATTCCACCTGGAAGTGGCAGAATACACTTTCTTCTCAAGTGCACACAGAACATTCTCCAGGATAGATCACATCTTGGGTCACAAATCAAGTCTCAGAAAATTTAAGAAAACTGAAATTTATCAAGCATCTTTTCTGACCACAACTCTATGAGACTGGAAATCAATTACAGGAAAAAAACTGTATAAAACACAAATACACGGAGACTAAACAGTGCACTACTAAATAACCAAGAGATAACTGAAGAAATTAAAAAATACATGGAAACAAATGATAATGAAAACACATCCCAAAAGCTATGGGACACAGAAAAAGCAGTTCTAGGAGGGAAGTTAATAGCAATCCAAACTCACCTCAAGAAACAGGAAAAATCACAATCTAACCTTACACCTAAAGCAACCAGAGAAAGAAGAACAAAGAAAACCCAAAGTCAGTAGAAGGAAAGGAATCATAAAGATCAGAGCAGAAATAAGTGAAACAGAAATGAAGAAAACAATAGCAAAATCAATAAAACTAAAAGTTGATTCTTTGGGAAATAAAATTGATAAACCTTTTGTCAGATTCATCAAGAAAAAAAGGGAGAAGATGCAAATCAATAAAATCAGAAATGAAAAGGAGAAATCACAACTGACATCGCAGAAATACATAGGATTATGAGACTACTACAAACAACTATATGCCAATAAAATGGACAACCATGAAGAAATGGACAAATTGTTGGAAAGGTAGAATTTTCCAAGACTGAACCAAGAAGATTTAGAAAATATAAAAGACCTATCACAAGTAATGAAATTGAAACTGTAATTAAAAATCTTCCAACAAACAAAAGTCCAGGACCGAGGGCTTCACAGGCGGATTCTATCCAACATTTAGAAAAGAGCTAAAATTGATCATTCTCAAACTCTTCCAAAAAATTGCAGAGGGAGGAACACTGCCAAATTCGTTCTATGAAGACACCATCACCCTGATACCAAAACCAGAAAAAGATATCACAAAAAAAGAAAATTATAGACCAATATCGCTGATGAACATAGATGCAAAAATCCTGAACAAAATACTAGCAAACAGACTCCAACAACACCTTAAAAGGATCATACACCATGATCAAGTGGGATTTATTCCAGGAATACAAGGATTCTTCAATATACACAAATCAATCAATGTGATACACCATATTAACAAATTAAGGAATAAAAACCATATGATCGGGGCTTCCCTGGTGGCAGAGTGGTTGAGAGTCTGCCTGCTGATACAGGGGACGTGGGTTTGTGCCCCGGTCCGGGAAGATCCCACATGCCGCAGAGCGGCTGGGCCCGTGAGCCACGGCTGCTGAGCCTGTGCGTCCAGAGCCTGTGCTCCGCAATGGGAGAGGCCACAACAGTGAGAGGCCCACGTACCGCAAAACAAAAAAACAAAACCTTATGATCATCTCAATAGATGCAGAAAAAGCTTTAGACAAAATTCAACACCCATTTATGATAAAAACTCTCCAGAAAGTGGGCATAGAGGGAACCTACCTCAACAGAATAAAGGCCATATATGACAAACCCACAGCAAACATCATACTCAATGGTGAAAAACTGAAAGCATTTCCACTATGATCAGGAACAAGACAAGGATGTCCACTCTCGCCACTCTTATTCAACATAGTTTTGGAAGTCCTAGCTATGGCAATCAGAGAAGAAAAAGAAATAAAAGGAATACAAATTGGAAAAGAAGTAAAACAGTCATTGTTTGCAGATGACATGATACTATACATAGAAAATCCTAAAGACGCCACCAGAAAACTACTAGAACTAATCAATTAATTTAGTAAGGCTGCAGGATACAAAATTAATGCACAGAAATCTCTGGCATTCCTATATACTAACAACAAAAAGTCAGAAAGAGAAATTAAGGAAACGATCCCGTTTACCATAGCAACAAAAAGAATAAAATACCTAGGAATAAACCTACCTAAGGAGGCAAAAGACTTGTACTCAGAAAACTATAAAACGCTAATGAAAGAAATCAAAGATGACATAAATAGATGGAGAATTAAACCATGTTCTTGGATTGGAAGAATCAATATTGTGAAAATAACTATACCACCCAAAGCAATCCACAGATTCAATGCAATCCCTATCCAACTACCAATGGCATTCTTCACAGAATTAGACCAAAAAATTTTACAATTTGTATGGAAACACAAAAGACCTTGAATAGCCAAAGCAATCTTGAGAAAGAAAAATGGAGCTGGAGGAATCAGGCTCCCTGACTTCAAACTATACTACAAAGCTACAGTAATCAAGGCAGTATGGTACTGGCACAAAAACAGAAATAGAGATCAATGGTACAGGATAGAAAGCCCAAAGGTCAACCCACACACATATGGTCACCTAATTTATGACAAAGGAGTCAAGAACATACAATGGAGAAAAGACAGCCTCTTCAATAAGTGGTGCTGGGAAAACTGGACAGCTACATGTAAAAGAATGAAATTAGAACATGTCCTAACACCATATACAAAAATAAACTCAAAATGGATTAAAGACCTAAATGTAAGACCAGACACTATAAAACTCTTAGAGGAAAATGTAGGAAAAACACTCTTTGACATAAACCACAGCAAGATCTTTTTTGACCCACCTCCTAGAGCAATGAAAAAAAAACAAAAATAAACAAATGGGATCTAATTAAACTTAACAGCTTTTGCACAGCAAAGGAAACCATAAATAAGATGAAAAGACAACCCTCAGAATGGGAGAAAATATTTGCAAGTGAAGCAACTGACAAAGGATTAATCTCCAAAATATACAAACAGCTCATGGAGCTCAATATCAAAAAAACCCAAACAACCCAATTAAAAAATAGGCAGAAGCCCTAAATAGACATTTTACCAAAGAAGACATAAAGATGGCCAAGAAGCACATGAAAAGATGTTCAACATCACTAAATATTAGAGAAATGCAAATCAAAACTCCGAGGTATCACCTCACACTGGTCAGAATGGCCATCATCAAAAAAATCTACAAATAATAAATGATGGAGAGGGTGTGGAGAAAAGGGAACCCTCTTGTACTACTGGTGGGAATGTAAATTGATACAACCACTATGGAAAACAGTATGGAGGTTCCTTAGCAAGCTAAAAATAGAACTACCATATGACCCAGCAATCCCACTACTCGGCATATATTCTGAGAAAACCATAAGTCAAAAGGACACATGTACCCCAGCATTCATTGTAATAGCCAGGACATGGAAATAACCTAAATGTCCAATGATAGATGAATAGATAAAGAAGATGTGGTATATATATACAATGGAATATTACTCAGCCATAAAAAAGGAACAAAATTTGGTCATTTGTAGAGACGTGGATGGCCCTAGAGACTGTCATACAGAGTGAAGTAAGCCAGAAAGTGAAAAACAAATACCATATATTAAAGCATATATGCGGAATCTAGAAAAATGTTACAGATGAACATATTTGTAGGGCAGGAATAGAGACATAGACGTAGAGAATGGACATGAGGACACAGGGCAGGAAGGGAAGGGTGGGACTAATTGGGAAATTAGGTTTGACATAAATACACTACCATGTGTAAACTAGATGGCTAGTGGGAACCTGCTGTATAGCACAGGGAACTCAGCTCAGTACTCTGTGACGACCTAGATGGGTGGGATAAGCGGGTGAGAGGGAGGCCCAAGAAGGAGGGGATATAGGTATACATATAGCTGATTAACTTCATTGTACAGCAGAAAGTAACACAACATTGTTAAGCAATCTTACTTCAATAAAAAAAAAAGAAAATATGATGTAGACATCTTAGCCATATTTTACATTAAAGTCTGAAATTCAATTAAATATTACAGAGCAGATACATCTGAGTTTTTCTCAGTCTGAAAACGCTAACAAGACAAAAGGAAAATTCAAAGATTTCAGTTTCAGCAGAAAGAATATTCTCATTTTCTTCCTGGTCCAATTAATGGGTGTATTAGGAGTGATATTTATCTAATTTTAAGAGCACAATAAATATTTGACATAGGAAGCCTGCTGGAATCATATCCAAGTTAAAGCAACTAGGCTTTGCTTTAGTGAAGTTATATAAAGTTTTCAAAGCAACTCAGTGGTCACATGAGACAGTATAACACACCCACCAGAATGACGAAAATTTTTAAAAATTAACAATGCCAAGCAGAGTGATTTAAGTAACATTGTTATACTAAGGGAATGGAATTATGTACATTAATAAGAATAAATGAGTGGACTTTTTCACAATCAATGAGTAACATAGGTGAATCTCATAAAAATAAGTTTAACTAAAAACAGCCAGACAGATAAATGATGTAAAACTGGTAAATCTAAACAATGGTGATAGAATTCAGGATATTGGGTTCTTAGGGAAGAGGGTTGACTGGAAGGATCCAAGAAAGGAGCATCTGGGTACAGTAACTATCTATTTCTTATCAAGCTTGTGGTTCCAGGGTACATTCATTTTGAGAAAATCCATTGAGCTGACCATTTGTGATTTGTGTATTTTTCTGTATGTGTTCCATAGAATTTTACTTTAAAAAAAAGAATTATGTTAGATGGAATAAAAAACTATATTCATATTCTACAGATTGGAAAAGGAGCCACATTGAAATCTTTGTTTAGGATGTAGAGTTTGAAAGCAGTAGAATCAGCTCTTAGACAATGATTCCTCGAAAAGCATCACATTTGCTATAGAGAAAAGAGGGGGGATGAGGTAAAAATTCACATGACTTAAAAGGTTGAATTCAAGATCTTTGTGACTGTATTTTAAATGCATGCTTAACAATAAATACCTCATTTCTAAACATAAGTGGAAATTGAATGCATTCGATTCAGAATAACTGAGAACTATATATTGAAGTTGGAGTGACCTCCTCTTGGATTGGGAACACATTTACTCAGTCTTTCCTGGTTCATGGACCAAAAACATCAGGAGAGAGAAAAATGCAATGTCTTTTTAATTACAATGCTACTTTTTAACAGATATAATAAAATTAGAGTTTTTATTCATGACAAAGCCATGGATCTGATAAATTAATGCCCTCTGGTTTTGTCCTAAATAAAATGTCTGATTTAGGAAACTACTTTAATCCAGATTATATTTTCATTCACATGAGTCTAAAATTCAAAGGCAAATGAATGGGGAATAAATAACTAGCTAATTAAGCCTAGCACAAAAGTGGAAGTGATTCTTTGTCCACAAAATGGGGAAGTGAAAAAGAAATGATATTGCATTACAAAGGAAATCATTTCATGCAATAAAACATCCACTATTACTTGTTTTTGTGTTTTGGTGGGGTTTTTGTTTTTTCTTTTTCCCATTAATTTACAGGGACAGGATATAACTTTTAGAGTGGACCAGAGAAGCAAAGTTTTCTCTTATTTCACTTGATCTGAAGTTGACTCAGATAATCAAGTCCCTGGAGAATGTGAAAGGACAAGAGTTTAAAATGCAAGGAGTGGAGGAGACAAACTGAAGCTACACAGGGGTTACGGTAACTTAAGTGGAACAAAAGGCATTCCTAAACTCAGACTTAGGTACAGATTTTCAGCTTCCCTGTATCATTTAGTAGCTTTCAGTTTACTTATAGCAAACACTATCAAACTTTTATTGCTACAATCTTAAGGGTCAGGGAGTTTTCAGAAATCTTCATCTTAGACATTTCCAAGAGTCTGGGCATAAAACAGACAGATGTCGTTTCGGGGGGCTCTGAGGAGCTCGGGTCCTTTATGTCTCAATGCAGAAAGAATTCAGTGCGAGGCAAGGTGATAGATAAGAAGTGATTTATTAGAATAGGGTGCTTGTGAGGCTTACAAGTGGGCAGGAGAGGAGATGCCAGGCCGAGAACTTAGCGGGCTACAGATTTATAATCAAAGGAAAAGTGGGGAGGGGGAGAAGACCACCTTCCTCCTCATTCTTGAGTAGACGTCACGCTTCCATCATCAGCTCCTCCTCCGGGTTGGGCAGGGGAGTTTTCTTTCCCCCACATGGTCAAGCTAGGACTGTCATGGCACTGTGGAAAATTATTTTAGGTCTCAGTACAGTGAGGATCTTTCACTTTGAAATGTCACCTTTCCATAAATTATTGGTTTTTTTGTGTGCAGAGAACATGTCCTAGGGGTCATTAACTTACTGAGCTTACTGGGCAGGATGTGGGTCTTATGCCACCATTGTTTTATTGTTTTGGGGGCACATCTCCTGCTTCTATGGCATGGTTTTGCTGCTAAGCAGGCCTGCTTGGTTTTGTGGTTAAGCCAACCTGCTTTCTTGAGTGATCATTAACTTACAGGGGTCTCCCATATTTTTTTCTTTACTTACAATCCCCTAGTGGAATTAACTATTTAATCACCTACTTTGTCCCTTTACTCTGTCCCTATCAGGTAGAGGGAAATATAATGGGCCACCAAAGATGGCATTTTCTACTTCTAGTTAACCATGGAACTCATGGGAATGTGAGCATTTGGGGGTTTTGAAAACTGACTTCTATTATGCCTTATTATACAAGCATGAATGCAGAGAAAACAGATTAGTTTTAAATGAATGACAGTAGGCAGCAATTTCATGCTGATGCTATATAGCTGACCTTATTTATAAATTTTAATACATTTAATTCTGTTTTGGAATTAAATATATGGCTTTCATGCAAATGTCCACAGCTCATGAAAGGCAATAAGTTCATAAACTGTGCCGTTAATAAAATTATTTGTTATAGAAAATATTCTCAGTTTAAAAAAAAAACCTCAATACTTGCTAATGTGGAAAGTATACATATTATGCACAGTTATTTTAAAAACTACAATATAGAATTACTTATGCAATGAAATAATATTTCTCAATGGCCTGACATATATATCTCTGGTCCTGCAGTGTTTACAGATTCTTGAAACATACTCTCTACACATCTGAGACACCTGGCCTTTAACTTGCAGTCGCCTCTGTCCACTACCTCTAAACTCAGTCATGAAGAGAGGCAAAATAAATTTTGAGCCAACACAATGTAATTTGTTACCTAGTGCAATTGTTGCTGGTCTAGAAATCCAGTTGTGGTATTTGGAACTCAACAAAAGAAGCAGAACAGCAGGGTGACAGAGATTCTGGACTCTACAGCTAAATAGCCAGATTTCAGACCCCAGTTCCTCCGGTCACTAGCTGTGTGGCCCTGAACAAGTCACTTAATCCCCCTCTACCCAGGCTTTCTCATTTGTAATCTAGGGATACTAATAATAATGCTAACCTTACAGGGTTATATAAAAATGAAATGGATTCTTAGTTGTAAACTGCTTAGAATCAAGTCTGGCACATTCATATTCATAAATTTAAAACATAAATATATAACTCTAGTCTCCACTTGGTTCGTTTCAATTCACTCTGGGCCAAAATCACTGCCCAGGTGATGGCCTGCTTTCTTGAGAGATGTAATATTTTCCTTTAACTCTAAATGGGTAGGCCAGGCTCCACTATGGTGCTAATGATATGCACGATTGCTCACTAAATGCTTCCTGAATCTCTATTACACTGTCATCAAGTTCTTCCTGTCTTTTAGGAATTCTATTACCCCTATTTTAATCTCCCACATGTTTTCTGATTTGCATGATTTACTGATCTATCAAGTATTTTATGCTGCCAAGTAAACCTATCGATCTATCTACAGTCTTTTTTTGAGCACTCTCCCCATGACAACCACTGTGCTAAGTGCTTTTCTCCCTTATTTAATCCCCATGGTAGCGTTTAGGGGGTAGGACCTATCATTATCCTTATTTTGCAACCGAGAAAAGTAAAGCTTATAGAAGTTAAGATATGTGCCCAAAGTTATATAGCATGGGTCAGGCAGAGCTCACATATGAACATATTTGGTGACTATGATATCAAGTTTTCCTTGGAAGAGGGAAGTGGGTAAGTCTGAAACAGAGACAGACACCTTAAGGGTCTGTTATTCCTGTTATAGAAAAGCTCTCCCCCACTGCTTATTTGTTCTGTTCCTCCTATTCCTCCTCCTACTCCTCTTCAGTTCAGCATGGATATTTCAGCCACGTTAGTTTGGGGAAACTAAGCTAGTACCTCCTGTTTTGCTACCATCAAACTTGATTTTCCTATTCCCCTAACTATAGCTGAAGGATGTTAGCAGATAGCCATGGTTAGTTCAATAATTGATTCAGTATCCATTAATACAACATATTATTGAATGCTAGGAATTGTTTATCATGTGGGAATATAGCAGGGAATAAAACAATAACAATAAAAAGCTCAATTTCCTTAGAAGAAAAGGAATAAAGACTGTGCATCTATATCTATCTACCTATATTTACATATATATGTATGTACATATGTATACATATGTACACAGTGTAATACCAGCTAGAGGCATTATTTAAAAAAAAACTCTTACATAGCAATTGATAGTTTTATATGCTTTTAAAAAAATATTAATTGCCTTAATGTCATGTAAAATAATTACAAGGTAATTAGAGTATACTTTAAACTGAAACTTCAAAACATTGCTCATGATACACTGGCTCTACTATTATATGCAGACACAAGAAATAATCTTATCAGAATCATTAAACAGAGGTGGTTAGATGTAATCATACTCATAATCCACAGAGAAATTTCATGGATATTTAAAGTATGAAAAACCCATCAAATAGAAACAGAGGAAGACAACGTAGTGAACTAGTTGCAGATCTAACCTAAATTATGTTTATATCCTTAGATGGTGGCACAGAAAGTCACCTAGCCAAAATAATTAATGTGTTTATGTAAAGATCTGTCAAATGGATGAGTTTACTCTTCTATTCCTGGGGCAACGTGCCTTAAATGATTCCAAAGAAATATAAGAAAACATTTTTCTTCCCATAAGTGTGTTTAAGATCCTCAAGTACTTGTATCCCAGTCCTATTAAAAAGTTAAAATATTCATCTATTAACTGAAGATCTAGGCTAAAACTTGATGATTAGCAATTCAATTTATTTTCTTAAGACCCATAATAAAAATTCCTAAAAATATATGACCAAAACTACAAATTAAGCATCACTGTCTTTTTGGCATAAAGGAGAATTGTTTTTTCAAATAACTTTTTATTCACATTTGAACAATCAAATGTTTTAAATTATTGTTGCTGAAATAATAGTTTTGTACATATATAGATATGTAAAGTCCATCTTTGCCAGTTCATGTGAAAGAGGGAAAAGTAATGTTTGTAGAGTTTGGACTGTAACATGTTATTCAGAAAACAGAAATAACCTCTATGTCAAGATTTAGAGGAGGCAACGTAATCCTAATGTCCAAAAAGAAAGGGAATGAAAAAAGTAGTAGGAGTACAAATAGGATATCAAAGACACTTAAGGGAAAAGAGAATTCTTAACCTTCTTATGCTTCCCTCTTAAATCTGAAAATGGGTTAAAATGTGTGTTATAAATTCAATGTTTTGTATTTATGCCCAGAAAGGAAATTACATTAAAATACATACATCCAAGTAAAACTGCTCAAGAAGGGAGGAGAAATTTGTCCAGTTTGCCACCTCAGCTCAGAATCTGTAGCCTCAAATCAAGGTGAATCAAAATATCATTCCCCATAACTTGAATTTTGGATAAAAATTCATAGAAATTCACTATTCTCTGCAGATTTCAGATTGTCATTTAGGTATTCCTGTTAGTCTCAAATCCAATCACTTACATCTGTTAGTTTTAATCAAGCAAGATTGGGTGCATCTAAAACAAATATTTGCCTGAACACAAAAATAAGTGACCTATAACAACCTTATATAATAATATAACTGAATTGTTCTAAAACCAGTTTACTATAGTATAATAAGCAACTTGGAAATGGCACAGTTTAAGGTATTTAGATTTCTCAAATATCCTTATCAAATATCCCACTTTATTTGAGTTATAGGTTTTAAGTGAATATTTATAAAGGAATTTGCTTAATTTTTACAACAGGAATTTTGTGTTACTAAGTCTTGTTCACACCTAATTACTCTGTGCTCTCTGATCTGTCTCAATGATAATTTTACACAAATCAGCTCTCAAGACTTTCATACATTTTGAAGTCTTTAGGATACTGTTGCTTGCAAGGAAACAGATTTAGTGCATGCATTTCACAGCACATTTACTAACCATTTAACAACTTGAGTGAGACAAGCCCAACACTCTGGCTTATATTCCTTTTTATAATTTTCCCATACTCCACATTATATTTTAGCTAAATTTTCAGGGAAACTCAGCAAAGACAGACCTTGTTTCTTAACTCCACTATCACCCTCCCCCACTACCATCCTCCTTCTACTTCTAAAGCCTTTGGCATCTATTCCACATTCTTTGTTTTTGTAGATATCACTGACAATACACAAGATTTTACATTTGGCAAAATTCCCAAAGGAGAGAGTCTTTTGTAAAGAAGCCGGTCCTTTATCTTCGTTTTCAAGGAGGTTGTAGGGAAGGAGGTGAAAAGAGGAACACTGCCAGAAGTTGTGAAATCCCCATGCTGCCAACCATCACTGTTCCTGTACAGCTCAGTTATGCCCCTTGGGATTTCATTAAGACTATTCAATGGTAGCTGTGACACAGTAAATAGAAAAATCTACATCCAATTGTTAGAGTTCTCATATAACTCAAGTTCAACCAGCCAATGGAAAAAGACAAAGAGCCCTTTCTCCTGTTTCCTCGGGCCTTTTTGCAAGCTTGACACAACTCAAGTGAGTCAGAAGTGTTACCTGGCTCGTGTTAATTTCCCTACTCTCCTGGCAGTCAGTAGGAGGAAAACTGCAGAAAGACCTTTTTTTTCTGGATTCCCCACCTTTCTTGATCTGTATCCCCTTCTCTAGGGACAATTCTTGTTTGAAACAAAAAAAGATTCTTGTTTTAGTATCAAGATTTCCTCTCTTGCATCTGGATCTTCAGTAAAAGGAATGTGTATTGGACTGGGTGTAGGAACATTTTGAAAAATTCCAGCATGGATCATTAATCTCATTAATGTAACTGTAGAAGACCCTGTCTGATCCTAGCATGCTTCCCTAACAGAGGGTCGACTGAGCTATTCGAGGAAGTCCCCTTAGGGACTACACTCTACTTACTGCTCCAAGCTGTGAACTCACCTGCCCTGCCAATCCTGGGGTTTTCAAGCAACCAGAAAATGACATGGGATACCAGTGAAACACGGCCAGTCCACAATCAACTTATTTATAATGGCTATGACCAAATCTGTAATATCTCAGTAGTTCCTGAACATGCAGCAGCAATAATTTATTGTGTTTTAATTATTATTTTTTATTTTAAAAAGCCCTATTTATTAAGGAAGATTTTCAAACAAATACAAATAGAATAGTATAATGAACTCCCAGGTACCCATCACCACTCACTCCAACCCATGAACACTCTTATTTCATCTAAATCCTCCATTCCCCCCTCCCATATTATTTTGAAGCAAATCTCAGGCCTCATACTATTTCATCCATAAATAATTAAGCATGTATCTCAGAAAAATAAAGCCTCTAAATAAAAGTACACAGTACTATTGTCATATCTTAAAAAATTAAAAATAATTCTTTAATATCATCAAATACCTAGTCAGTATTTTAATTTGCAATTGTCTGACAAACTTCCTATTTTATTTTGTTTTTTTTTAAATTCCATATTGGAGTAGAGTTGATTAACAATGTTGTGATAGTTCCGGGTGTACAGCAAAGTAATTCAGTTACACATATACAGGTATCTAGTTTGGGACTGACATGTACACACGGCTATATTTAAAATGGATAACCAGCAAGGACCTACTGTATAGCACAGGGAACTCTGCTCAGTATTATGTAACAACCTAAATGGGAAAAGAATTTGAAAAAGAATGGATACATGTCTATGTTTTAATTATTATTTTTAAATGTACCTATAAAGGATTGACTTAGTTATATAGTTCATGGAATATTATAATTATTAATCTGTTCAAGACCTACATCATTTTTGTTTTTTCAATTTCATTTATGTATTCATCCTTTTTTTTTTTTTTTTTTTTTGCGGTACGCGGGCCTCTCACTGTTGTGGCCTCTCCCGTTGCGGAGCACAGGCTCCGGACGCACAGGCCCCGGACGCACAGGCCCAGCGGCCATGGCTCACGGTCCCAGCTGCTCCGCGGCATGTGGGATCTTCCTGGACCGGGGCACAAACCCACGTCCCCTGCATCGGCAAGCAGACTCTCAACCACTGCGCCACCAGGGAGAACTTTTCTCTCCATTTACGACTTCCCTGATCTCTAACCACCCCCAAAGGCAACCATCTAATGTGTTCATTGTGTATCCTTCTGTTGGTATGTGTCATGCTAAAACAGGTCCTTGTTTAGTTTAATAAATTTTTTACTAACACAAATGTTCCTGTATAATAATTTGCAAAATTTTTTGTTTACTTGTTTCAGTCTACACTGCATTGCTAAGTTCACCTTGTCTGTGGCTTTGGTTTTACTTTGTTTCACTTCATTCTATATTAACATATGTCCAGCTGTCATGTGGTATTCAATTCAGTGCATCAGCCACAGTTTCCTAAGTAACGCCACACTGAGGGTCCCCTGCGTTACATCCAACTTTCTGTCACAACATACATCACTGTAATCAGTATTCTTGTTCATATCCTCCTATGTTACCTATGAGGACTTATTTGGGATGTATACCTAGCAGAAGAGTTGCTCTGTTATGAGGAGTATGTGCACTTTATTTAATGAAGAACTACCAGTTTTTGCTCCAGAAAAGAGCAGTGCATGAGACTTACTATGTCCCTGGTTCCAAAACAAAAGTTTGCATTATCCAGCTTTCTAACTTTTTGTCAGGCTAGTAGGCATAAGGTGATACTTAAATGTTTTTCAGCAGTTTTATTGATATCTAACTGACATACAAGAAACAGAATATATTTAAATTGCATACCCCAACCAAGCATCAAACCCAGGCCCTCAACAGTGAAAGTGCAGAATCCTGACCGCTGGACTGCCGGGGCATTCTCCCCACCCACCACCTTTTTTTAAAAAAATAAGGTGGGGACAGAGTGGGCTTCTGGGGAACAGCAATGCCCCCTCCACTTCCTTCTGGGAGGTGCAGGGCTGGGTGCCTACGTGCCATGCTCAGGGTGGGCAGGGCGCTGTGGCTCCTCCATGGGTTCATTTATTTTATAGTTTATTGTTTTTTAATGGCTTATGTGATAGGTTTTGACACATGAAACTATCATCACAATTAAGATAGTGAAAATAGCCATCACACCTAAAAGTTTTTTTCATGTCCCTTTCGAAATTTTCCCTTTCTTAGCTGGTTCATTTAGTTATTTTTTCACTTATTAGAATGGCTAGAAACTCCACCACAATGGCAAACAGAAGCAGTGAGTACTGGCATTCTTTCGTTGTTCCTGATCTCAGGAGAAAGCCTGCAGATGCCTTTACCAGTCTGAAGAAATTCCCTTCACTTTTTAGTTTACTGAGGCTTTACCAAGAATAGATGTTGGGTTTTATCCGTGCTTTTTCTGCATTTGTCATTTATATGATCATATGACTATTCTCTTTTTTAGTCTGTAAATATGATGAATTATATTATTTGATTTTTTAAATGTTAACCAACCTTACATTCCTGGGATAGATGCCGATAAATCATTATGTGTTGCCCTTTGTATATATTGCAGGATTTTATTAAATTTTTAAGATAATATTTTCATCTATGCTTATAGAGATACTAAGATTTAGTGTTCTCTTTAGTATCTTTGTGTATAGGTGTTTCACCATTATTTCTTCCTTAAATATTGATGAATACTTAAGTGAAGACATATGGTCTTGAGTTTCCTTGGGGGAAGGCTTTTAACTAAAACATCAACTCCTTTGTAAGATATAGGGCTACTATATCAGTAGACACAGTTATCTGTGTCTTCTTGAGTAAGTTTTGATAGTTTGTTTCTTTCAACGAATAGGTCCATTTCATCTAGGTTATGAAATGTATTGCAGTAATTTTTAGGGGCTTGAGGTTTATCAATTTTAGTGTGGTCTGCAAATAATTTACTGTTTATTTCATTGGGTTTCTCTATTGTTTTCTGATTTCTATTTCACTGATTTCCAAACTTTGATCTTTCTTGTCTTCCGCACTTTGCATTTCATTTTGCTCTTCTTTTTCTAGGTTCTTAAGATAGAAATTGAGGCCAATAATTCCACACCTTTCTGTCTCGAAATACAGGCATTTAGAGCTATAAATTTTCTCTTAAGTACTGTCTTAGCAGCATCCCATACATTTTGATAAGTTGTGTTTCCATTTTCATTCAGATTAATATGTATTCTAATTTCCCTTTTGGTTTCCATTTTCATTCAGATTAATATGTATTTCTAATTTCCCTTTTGGTTTCTTCTTTGACACATGACTTATTTAGAAATGTGTACTCTAGTTTGCAAATACTTAACAAATTTTCTAAAGATCTTACTGTTATTAATTCCTAATGCAATTCTATTGTGATCAGTAAACATACTTCGTGTGTGACTCTATTTTTAATTTATTGAAGCTTCTTTTTTTTTTTTTGAAGCTTCTTTTGATTCCCAGAATATAGCTTTTCTTAGTAAAATTTTCATGTGCATTTGAAAAGATTGGGTGTTCTGCTATTTTTGGTGAAGTGGTCTATGAGTCAAAAAGTTAATTGATAGTATTATACAAGTCTTCCATATCCCTGTTGATTTTCAGTCTACTTGCAATGCCTCTTGCCAACTATCCAGATCATTGTACATATTATTTATTCATTTTAAATTGTTCTCTTGTTTGCATTGCAAATTGTGTATCATTTGATTTTTTTAGTTGGTTATTGCTGACATATAAAAATACTATTTTTATTTGATCATGTATTTGTCAATATTCCTGAATGACATAATTATTTCAAGTAGCTTTTACTATTAATTTTACTGGGTTTCTTTTTTTCAGGTAGTTGATTATATCACTTGTAAATAATGAGAAACTGATCTCTACCTTTCAATCATTACAGCTCCTTTTTCTCTCTTTTCTCATGGAAATGTTGACAGTGAGTTCTTAGAGACATTTTCTTTCATCATTCTTTACTAGATCTAGTTTTGTCATCCATAAAACACATTAAAAGTAAACTGCTACTAAGTATACATAACGTATATAATTATCTTTACTTTCTTAATTTCTGCTACCCTCTTCTTGAATTTATTTCTCTTCTTCTTTGAATAGCTCCTCCAGGAGTATTTTCAAAATATGATTGTATGACAATCTAAGGCATTACTTGTCTGAGAATATTCTTATATTACTCTAGAATTTTAATAATATCTTGGCTGGATGCAAAACTGTAGTTCTAAAATATTTCTAATTGTCTGTTTTTATATTTTCTTTAAATATTTAAAAATATTAATCCATTGTCTTCCTTCCTCCAGGAGGCTCATATCTTTTTCGTTTTTAGGCTATCTGTTCTTTATGTCCAGTGTGTTGTTTTTGCTTTATTATATTTGCATTCTTCAGTTGATTATAATTTTTTACCTGTGAGTTCATTGTCAGAGGCAGTAACCTGGTAAGCCAGAAATCTTTTTTAAAAAAAGTATGATTTGAAGTGTTTCCTGATTTCTGTTCTTAAATATTTCTACCATGTCCAGTAACAAACTACCAAAGTGTTGTCACTGAATTCAGAGTTGGGAAGAGAGGTTCACAGTTGGCTATCTGTAATAGGCACAAACTGATTCCAACACACCACCAGATCAGCTACTCTTACATATAGAATATATTGAGGAAGGGATAAAGCTAGGAACACATCTTACCCTTCCAGTTGAGTTGGAGAGGAGAGGCAATCAGTCTTAGGATGAGGATCCCAACCATCACAGATTCAGTGAGGATCATATTCCTTTGCTTTTACTCCAATAGACAATTTCTCTGTTCATTATTAAATTCTTAGAAATATGAAGAATTGGAAGGAAACAGTTACCTTAGGTTCTAAACCAGTGTCCCTGAAGGTGAAGGAGAGATAATGCATTTGTGGAATAAGAACTCAAGTCAGTTTGATCAGTCTTCAAAAGGTTTTAAAAATTGTGCATTCCAATGTGGTTTTACCCTGCTTGGTAAGTTCTATATGGGAGAACTGGACTGCTGTTACCAATTTCTGTGGTGAAGAGGCAAAAAATTATTATTAGATGACAATGATGGTATGGGGACATGGCCAGAACCAATCTTTAAGAATTACCTTCACTTGGTACTCTCAGTGCTGCCCCTAGGTGTCTTTCACCCCAGGCTGCAACCATGAACACTCCCCTCTCTCCCCTGCACACACACACACAGAAGTTCACAAGAACATTTAGTTCCCCAACAGTTTCTAATGTTTTGTCCTTTTTGTTAATTACCTCTTGCATACTTTCTCTCTCATTTACTTAGTTTCATCAAGGTCGATCTTGAGGAAGGGAACTTGCAACCCTTCAAAACTTCTCCCCAGAACATCCTATAATTTAGACTACTGTAAATTGCACTATGATATGAATTTAAATCAGGCTATCTGTGAAGAGTCTCGATAATTAATTTATCACTTTTTCATACTGATTGTTTTCTATTCTAGGGATATTAAGTTTAAATTCAATTGGAAGATAAATAAGGAATTAAATCCAATTCAGCTGTTACATAACATTTTAGAACAAACAAATAAACCAAAAATGAGTAAGTCTTGACTGTCACAAGTAAGGAAAATACAGAGAAAATGTCTTCTTTTTCTTTTCCCAACACTCTTACACCCTAAAGCTGCCTGTGTATTGAAAAGGAAATAATTTATTCTACACTGAAATATAAATCTAAGAAAGTTTTACAGCAGAGGTCTACCAAGAGCTCCTGTATGTAAATTCCTTTAGCAGTTTAATTGGGCATCTAGAGGTATGTGGCCATTGGGAACAACTGAAAGTATTTATAAAAACTGAAGCATGTGAGGAAGATAATTATGAAGCCTACATGCATGAAAAATCAAGCTTCATCTTTTACTTGAAGGACAATTTACTAGAACTTGAAAGAATCTTGAGACTAAGTGTTAACAATCTGTTAACACTGGATCATTATATGCAAGGTTGGATTTTAGAGCTCTCCTCTAAAATTCCTCACGAATTTGAAAGAGGAATAAGTTACTTCCTGCAGTAACAAAGTGATTCAACTCCTTGACGACAGGTGCCAAGTAAAATTGCTGAAATTGGTAACTTTGAATATCAGACTATTCTGTTTAATTTCTTTGAAATAAAAAGTATATTTTTTATAAATTTCATTGCATGAATTACGTGTTTCCTTTAAAATAATGAAGTAGCAATATTTGTTATTTATTAAAAATTTCTTACATGGACAGGGAATATTGCCTGCCATTCCAGAAAACAAAAAATGTTGCCTACCATCCCAGTTCTACAAGGATCAAGTCATTAGCCACTGCAGCTGCCTACTTACAGTGGACCCTGAGTGTGGAGAAAAACAGGAAGCATTCTGTGTGCTGGATACTGGCCCTAGATAGTTGTAATGCATATCTAAGGAATAATTTCAATGAACCCAGATCCTTGCCTCTTCCCATACACAGAAAAACACTAAAATCATTAACTTAAGATGTCTGTTCATGGTGAGTAGCAGTAACCTTTTGATGTTCAACTACGTTTTTTTTTTTTTTCCTGGGCTACAGCCGTCAAGAAGATCCCCAAATAAAACTTAACTAGCAACTTCCAGGTTGTGCATTTTTCTTCAGTAAGCACTTATGAACATCAATTGATACATTTGATATAAGAGGAAAGAACTATACAGCTACATAAAATTAGGCAAAGTGATAAGTATTCAGGAATGAGAGGGTACCCAAAGGTATGTTTGCATTCCCTTGTCTTTGCATTCATAACACCAAACACAAATCTCCATTGACCTAATTGTAACTTTGACTGACAGCAAGTGATTAAGCAGTTTCCCCTCACTGATGAAATCTACCCACCCACTTTTATATCTTCAATATTTCAGATAGCTGGTCGGATAGGAGGATCTCATTAACTATTGCCTAAAATGTATTTAGCACCTAATACTAGGGAAAGAAATCAGTGATCAACAAATTGAAGCGGGGCTTCCCTGGTGGCGCAGTGGTGAGCGGCTAGGACCGTGAGCCATGGCCACTGAGCCTGCGCGTCCAGAGCCTGTGTTCCACAACGGGAGAGGCCACAACAGTGAGAGGCCTGCGTACCGCAAAAAAACAAACAACAAAAAAAAAACAAATTGAAGCGGATACCTGAAAGAAAATCTCACCATTCATAATTTTTCTTTCAGAATGAAGTCAAAATTAACAAAAATAGGTTTTACATTTCAAAAACAAAACCATTAATTAATATGATTCATATTCTGTAAGAATTCAAAAGTTGCCAAATCCAACCACTTATAAATAATTACACTTTTATATTTAATTCCTTAAAAGTTTTAAGTGCATCAGCTTGCTAAGGCATATATAAGTTAAATGATCCTTTCAAAAGTATAGAATTTCCATTTTTAAAATGATTCATTTGGTCACAGATTGATAGCACTTTAAGATTAATGACTGGCCACACATGTTTCATAATTCAATAATTTTCTAATCTTGTTAAAAGCATCATTTTAGACACCACTTCATTCAGGTACTACTTCATTTTTCTTCTTTATAATCTAAAGTGAATGCAACTTTCTTGTTCATAAATTTTAAACTACCCCAATTTATTTTCACAAAACTAAATATTCATACCTGCTACATGTCATTGTTTAATAAACTTGAAATTGCTTTAAAGAATCCCACCCACAAAAATAAACTCCTCACATTGTTTATTTTTTATATGTAAAGAATGGCAGAATATCATAATTTCATATTTTAGTCAAATTTTTACATTAGCAAAGTACACTAATAAATCCGTTCTTCTGCAGAAAAAAAAAATCCTTCTATTTGGAATATCTACACCTCCTATGTGGGGGTGGATCTCAGTTTATTTTCATGCCATAGAGGAAATAATGTTTTGTGTAAACTAGGGAAATTCTTCTCCGGCAAAGTACAGATTTATTTTGTTAGAGTTACCTTCACTCATAAAATATATTTTAGAAAAATAGAAACTATTTTGTCTAAAAGTAGGAAGAAATCAAACCAGTAACAATGACAAACAGGCTGATTAACTTTATCCAAGGGTAATGCCCAAACTTGTTCTTATCTCAAGTAAGAAGTGTTTATTATCAAATCCGCAGTCCCATAGAAGTGACAATTTTTTCAGAATGAGTAATATCCACATAAAGATGGAAAAATATTTAATATTCTCCTTGGTTCTTTTTTCCCTTCACTATAGAGATTCTATTCAGATTTTTATACCATTAAGTAATGTTCACAAAATGATGGAAGCATCACCAGAACTATCTTTTCCCACTGCAACACATTAAATCATATATTTTCAAAGTGGTCTAGCATCTATTGCATCATGGAAAAAGCTTCCTGGGAAAGAGTCAGGCCCTCCTGCTTAGTAGCAGAAACACCAGAATTTAAACGCATAATGTGTCATATGTATTAATGAATAATATTGGAATTAATGAAGTAAAATTATAATCATTTCTTGGACTATCATGAGTTTATGCTCTTGCTTATAAATCTAATATCAGTAATTCCTAGTTGTTTAATGACCTAAAATGTCCATATTTACACCAAAATGTTTAAATGATTAAAATTTATAAAATAAAATTAAGTTAAAGATAAGACAACTTACTTTAAAATGTAATAAATAGAAGACTTATAAGGTGGTGGCATGAATTGCAATCAAGCACAACAGAGTGATTTTCTATGACTTCAAAAGATTGGTTAAGCACACCATAAACATATGAATTATCATCATAGTGTTATAAGATCTCAAATTGAAAGTTTTGATTGATGCCTGAGATGCATTATATATGAGGTATCAGTGAGACGGGAGGTAAACCAATATGCACATTTATAAAGGAAATAAATTAGAACTCTTTAGATGACTCTTGAAATCTCTCACTAACTTTAAGCATATACAAAGCATTAAAAAGAGATTTGGTGGGAGAAAATGAACGGAAAATGTATTTTAAGGAAGAGTTGCTACTTTGTTTTGAGTTTCAACATTCACAAGAAGGAGAGAGAGGGGTGTGTGGCCCTCGCCTCAAACCTGAGAACAGCAACAGTGAGACAACTCAGAAAGAGTGGTACTTGTCTCTATTTAATGGGTCCCTTTGGGCTTGTGTTTGATATACATGCCTGAAGAATTTAAGACTAGATTCTATCCTTATTGGCATGTGGTAATATGGAAGCAGGTGAGGAGAAGGAGAGAGAGGGAGAGAGAGACAGAGAGGGAGACAGAAAGAGAGAGGAAGAGAAAGACAGACAGAGAATGTTTTAGGAAGTAGTATTGTCAACAGCATGACAAACTGTATTTCCCAAGGACTGAGATGGGTCATTTAAGAAAGATATTATATTTAGTCCCCCAAGATCTTCAGATGACAAGGAAGAATGTGGAAACTCCTAAGGAACTGAGGAAGGAGCAGCAGCTAGAGTAACAAAATCTTTATTGCCTGTGAAATGGAAGTTGTAAGGAGTTTACAAACCCATAAAATGCCCTACATGAGAATCAGGTTTAAACCCTTGCCTAGACCAGAGTGTTTGAGGCCATCTTAAGTTATTATAAAGTCAAAGAAGTCTTTATTTCCCCTTATTTTCTACCCATATTCTTAACCCTACAGGGGTCAAAATTCATGATAAGTAAGCCAGAGGAAGAGGAAACTGCCCACACCCTTCATCACAACACACTTTAGCAGAAAATATGTCCTCCATAAATATGACCCATTAGTGAACGTGGAGAAGATTTAACTCTCAACCAAGATTGTAGTTATGATTAGTTGATGAAATTAGGAATTTAATTACTTAATTGCAACTTGTTTTCTCGAGTCTGGGAAAAGGTCTGGAGCTGCCAAAGAGGCAAGAGACTTTTTCTTGCCTCTTTGTTTTCTGGTGCACGAGGAGAGGGAATTCAGAGCGCCGCTTAAAGGAGCCCCAGAGACGGGCGCAAGCAGCGGCTATCAGCATGGACCCCAGAGACGGGCATGAGACACTAAGGCTGCTGCTGTCACCACCAAGAAGCCTGTGTGCAAGCACAGGTCACTATCCACACCTCCCCTCCTGGAAGCCTGTGCAGCCCGCCACTGCCAGGGTCCCGGGATCCAGGGACAACTTCCCCGGGAGAATACACGGCGAGCCTCAGGCTGGTGCAACATCACGCTGGCCCCTGCCACTGCAGGCTCGCCCCTCATCCGTACCCCTCCCTTCCCCTGGCCTGAGTGAGCCAGAGCCCCCTAATCAGGTGCTCTTCTAACCCCATCCTGTCTGAGTGAAGAATGGACGCCCTCAGGCAACCTACATGCAGAAGCGGGTCCAAATCCAAAGCTGAGCCCCAGGAGATGTGCGAACAAAGAAGAGAAAGGGAAATCTCTCCCAGCAGCCTCAGGAGCAGTGGATTAAATCTCCACAATCAACTTGATGTACTCTGCATCTGTGGAATACCTGAAGAGACAACGAATCATCTCAAATTGAGGATGTGGACTATAGGAGCAACGATATATATATATTTTTCCCTTTTCTCTTTTTGTGAGTGTGTATGTGTATGCTTCTGTGTGATTTTGTCTGTATACCTTTGCTTTTACCATTAGTCCTAGGGTCCTCTCTGTACGTTTGTTTGTTTGTTTTTCTTTTAGTATAGTTTTTAGCACTTGTTATCATTGGTGGATTTGTTTTTTGGTTTGTTTCCTCTTGTCTTTCTTTTTCTGTTTATTACTTAATTATTTTTGATCTTTTATTTTAATAACATTTTACTTTACCTTATCTTTTCCTTTCTTTCTTTCCTTTTTTCACCCATTTATTCTGAGCGGTGTGGAAAACAGGCTCTTTGTGCTCCAGCCAAGATTCAGGGCTGTGCCTCTGAGGTGGGAGAGCCAATTTCAGGACATTGGTCCACCACAGACCCCACAGCACCATGTAATATCAAATGGTGAAAATCTCCCAGATATCTCCATCTCAATGCCAAGACCCAGCTCCACCCAATGACTAGCAAGTTACAGTTCTGGACACCCTATGCCAAGCAACTAGCAAGACAGGAACACAAAACCAACCATTAGCAGAGAGGCTGCCTAAAATCATAATAAGGCCACAGACACCCCAAAACACACCACCAGAAGTGGACCTGCCCACCAGAAAGACAAGATCCAGCCTCATCCAGCAGAACACAGGCATTAGTCCTGTCCACCAGGAAGCCTACACAATCCACAGAACCAACCTTAGCCACTTGGGAGAGACATGGAAAACAACAGGAAGTACAAACCTGCAGCTTGCGAAAAGGAGACCCCAAACACAGTAAGTTAAGCAAAATGAGAAGACAGAGAAACACAAAGCACATGAAGGAGCAAGGTAAAAACCCACCAGGCCTAACAAATGAAGAGGAAATAGGCAGTCTACCTGAAAGAGAATTCAGAATAATGATAGTAAAGATGATCAAAAATCTTGGAAATAGAATGGAGAAAATAAAAGAAACGTTTAACAAGGACCTAGAAGAACTAAAGAGCAAACAACAATAATGAACAACACAATAAATGAAATTAAAAATTCTCTAGAAGAGATCAATAGCAGAATAATTAAGGCAGAAGAATGGATAAGTGACCTGGAATATAAAATGGTGGAAATAACTATGGTAGAGCAGAATAAAGAAAAAAGAATGAAAAGAATTGAGAACAGTCTCAGAGACCTCTGGGACAACATTAAACACAACAACATTCGAAATATAGGGGTCCCAGAAGAAGAAGAGAAAAAGAAAGGGACTGAAAAAATATTTGAAGAGATTACAGGTGAAAACTTCCCTAATATAGGAATGGAAACAGTTAATCAAGTCCAGGAAGCACAGAGAGTCCCATACAGCATAAATCCAAGGAGAAACATGCCAAGACACATAATAATCAAACTATAAAAAAATTAAATACAAAGAAAAAATATTAAAAGCAGCAAGGGAAAAACAACAAATAACATAAAAGGGAATCCCCATAAGGTTAACAGCTGATCTTTCAGCAGAAACTGCAAGCCAGAAGGGAGTGGCAGGACATATTTAAAGTGATGAAAGGGAAAAACCTACAACCAAGATTACTCTACCCAGTAAGGAACTCATTCAGATTCGACAGAGAAATTAAAATCTTTACAGAAAGCAAAAGCTAAGAGAATTAAGCACCAACACACCAGATTTATAACAAACGCTAAAGAAACTTCCCTAGGCAGGAAACACAAGAGAAGGAAAAGACCTACAATAACAAACCCAAAACAATTAAGAAAATGGGAATAGGAACATACATATTGATAATTACCTTAGATGTAAATGGATTAAATACTCCAACCAAAAGACATAGACTGGCAGAATGGATACAAAAAAAGATCCATATATATGCTGTCTACAAGAGACCAAATTCAGACCTAGGGACACATACAGACTGAAAGTGAGGAGATGGAAAAAGATATTCCATGAAATGGAAATCAAAAGAAAGCTGGAGTAGCAATTCTCATATCAGACAAAATAGACTTTAAAACAAAGACTATTACAGCAGACAAAGAAGGACACAACATCGTGATCAAGGGATCAATCCAAGACGAAGATCTAACAATTGTAAATATTTATACATGCAACATAGGAGCACCTCAATACATAAGGCAAATACTAAGAGCCATAAAAGGGGAAATCGACAGTAACAAAATCATAGTAGGGGACTTTAACACCGCACTTTGACTAATGGACAGATCATCCAAACTGAAAATAAATAAGGAAATGCAAGCTTTAAATGATACATTAAACAAGATGGATTAATTGATATTTATAGTACATTCCATCCAAAAACAACAGAATACATTTTTTTCTCAAGTGCTCATAGAACATTCTCCAGTATAGATCATACCTTGGGTCACAAATCAAGCCTTGAAAAATTTAAGAAAATTGAAATTGTAACAACTATCTTTTCCGACCACAACGCTATGAGAATAGATATCAATTACAGGAAAAAATCTGTAAGAAATACAAATACATGGAGGCTAAAGAATACAATACTTAATAACCAAGAGATCACTGAAGAAATCAAAGAGGAAATCAAAAAATACCTAGAAACAAATGACAATGAAAACAGGACGACCCAAAACATATGGGATGCAGCAAAAGCAGTTCTAAGAGGGAAGTTTATAGCAATAAAATCCTACTTTAAGAAACATCTCAAATAAACAACCTAAACTTACACCTAAAGCAATTAGAGAAAGAAGAACAAAAAAACCCCAAAGTTAGCAGAAGGAAAGAAATCATAAAGAGCAGATCAGAAACAAATTAAAAAGAAATGAAGGAAACAATAGCAAAGATCAATAAAACTAAAAGCTGGTTCTTTGAGAAGATAAACAAAATTGATAAACCATTAGCCAGACTCATCAAGAAAAAAAAGGGAGAAGACTCAAATGAGTAGAATTAGAAATGAAAAAGGAGAAGTAACAACTGACTGTGCAGAAATACAAAGGATCATGAGAGATTACTAGAAGCAACTATATGCCAATAAAATGGACAACCTGGAAGAAATGAACAAATTCTTAGAAAAGCACAACCTTCCGACACGGAACCAGGAAGAAATAGAAAATATAAACAGTCTAATCACAAGCACTGAAACTGAGACTGTGATTAAAAATCTTCCTACAAACAAAAGCCCAGGACTAGATGGGTTCACAGACGAACTCTATCAAATAGTGAGAGAACAGCTAACACCTATCCTTCTCAAACTCTTCCAAATATAGCAGAACGGAGGAACACTCCCAAAGTCATTCTACGAGACCAGCATCACATTGAGACCAAAACTAGACAAAAATGTCACAAAGAAAGATAACTACAGGCCAATATCACTGATGAACATAGATGCAAAAATCCTCAACAAAATAATAGCAAACAGAATCCAACAGCACATTAAAAAGATCATACACCATGATCAAGTGGGATTTATCCCAGGAATGCAATGATTTTTCAGCATATGCAAATCAATCAATGTGATACACCATAATAAGAAATTGAAGGATAAAAACCATATGATCATCTCAATAGATGCAGAGAAAGCTTTTGACAAAATTCAACACAGATTTATGACAAAAACCCTCCAGAAAGTAGGCATAGAGGGAACCTACCTCAACAAAATAAAGGCCATATATGACAAACCCACAGCCAACATTGTCCTCAAATTTGAAAAACTGAAACCATTTCCACTAAGATCAGAAACAAGACAAGGTTGCCCACTCTCACCACTATTATTCAACATAGTTTTGGAAGTTTTAGCCACAGCAATCAGAAAAGAAAAAGAAATAAAAGGAATCCAAATCAGAAAAGAAGAAGTAAAGCTGTCACTGTTTGCAGATGACATGATACTATACATACAGAATCCTAAAGATGTTACCAGCAAAATACTAGAGCTAATCAATGAATCTGGTGAAGTAGCAGGATTCAAAATTAATGCACAGAAATCTCTTGCATTCCTATACACTAATGATAAAAAATCTGAAAGTGAAATTAAGAAAACACTCCCATTTACCATTGCAAGAAAAAGAATAAAATACCTAGGACTAAACCTACCTAAGGGGACAACAGACCTGTATGTAGAAAACTGTAAGACAGTGATGAAAGAAATTAAAGATGATAAAAACATATGGAGAGATATACCATGTTCTTGGATTAGAAGAATCAACATTGTGAAAATGACTATACTACCCAAAGCAATCTACAGATTCAATGCAATCCCTATCAAACTACCACTGGCATTTGTCACAGAACTAGAACAAAAAGTTTCACAATTTGTATGGAAACACAAAAGACCCCAAATAGCCAAAGCAATCTTGAGAATGAAAAACGGAGCTGGAGGAATCAGGCTCCCTGACTTCAGACTATACTACAAAGCTACAGTTATCAAGACAGTATGGTACTGGCACAAAAACAGAAAGATCGATAAATGGAACAGGATAGAAAGCCCAGAGATAAACCCATGTACATATGGTCACCTTATCTTTGGTAAAGGAGGCAAGAATATACAATGGAGAAAAGACAGCCTGTTCAATAAGTGGTGCTGGAAAAACTGGACAGCTACATGTAAAAGAATGAAATTAGAACACTTCCTAACACCATACACAAAAATAAACTCAAAATGGATTAAAGACCTAAATGTAAGGTCAGACACTATCAAATTCTTAGAGGAAAACATAGGCAGAACACTCCATGACATAAAACACAGCAAGATCCTTTTGACCCACCTCCTAGAGAAATGGAAATAAAAACAAAAATAAACAAATGGGACCTAATGAAACTTCAAAGCTTTTGCACAGCAAAGGAAACCATAAACAAGACAAAAAGAAAACCCTCAGAATGAGAGAAAATGAAGCAACTGCCAAAGGATTAATCTTCAAAATTTACAAGCAGCTCATGCAGTTCAACATGAAAAAAACCAAACAATCCAAAACCCTCAGAATGGGAGAAAATGAAGCAACTGACAAAGGATTAAGCTTCAAAATTTACAAGCAGCTCATGCAGCTCAACATCAAAAAAACAAACAATCCAAAAATGGGCAGAAGACCTAAATAGACATTTCTCCAAAGAAGATATACAGATTCCTAACAAACACATGAAAGAACGCTCAACATCATTAATCATTAGAGAAATGTAAATCAAAACTGCAATGAAATATCATCTCACACCGGTCAGAATGGTCATTATCAAAAAATCTACAAACAATAAATGCTGGAGAGGGCGTGGAGAAAAGGGAACCCTCTTGCACTGTTGGTGGGAATGTAAATTGATATAGTCACTATGAAGAACAGTATGGAGGTTCCTTAAAAAACTATAAATAGAACTACCATAGGACCCAGCAATCCCACTACTGGGCATATACCCCGAGAAAACCATAATGCAAAAAGAGTCATGTACCGCAATGTTCATTTCAGCTCTATATACAATAGCCAGGACATGGAAGCAATCTTAGTGTCCATCAACAGATGAATGGATAAAGAGATGTGGCACATATATACAATGGAATATTATTCAGCCATAAAAAGAAACAAAATTGAGTTATTTGTAGTGAGGTGGATAGACCTAGAGTCTGTCACACAGAGTGAAGTAATTCAAAAAGAGAAAAACAAATACCGTATGCTAACACATGTATATGGAATATAAAAAAAAATGGTCATGAAGAACCTGGGGGCAAGACGGGAATAAAGACCCAGACCTACTAGAGTATTGTCTTGAGGACACGGGGAGTGGGATGGGTAAGCTGGGACAAAGTGAGAGAGGCATGGACATATATACACTACCAAATGTAAATAGATAGCAGTGGGAAGCAGCCGCATAGCACAGAGAGATCAGCTCGGTGCTTTGTGACCACCTAGAGGGGTGGGAGGGAGGGAGACCCAAGAGGGAAGAGATATGAGGACATATGTATATGTATAACTGATTCACTTTGTTATAAAGCAGAAACTAACACACCACTGTAAAGCAATTATACTCCAATAAAGATATTAAAAAATAAAAAGTTCTAATGACAAGAGAAAAATTTGTAACTATGTATAGGATGTTCAGTAGGCTTATTGTGGTGATCATTTCATAATACATACAAATATCAAATCATTATGTTGGACTCCTGAAACTAATATAATGTTGTATGTCAATTATATTTCAATTAAAAAAAATTTGAAAATCATGATTCTTCTTACAATTTTCATGCAGTGTCACAACAAAAACTTTCTGTACTACATGAATTTTATGTCACTGGGAAATAATGATAAGTTGTTTTTTATTGATATCCCATGATTCATGCTTGTCCAATATGCTGGTTACAGTAGAAAAGAAAACTCCATCTGGGTATTAAAATACACACAAATATCCTTGAAGGTAAATGTATTTTTAACAACACAATAGATAGGTTTTCTCTCCCAACTTGAATTTTTAAATCTGGCTGACAACATTGATGGCAGAAATCCTGAATTCTTCAAAACAAAACAAAACAAAAAATTCAAATCTGCCAAATATATCCATGATGTCAGGAAATCTCTAAGCAGGTGAGGTGTTCAATGCAGAAGGAATGTAATTTAGAGGGGAACAGAATCAAAGCAGATGCTCTTTTATCTGTAGAAGTCAGAGGGATTTTTGTTTTTAGGCATGCATGTATTTTCTGTTCAGTTTCACAACTATCACAAGAGTCTAAGCAGTGTAATATAATGGATTTCACATGTAATTGTGAAACTGAAACTTTATAAGAGCACTGACTGCAGTCCTGTTAATCAGTTCTTTCCTATATTAGAGGTTATAAAAACTAACCCACTCTTTTGACATCTCATTTCAAAAATAACAAATTTGTCATTAAACCAGAGCTATAAATTCAAGTTTATTGATATCTCTATTGGCACAGTGGCAAGAGAAGCTATAAATATTACTTACATTCTTATTACTAACTTGAGATTCCAATTGAGAAGGAAGATAAATCACTCTTAGTTCTTAGAAGATAATCAAGAAATGGACAAGGAGATTATATAGTTTCCTATATAGTGGAAAATTGGATTTAAAATGAAGTTGTTCAAATTTCTACTTAATTCAAACTTATCAACTTTCCTGATATTCTAATTTCTCAATCAATAAAAGGCAGTTAAGGAACTTACACCAATAGTCTTCTCACTTTCATGCAACATTTATGTAACTGGTAAAATTCTAGGAAATAGAAATATAGTCGTGAACAACATTAGATACAGATGCCATTTCCATAAAGAAAACATCCTAGTGAATACAAGCCAGTATATTTTTTAGGATGGCACAAAATGATTTCCTTGTGGGGAATTCTCTAGTGGTCCAGTGGTTAGGACTTTGTGCTTCCACTGCGGGGGACATGGGTTCAATCCCTGGTCAGGGAACCAATGTCCCACATGCTGCGCAGTGCAGCCAAAAAAGAAAAGAAGATCCCTTGCGGTGCAGGAAGAAACTACAACTTTAAATTCTATTCTCAACTAAAAAATACTCTAAATTTTTTTGCCCCAAATTCTTCTGAACTGTCCTTGACAAGATCATTGATGATCCCACAGTGCCAAACTGCACAGATCAACTCGTAATCTGCATTATATTCAAGTTCTCAGTGGTAATTATTATAGCTGGCTACTGACTAATTCTTTAAACACTTTCTGCACTTGATCTCTGGGCCACCTCAGTGTCCTGGTTCCCCACCCAATTCTGCTCCTGTTCAGTCTCATTTACCAGGTCTTCTTCTTTTCCATTTCTAAATGTTGCTGTGCCTTTTTTTCTCTGTTCTAGATAACTTCTCTCTTTACATCTGTCCCTAGGTTATCTCATTCATTCCTTTAAGTTTAAATACCATCCACACTTTGGTAACTTTCAATTTTATTTACAGTTCTGATCACTCTCCTGAAATCCTGAATCATATATCCTAGTACCTGCTTGACATCACCATGTAGATGACTAACAAGTATCCAAGAATAACTAGGCCAGACCTAAAATACACATTTGTACCTACACATCTGCTCTTCTCTACATGATGCCTCCTCTTATCCAGATGCTCACCCAAAAAACTTTACGGCAAGCTTGAATCATCTCTTTGTCTCATAGCAAATGCATCAGCAGTTCCTCTTGCTTTTCAGTCACAGGTTCCAGTCAATATCCTTTGCTGCCTGGACACTGTTACAGTCAACTTCTCTCCTGTTTCCACTTTTTCCCATACATAGTCTCCTTCTCCACAGATTCTGAATGACCTTTTGAATATATCATTCTTACCATAACATTTCTCCATCAAACTCTTCCATTAGTTTTCTGTAACACATAAGATAATATATGACAACCTTACAATGGCTACAACATATGAACTTGCACCCCCCAAACTCCCTGGCTTATCTCTTTCCCTTGCTCTTGTCATTTCAGTCAAGACTGCTTTCCCTATGATTCTTTGAATCCACCAAACAAATACCTACTTCAGAGTTTTGAGCTTGCTCTTTCTTCCACTCTTTTCCCAAATATTGGCATGGCACCAAGTCACAGTTAATTCAGATGTCACTTCATAAGTCCTTCCCTGACCTATCTTATTAAAGATACTTAACACATATCTCATCCTGTGCTCATTATCTGTATTTTACTTCACAGCATTTATCACTAGCTTATATTATATTATATATGTTTGTTGTCTATGTACCACTAAAATGTAAGCTTCATTAGGGAAGGGACATTGTATTTTACTCACTGCAATACAGAATCTAGCAGAGCGTAAGTACTAAACAATGTATTAAGCAAAGGAATGATTGCTACATATGTTACCATGATGGAAGAGTGTTAATTCCATAATGTGAAATTGGTGCAAATATTCATCTTCAGGGTGATCCAACTGTAGTGCACTGCAGTGTACCTGTTCCCAAATAACTGAAGTTAAAAATGTGTGTTATGTGTATGTGTGTGTGTGTGTATATATATACATATATATATAAAATATGTGGATTATTATATGTATTTGAAGTTAGAAGTATTCATTAGTTTCAATAGGTATTAGATATGTATTAGTTTAATTGAAGTTAAAATTTATACTTATTATATATTATATATCTAAAACATATTTAGTATATAAATAAATATAATTATTTTATGTATATATTTACTATATCTTATACATTTTAACTTTATATGTAATATATATTCAATATATAATTATTCATATCATTATATTTTATATAAATAATAATTCTATACTTAATGTATAATATATAATTATTAATATATGTCTAGCTTCAATTAAACTAATACTAAAAAATAGAAAATAGTTTTTTTAATATTTCTTCAAAAAGCATATATTGAAATATTACTAATAATAAACCTCCAGGAGAATGAAAAACTGGCAAACCAGATATTTAATCCTATCAAGAGTATACCATAAGTCACATTAAGGAGTCAAAAAAATGATAATAAAATCAGATATGACAAAAAGTCAGAAAATTTATTTAAAATCAGGACAGTAACTATTTGAAGTAATTATTTTGATCCACTATCATTAATAATAAACTTTATCCCAATAGTAGTATATTATGCTTTGAGATAAGTGCTAATGGTTAGTAACTAGAATGTGAAGCCACATGTCTACCATTTAGTTCACTGATATTTAAAGAAATATAATCTTCATTCCAATATTTTACAAATTTCACTAAATTTAACAATATTTGAAAAATTCATACTTGAAAAACTCCATTGTCATTTATAACCTAATACCCACAAACCATTGAGAAAACATTTCCCATTCCAACTACACAAATGAATAAAATGATATATACAAAACAATATGGGAATAAACTAAAATGCATTCCTCTCTTACCAAATGATGTTAAGAGAGATAAAGAAGACAAACATCAGGAAAATGATGGAAATCTCTCAAATCTGTTTAAAAAATGAAATGCTCCAAAGCTATAATTTTTATAAGTCAAAAGAAGGTAATTCATAAAAGATATGTACTCAACAATAAATTATTTTTAAAAAACTAATAGGATGCTTTATGAAAAAACTGGGAGACTGTAACCATTGATGTGTTGGTTGATTTGACTGGCACTATAATGACTCAGCGATAAATTTACTGAATTTATACTACGTGCTTCATTCACTAAATGATTCACAAATGAAATGATGCTTCTGAGAAACTGAGCCAGCATTCTCAAAGTATTATACATTGTCATCGGTGTTACTGATTTTACATACTCAAAACATTTAGAATGGAATATAATCGTGAAAATACTTTCCCTGAAATGGGGATGAACCATAAAACAGTTGCACTGCACAGCACCTGTTCAGTATTCCATTCAAAACAGTTGTTCCAAATTTGCTGATATAGTTGGTGATGAAAAGTGACTGTAGGTAAATGGTGCCAAGCACCTTTTTAGTAGAAAAAATAATATACATATAATCAGTTTACAGCACTGTCAAGTTAAAATCACTGTTTTAAAAATGAGTGAAAATATTTTAAATGAAAATTGTACTACAATAAGAACATTTGAAAAGGAATAGCTGAAAATATTTTTACCATCATATAATTGTTACAAGACGTGAGGTCCTCCACATCCTTGCCAATGCTTGGTACAGTCAGTCTTTTTAACTTTACCTGCTCTAATATATATGTAGTAGTTTCTTATTGTGAAACTAATTTACATTTCTGTAATGACTGATAATGCTGAGCATGTCTACATATGTTTATTTGTTATCCATATATCTTCTTTGATGAAGTGACTGTTCAAATCCTTTGCTTATTTTTTGATTGAATTATTTATTATTGAGTTTTGAGAATTACTTATATATTCTGGATACAATTCCTTTAATAGAAAGATGACTTGCAAAAAGATTATTTTTCACAAGTCTGTGACTGCTCTTTTGATTGTCTTAACAGTTTTGACCAAAGAGAAGACATTCAGAATTTTGATGAAGTCCAATTTGTCCTTTTCTTTCATTTATGGTTAGTGCTTTTGGCATCCTATATTAAAAAAGTCTGTCCCTAACTTAAGTTTACAAAAACTGTCTCCTATATTTTCTTTTAGAAGTTTTATAATTTAGGTTGTCCTTTTTGTTCTACAATAGATTTTGAGTTAACTTTTGTGTCTAGTGCAAGATATGGAACTAAGGTATTTTTTGTTTGTTTATTTGTTTTATATAAAGATATACAAAGGTCATGGCAACCTTTTTTGAAAAGACTAACCCTGTTTTTCACTGAATTGTCTTTGCACCTTTGTCAAAAATCAGTGGTCCCTTATGTGTGGATTTATGGACTTTGTTTCATTCATCTACTTTTTAAAAAAATAATTTTTAATACATTTTTAAAAATATTTTTTAAATTTATTTATTTTATTTATTTATTTTTGGCTGCATTGGGTCTTCATTGCTGTGCACTGGCTCTCTCTAGTTGCAGCAAGCAGGGGCTACTCTTCCTCATGGTGCGCATGCTTCTCATTACTGTGGCTTCTCTTGTTGCAAAGCACGGGCTCTAGGCATGCAGGTTTCAGTAGTTGTGGCATGCAGGCTCAGTAGTTGTGGCTCGTGGGCTTAGTTGCTCCACAGCATGTGGGATCTTCCCGGACCAGGGATCGAACCCATGTCCCTGGCATTGGCAGGTGGATTCTCCACCTGGGAAGTCCCTCATTTGTCTGCTTTTGTATTTTTACCCCAATACCACTCTCTCTTTATTATTATAGTTTTAGTTACATAATAATGTTGATATCAGATAGTGTTACTCCTTCACTTTTGTTCTTCTTTTCAATGTTGTATTCGCTATTGTACGTAATCTTTTGGACTTCCAAATAAATATTATAATCACTTTGCAAACTTCTACTAAAAAAAAGCCTGCTGTACTTTTTCATTGAGCTCGCACTGCATCTGTAGGCAATTTGGTGGAGAATTAACATCTTAACAATATTGACTTTTCTGACACATAAACACAGTATATATCACCATTTATCTAGACATTATTTTATTCATTAATTTCTCCCAGCAGTGTTTATAGTTTTTAGTGTTTGGGTCTTAGAAATATGATATCAGATTTATCTCTCTTGTGAAGTAAGTCAGAAAGAGAAAAACAAATACCGTATTCTAACACATATATATGGAATCTAAAAAAAAAAAAAAAAGGTTCTGAAGAACCTAGGGGCAGGACAGGTATAAAGATGTCGATGTAGAGAATGGACTTGAGGACACGGGAAGGGGGAAGGGTAAACTGAGACAAAGTGAGAGAGTGGCATGGACATACATGCACTACCAAATGTAAAATAGATAGCTAGTGGGAAGCAGCCGCATAGCACAGGGAGATCAGCTCGGTGCTTTGTGACCACCTAGAGGGGTGGGATAGGGAGGGTGGGATGGAGATGCAAGAGGGAGGGGATATGGGGATATCTGTATATGTATAGCTGATTCACTTTGTTATAAAGCCGAAACTAACACACCATTGTAAAACAATTATACTCCAATAAAGATGTAAAAAAAAAAAAGACCAACACAAGGAATAGTTTACACATCAAGAAAGGAGAAGTCTCTCTCTTCAAAAATGTAACTTCTAAAGATCTGATGATCCTAATGTTGGAAGAGGTATGTTGCTAAATTTTTTGATGCCTTTTCACCCTGATCAAATATGTTCAAACCAGGGTCCTTATTTAACATAAACCTTGTAAACGCATTAAATAAGCAATCCACTCATGGTTACTTGAACACTGAATCAGTAAATTGCTTCGTTTAAAAAAAAAGGTTTATCTCTCTTTCACATTTTGATGCTAATATAAATGTTGAAATGTTACCACTTAAAAAAGCTTCAAAATTGAAAACTAAAAAAGAAACAAATCTAACAAAGGATATGGAACAACTTTCTGGAAAAGTATAAAACCTTATTAAAACTTCATATAATAAAGAATGCCAAGCAAATAAAGATATATTCATAATTAGAAGTTCCAATACCTAAAGTCCTCATCTTTGCCCAAATTGATCTACAGATTCAATGAAAACAGATAAAATCCTAGCAAGTAATGGTGTGGGTTTGTGTGTGTGTGTGCATGACTAAAACTTCAAAAACATGTTCTAAAATTTTATGGAATGGTAAAGATTAAGGAATAATCAAGGCACCAATGAAAACAATATGTGAGAACAAGCCTGAATTTGTGTAAACTTATAATAATTTAGAAAGCGCAATATTAGAATAAGAATAGATTAAGGATCAATAGAACTTAATGGAAATTTTACCATACAAATAGCATTGCAGTTTAATGGAGGAGGTTTTTAATATTTAATAAATAATGCTGAGACATCCAAGAGAAACTGGAAGCCAAACACACATACACCAAAATCCTTTCCACCATTACCAACCTATATGAGAAAGATAAAGACATAAAACTTTTAAAAACTTCTATTCCTCAGAACATATAATAAAGCAAGCGGAACAGCAAGATAAAACTGGAGGAACACATCTGTAACACATAATACTCCTAATGGATTTAAGTCCATAAAAATAAATGATGGCTACAAACACTAGTGGTAGCATTAAAATATATAAACAACCTAATAGAAAAAAGTAAATGTTTTGAAAAAGTACCACAAAGAAGAGAAAATGCAAGTAACTAAGTGAAAGAATATGCACAGCTTGCCAACCAGAAAAATCATAAGTTTATACAATCTTAAGATATAATTTATACCCATGACATTGTTAGAAATGTTAAAAAAACAAAAAACTTGACCATATCAATTGGTGGTAAGGGTTTAAAGCAAACTGGACACTTAGATTGATGAGGGTATTAAACACTTTCACAAAAACTCGGCATCCCTCATCTATTACAGTTTAAAAATCTCATTCCCTATAGCCCTAGGAATTCTACTTCTGTATATGCCCAGGGAAACGCTAAACAAGTGTATTAAGAGGTATTTGCAAAATTATGTATAGCAATAATGGCCATCAACAACACTACCCTCCGTTGCATATCTTCATAAATTTTCTCATATTTGACTTTTCATTTAACTTCTGTTAGCACCTACTCAAATGGCATATATTAAAGACTAACGTGGGGGCTCCTATAATGGGGATAATATTCTTAATGTCTGAAACAAATGTACTTTAATATCCTCTTACTTTATTCCATCTGTAAACTGAGCCATGATGCATATGTACCTAGGATAATTTTTAAAAATTGAAAGATAAACATGGAATTCATTAAACATGGGATTCTAGGTTGATATTGCATCATGAAGTTGTCATTATGTTTATTTTGTCATCCTCTGTTTATGATAAGAAGCAGACATCATTGTTCCCCTGAATGTGAATTGTCTTTTACTCTGCCAACTTTACAGAATTCTTTTTTCTTTAGTTTTTAGCTGTATGACTATGATGGGCCAAGGTATGCATTTTTGTACTGTTTATACTGACTGAGGTTCCTGAACTTTTTTCGCCTCTGCTTCCTTTGTGCTGGGCTGTTTATTTATTTATTCCTATTTGGAACAATTTCTCCACTATCTCTGCAAATATTCCTCCTTCCTTGGTCTCTTTCTGCTTCTGGAACTCTAACTGCACATATGTTAATCATATGGTATTTTCCTTCAAGTTGCTAAATCTCTGTTTAGCTATTGGTATCTTTCTCCTTGCTGTACTTCAGTTTGGATATTTTCTATTGACCTGTCTTTGCATTCAATGGCCTAGACGCAGAAAACTGCTGTATCCAATCTGCTATTAAGTTTGTCTGATGAATTCTTCAATTCAGATACTGTCTTTTTCAATTCTACAATTTCCCTTTGGTTTGCTGAGTTGAGTCTACATAGCCAGATACTGAGCTGTGCTTTAGTTCTGCTCTGCTTACACTTACTCTCAGTGCATGATAAGCTTTGAATTCTTCTCATGCCACCTTGAGCCTGGAATGTGGGCTGGGGGGATTTTCTCAGTCGGCTCCCTCTTAACTAAAGACTTCCCTTTACACTTGTGCCTCAAAGAGGTCTCTCCACGCTCTTATCCCTACCCCCGTAGTATTCTGATGTCAACTGTTACTCAGAGTGCTAGCCTGACTTGTGACTGAGAGAGCAAACTGGTCTGGCTCACCTCAGCGGTAGGGAGGCACTGTGTTCCTGGCTCTCAAAGAGGGTGGTTCAGTTATCCTGCTCTCCTCCAAGTAGTAGGCGATCTTTAATGGTCTGGAAACATGACGTTTTCCTATCTCTCCCCCAGGCATACAAGATTTTTTTGTTGCTGTTGTTCTATTCTGTTCCTCTAGCTGCAAGTAGTCTTCATTTGTGCCCTATCCCAGAAAATAAAAAGCCAACTAAGAGCAATGGATGCAGTGCTGCAGGGGAGACAGAACTGGGTGGGGCAGTATGCCTTTCCAATAGTGGCTGAGTCACACCGTCCTCTCCTGGGGGAAGGCTTTTCCAAGCTCTCACATGACCCTATCTCCTGAGGACCCAGACAGTCTGTGGAGAAGAGCCTGCTAATGCAAACACCACTTGCTCGTGCATGTTGCATACCCATATGCTACCCTGCAATTGCCTTCAGCAATATGTTACAGCATTACTGAATTCTTATCAATTAGTAATTTTCCCAATGCCTGTCCCAGGGAAGAAAGCATTCACGGTCCATCTCTCCATGGAAGCACCTGCCTTTCCTTGGATTTCAGATGAGTTGGTTGTCCTGTGATCTCAGCTCTCTGAAGTGTTCAGGAAACATCGTATTTTATAGAGCATGTGGATTTTACATTACAATAAGAGCAGCATTCTTGCCAGTTTTATATATCCTAAGCTGAAGCTGAGAATCTATTATTATTTTAACTTTATTACAGGGTCACACTTTCTTGTATCTTTACATGCATTTTTATTTTTAATATGTTCAATTTTTTTTATACAGGTGCGATAAATATTGAATCATTTAGTATGTTTGCCTTTATTCTGTTTTGGTTTTCCCAGTAAGGGCTTGTCCTTTCCTCGTGCAGGGAGTTAAGATGAAGCTAATCATAAGTCGAGCTGAGCTGGGACTGGGTTGAAGCCTTATTTAATTTCAATTCAACTCTGAATTGAATTCCAGCTGCATCCTTGAACCTAAATTTCTGATAGCATTGCAATATCTGTGTTTTCTACTCTATACCCACAGATGCTTACTTAGCAAATTCTTATGGGTTATAACTGCCTGGCCAAGAGATTTAGTTTTACACTGGGGCTCTTCCAGATTCCAAACAGTCATACCTGGGCTTTTTTTAATGAAAGCCCAAGCTTTCCTTAAAATTTAGTCTTGTTTCTCCTTATTCCAGAAAAAGTCTCTCTTTCTATGGCATGCCTCCTCCTTTACTCTCTCTTATCTTGTAGCACGCAGTCATTTCTCATTTAGGAAAAGCTCACTTCTCTTTGGAATTGTGTCCTTTAGATATTGTTGCATCCAATACACTCGGAAGGCTTTAAAGTTAAGTGTTATTTTGTTTGCTTATCCAGTGTTTTCTTATATGATGAGCACAATCTCACATCATAGCTGGAAATGAGTATATCAGGCCCTAATTTTTAATTTCATAAAAATCAAGCTCAAGAGTTTCTATTTCAGTTTTACCTTAGAGAGTTCATGTCTGTGTTTAAAGTACAATTGAAAGATTTTTTCCTTTATTGTCAATGGAAATAATAATTCCCCACTACGCCTAAGTCAAAATGTTGATGAACCAACACAACTTTCTTGTCACACTAACATCATTTCCCATTTAACAATCACATATGGCTGGTTGTTAGAAACACGCTGCAGCAGAACAGAGAGAAATTGCAATCTCTATGTTAGAAATTCCTTTATCTCCATAGTAGGATTCAGGAGCCAATTTTTTGAGTAAGGTACATTCCCTAGAGCTGATGGGGAGTTCATATTTTGCTATACTTGGTATAAAATCACTTACAATTTAATATTTTCCAAAATATTTGAGGATGTATTCAACATAATTAGGTTAAAATAAAGCCAGGTTATTTTTGCACTCTTGTGGAACAGCAATTATTCCATCATTTTACAACTCTCTTCGTTAAAAAAGATATTTACCCCTTCAAATATGCCCATAAAATATACAGACGATTTTAATATGACTCTATTAATAAGTATGAAATGAAAGAAAATTACTATAATACATGGGTAAAATCACATACCTGTTGATTTTACGTTTAATCTTGGATTTTTATCAAACTTCATTTGGTTCCCTATAGGTCACTTCAATAACCTACATTAACAAAAATATTATTTTATAGCATGTTCTTTGTTCTAATAAGAAGCATCCTAAAACAGATTCTTCTTTAAATATTAATTTTCCTAACAGGTAAAGTTTTAATACTTTTAACAAGTTAATCCTCTAAATGCCTCTAAATGGCTTAAAGTTAGATTGTAAACATATATTTTTCTATAAATCAATAATCAAAACTCTGTGAGCTGTAATAAGAAATATTCATGTGTACATACTGACTTTCCATTTTTAGTGGAATGATCTTTAAAAGAAAGTACTTTGTTGATCCATTAGTATAGACTAACAATCTTTTCAATATCTGAAAAGTAAAACATTTCATCAGTCAATTAAAATTTAGTTGATGTGATACCATGATTGTACCTACTTTAAAATATCTAAGTGACTAAAATGTTTCAAATTTATCTGAATGTTTGACATAATCACAAAAGATTATTTTACTCAGTCCCTATTAATATTTTAAATAGCTAAACCTATGTGCACTGCAACCCTTTAGGTTGAGAGAAAAATACTGAATATAAAGGTAATTTACTCTTTTAAAAAAGTCTATATTAAATCAATATTTTGCTTCCTTCTAAAAATAATTTAGTTCCTTTGTTCTTTGCACTATGACTAATAATTTAAAACTCCTATATGGAAGTACTAATGTTTTTATTGTCCCTTATTAATTACTCTCTATGAGATGAAAGCTAAAATATTTCGGGTTTAGAAGAGATCTCAGCACATAGTGGGAGACCAGGGTAACAGTCAAAATGAAATTATTACTATAGCATTCCAAACTTTAGAATCAGTCACATATAATACTATTCATATGAGAATTGCTTACAATTTGTTTTTCAATAGATGAGCCTTTAATTTGTGTCATGAATCGGCACCGTTATGATTCACAGATAGTGGAAAAGTAAAAAAGAGAGAGAGAGAGAGCTAAGCTATATGTACCTTCTGCCAGAGTAGGGAAACCTGCTCTAACAGAGAAATTAGGCTCTGCATAATGAAGCCTTTAGGGGAAGGAGATGCTACAATGTGTTTAAAGCCAAAACCACAACCAGTCTCATGGCCAAAATAGACTTGGGAGAGCATCTTTGAGCTTGTTGGTATTCTGGTGTTACCATTAAGTCAGAAACTGCCAACATCTTAGCTGTTTTCTTACTGCCCTTGACCATTTTTCCCAGAAGCTGTTACTGTGCATTCTCCTTCTGAGGTTCTGGTCATTGTTATCTTTGAATTTCTCATGCTAACCAGAAATATGAGATTTTCATATAGATTTTTATACTGTAGGGTCATGTAAAATAAGGCCAGGTTATGTCAGTACCAAGGAGATTTGCTGGATAGTTTCCTCTTCCCATTCTCTCCTAGAGAAAGACAATAATTAGACTATAAAGAAAGAAGAAAATCAAGACTTTCATAATATTTAGTCAAATACTGAACATGTGAATGAATACAGCAGTGGTTTTACATTACCAGATTGACCCTATGCTAGCATTAGCTCACTACATGAAGAATTAAACATTTAAAGAAATGTGATTAGTTGCAGAACTCAAGGGGAAAAAGATTACAGATGCTACTTTTTTTCACCCTAATTTTTTGCTTATTACCTTAAACAACAATTCAACTGTTGTGTCAGTGATAATTACTTAGATAACAAATAACTGAAACCCTCCTCCCCCTTGGCAACCACAAGTCTGTTCTCTATGTCTGTGAGGCTGTTTCTGTTTCATAGATAGTTTCATTTGTGTCATATTTTAGATTCCACATATAAGTGATATCATATGTTATTTGTCTTTCTCTTTCTTACTTACTTAGCTTAGTATGATAATGTCTAGTTGCATCCATGGCATTATTTCATTTTTTTATGGCTGAGTAATATTCCATTGTACATATGTACCACATCTTATTCATCCATTCCTCTGTCAGTGGCAGGAATGGATAAAGGTTTAGATTACTTTGATGTCCTGGTTACTGTCAATAGTGCTGCAATGAACACTGGGTTGCATGTACCTTTTTGAATTATAGTTTTGTCTGAATAGATGCCCCGGAGTGGGATTGCTGGATCATATGGTAACTATTTTTAGTTTTTTGAGGAAACTCCATACTGTTTTCCATAGTTGCTGTATTCCCACGAATAGCATAGGAGGGTTCTGTTTTCTTCACACCCTCTGCAGCATTTGTTATTGCAGACTTTTAAATGATGGCCATTCTGACCAGTGTGAGGTGGTACCTCACTGTAGTTTTGATTTGCATTTCTCTAATAACTAGTGATGATGGCTTCTTTTCCTAATAGCTCAATCATATCATTAAGAACATATGTAATTTCAATCTCCCTTCTTTTCCAATAATCCAAAGCAAACTTTCCTTTAATATCACTGACCCACTTTACATTAGGAGTCCTTTCTATGCAATCTTTGTCAATAAGAAATGCCATTTACTCACTGACCCGCATTTGGAGTTGCTATTACTCTCCCAAACAGCATTACTGATCAACAGTTTCAACTCTGATTGTTTCAAAAAAAGGAAAAATTTGCCAAATTATAGTCGATACAGTTATAATGTGGTATGCTCCCTTAATCTGTCATTTAAATTGAATGTTTCTGTCATCAGTTATTTTTACTTGACTTTTATTTGGATTCTTCTAGCTTTTACCCTGAATGAAACCCCTCACTCCTTGTCCCTCCCTCCCCAATTAATACCTTTTTGGCCAAACAGTATTATGTAGTATTGAATTCTCTCACTGGCATCTCTTTGACAATGGGAATTTCATGATGAATTTGAAAAATCCTCTGGTTATGATTAATGTTTTTCAGATTGAGAATTACATTAATGGTACATATAGAAGATTGGAATGTCCCCATCCAGGGACTGTGTGTTTGGGGAAGAGTGGGTATATCCAAGCATTCTCTCTTTCTTTTTCTCTTTCTTACCTTGGGACTGTAGGTTCTTAAGAGAATTTTTTTCGCTCTGTGAAGGTACATGATCATTAGAGTAATCCCCAAATATTCTAATCAATTTGACTTGTAGCTTTTATTGTATTCTGTTCTCAATCTTTAATTGTCAAGCAAAATCTAATTAAGTAATCACAGACTGAATTCTAGCCATACAGTATTACCATCACAAACACACATAAGCACACACACATATGTATACACACGCATTCACACATTCATACATGCACACACATGCACACACACACACATATGGCCACCCATCCACATATATTCTGCCTCATGAAAACCTATTTGGAGAAAATTATTAACAAATTACTCATTTTATGACACTTTAAAAATATCTTCTCTGCTAGTTATGCAGTTTTATAAAGCTTTTCCTGCTTTCTCTCTTCTGCTCCAAGGTTATAGACTTGTTTCTCCTATACTCTTTATCAGCTTTTCTGAACAATGCTCTTATTAACTTTATAGTATCTTTGCTCTTGTATTTGATACTGCTAACAGTAAAACTACAATTGTGTCTAGAAGAGCAGTGACAACTATGATTCCTTCTATAGAGTTTAAAGATCTACCTGACACTTGATCTGTAGTACAGATGTAAGGCTTAACTAAGGAATGTGATGTGTGTGTGTGTGTGTGTGTGTGTGTGTGTGTGTGTGTGTGCGCGTGTGCGCCCAAAACTACAAAGGCAAAGAGGCTGCATAACACGTATAGGGTACAATTTTAAACTTACTTATTTTTACTCAACTCCAGGTCACTCTGTATTTCCCCCCTCCAAAACCTGTCTCAGTGAATAAACCAATAAAATTATCAATGAATATTTAGTAAAATATTTGCACTAGGTTGGCAAACAGTGCTTCATACTTTGTCAACACATTTATACTCTAAAATCTAGTAAATTCTTGAACTTGACCTGCTTAAAAATGTATTTCGAAGTTTAGGGCCACCCACAAATTTTTAATACACAGAGATGCTTGCTCAAATCTGCAGTCACATCCCAAAAGTCTTCCATACGAATTCTGGGGTGCAGATTGTACAAGTAACTCTCAGTGTAAAATCACGAATGTAATGACTGCAAGTGAATCACGATGAATTCTATTATATATTACACAATACCAAATGACAGGATACATACAATTTAGTATCAAAACACAGAATGTTAAACTCTGAAGTCCAGATAACAGGCCTTCTACTCTGAAGAAAGTAAATCTCATGCTGGGGTTTACTGATCCCAGTATTTGATATACTGAAGTAGCTGGTTAAAGGTGGTAGAAAATTTTCACAGTTTTGACCAGAATTGACTCCTTGATACAAAACGATCCAATATGTATAAAATGAGGATAGTGATAGTCATGAGAATAAAACGTTATGTCTAATAAGGTTTGCTATCTCATTATTTCATTATTTCCCTGCTTATTGTTTTCAGATTGAGTATATCAATGTCTATTGAAAATACTTGGGAAATACAAAGTGATAAAAAATTGATAGAAAATATATGCCTCATTCATGGATTAAAAATTGAATAATTACATGATGTCAATTTTTTACCAAATGATTTACAGATTCAGTGCAGTTACAATTTTAAAAAACCAGTAGGTCCCAGCAAACTAAAAATAGAGGGGAACTTCCTCAAATTTATTTTTTAAAATCTATAAAAACTCTACAGGTAACATCATACTCCGTGGTGAGAAACTAGAAGCTTTCTCGCTAAGGTCAAGAGCAAGGCAAGGATGCCCCTACTCACCCTCCCTTTTCAATATCATACTGAAAGTCCTCGATAATGGAATAAGAAAGAAAAGGAAAAAAACATACAGACCGGGAAGAAAGAAACAAATCTGTCCTTGTTCGCGGATAACATAGAAAACATTTTCTATATAGAAACTGCATAAGAATTGAAAAAAACTCTTAGAACTAATAAGTGATTGTAACAAGGTTGCAGGTTAACATCCAGAAGTCAATTGCTTTCCTATACACCAGCAAAGAGCAACTAGAACTTGAAATTTAAAAAATAACGTTTACATTAGCACTCCCCAAAATAAAATACTTAGGTGTAAATCTAACAGGATAAGTACAAGATCTATATGAGGAAAATTACAAAACTCTGATGAAAGAAATCAAAGATGAACTATATAAATGGGGTGACATTCCATGTTCATGGTCAGAAAGACTCAATATTATCAAGATGTCAGTTCTTCCCAATCTTATCATAATACAGGTTCAATACTATCATAATCCAAACTTTGTGCATTTTGAAAAACTGACCCTAAAATTTATATGGAGAGACAAAAGAATCAAAATAACCAACACAATATTGAAGGAGAACATCAGAGGACTGACACTATCCAACTTCAAGAATTATTGTAAAGCTATAGTAATTAAGATAGTGTGGTATTGAGGAAAGAATATACAAATAGATTAATGGAACAGAATAGAGGGCCTAGAAATAGAACCACACAAATATAGTCAACTGTTCTTTTACAAAGTTGCAAAGACAACAAAGTAGAGGAAAGACAGCCTTTTTAACGAATGTTCCTGGAATATTTGGAAAATGAAAAAAATGAATCTACTTATGAATGGATTGTACATGAATGGATCATAGGTATAAATGTAAATCGCAAAACTATAAAATTCCTAGAAGATAACATGGGAGAATACGTGGATAATCTTGAATTTGGCAATGACTTTTTAGAAACAACACCAAAGGCATGATCCATAAAAGAAATAATAGATGTTAGATTTCATTAAAATTAAAAACCACTGCTCTGTGAAAGATACTGTCAAGACAATGAGAAGACAAGTTAAGGTGGGAGATAATATTTGCAAAAAACCCATTTGATAAAAGATAATTACTCAAAATATATAAAAACTCTTAAAGGTCAACAATAACATTAAAATTTGGAAGACATGCAGCAACTAGAACTTGCTTACATTATTGATGGAAGGGTGAAATGGTACAACTACTTTAGAGAACTGTTCAGTAGTTTCTTAGGAAGTTAAACAGATCTTCCCTGGGATCCACCAATTCCACAGCTGGATGTATTTACTTAGTAAAAATACTTATATGGGAATGCTCATAGCATTATTATTCATAATTAAAAAACTGGAAACAAAAGTTATTAATAAGAGAATAGATTAAGAATTAATTATAATATAATCATAGAATACTAATCAATAATAAAAGATGAATTACTGACACAAAGTAAGCTCAAAGAACATTATATTAAGACTCTCGAAAACATTATATTAAGCAAAAAAAGTCAAATACAAAGAGTGCATACTTCATAAGTCCATTTATATGAAATTCAAAAAGAGACAAAACTAATCTATAATGATAAAAATCACAAAGAAGTTACTTCTTGGGAAATAAAGTTGAAGTAGAACTGTCTGGAAAGTGGCACAGAGAAACATTGTGGTGCAATAAAAACACTCTCAGTTGATTCAAGAGGTGTTTACCAGGGAATATAAATTGTCACTTAATTTATATTTATGTTATTCTTTCAGCTGAACACTGAGATCTGTGAATTTTTTTGCACATTAATACTGCCTCAATAAAATATATAACCAATATATATAATAAAACTAATAAAATACATCTACATTATTAACATGTTCTTAGGGCTTATAACTACATGAAGTATTTCTTAAGAATGAATAATTCATTTAAATACTATTGTTTAAATACTATATTTTTAAACTACATGTTTAATGTTTATTGTATAAAGTTTTAGCTTTGTGGATAAAGTGGGATACATACAGAGGAGTATTATTATTATTATAAGTATCACAGAATGTTTGCTTATATATAAGGTATTCTGTTATAATCATGTCTGTCTGCAACAGAAGTAATGATATGTTTTTTTTTGTTGTTTGTTTTTTTGCGGTACGTGGGCCTCTCACTGTTGCGGCCTCTCCTGTTGCGGAGCACAGGCTCCGGACCCGCAGCCTCAGCGGCCATGGCTCACGGGCCCAGCCGCTCCGCGGCATGTGGGATCTTCCCGGACCGGGGCACGAACCCGTGTCCCCTGCATCGGCAGGCGGACTCTCAACCACTGCGCCACCAGGGAAGCCCAATGATATGTATTTTTAAGATAATTTCCCACTTTAGAAAATTATAAAAATACTATGAAAGGAGGAAAATGTGTACATTAAGAGGTTTTCTTCCAAAAGTGTTAAAAACTATTCTTTCAGTTTGATAGCATCTGTATCACTAGGATTCTCTCAGTAGTACAGTTCTAGCACATCCCAATCCTGGAAACAAAGATAAACTCAGAGAAAGAACTGGTAGTATATAGTCTCTGGCACTTTGATGCTAAAGGTTGTGATATTCAGGGAAACTTTTATGATAGGGACTGAGGCATTCAAATTTTTTTTTAAAGAACCATAAGTAGTTGGAGCACTGTTAACTTGGGAGATTTAACTAGGATTTGGAGAGCAAAGATTCATTTACATGCACAAATCCTGTGAATGTAGAACTCTCAAAAAATCAGGTATTCAATATCTACTCTACTAGTTCTTCAAATAAGACAAGTAATGACTCAACACTACTGAAGTAGCAGCTATAATCAGCAAATAAATAAATAAGATGATAAATATGGTAGTTTTCTCAGGTCACATTTTGTTTTCCTTTGCTGAAACACAAATGTTGACTAACCTTAAATTACTTTTCAAAAAGTGTAATGCTAGTCTACCAGTGGAATCAGATATGGTACTACCTTAATAATGCATGCCAATATTTCCAAAAATTCAATTATTTTGTCTTATATATGTTACACATTAGTGTGAGTTAAACATTATTTATGTTATCCATTAATGTAAAAGTTAAGCTCATGGTATGTCCTGTTGGTTGAGTGTGTCCTCCCAAAAAGGTACATTGAAGTCATAACCCTCAGTACCTATGACTGTGATGTTAATTGGAAATAAGGTTTTTGCAGATGTAATCAAGGTAAGATGAGGTCATACTGGATTAAGATAGGCCCCAAATCCAATGACTGATGTCAGAAAGACAGATAGGCGCACAGAGTAGTCAGCTATGTGAAGACAGAAGGCATGGAGTGATGCTACCACAATGCAAGGAGTGCCAAGGACTGCCTGCAAGAACCAGAAGCTAGGAAGAGGCAGGAAATATTCTTCTCTAGAACCATCAGAGGTAGCACTGGCCCTGATGACACCCTGATTTCAGACTTAGCCTCCAGAACTCTGAGAGAATAAATGTCTTTGCTTTAAACCACCCAATTTGTGGTAATTTGTTATGGCAGTCCTAGCAAAGTAATACAATATGTTTTTTTTTTAATTATTATTGCCTAAGGAAGTAAGACATATACATTTGTATAAATAATTTCACTTCTTGAATTTGGCTTTTTTCTTAAGTTTGCCTGATCTTTAGCAACTTTGTGAAATAGTTTCTAAAAATATATTGGTATCACTAAAATAAAATTTGAATGTACTTTTATTTTAAAATATGAAGAAGAAATTAATTATGCCTAACAATGCAATAAAATCATTACAGGACATTTGGTCCTGTCCAAAACATCCATTGAGACATTTGGTCCATGCCAAAAGCTTCTTGAAATTTGGTCCTGTCCAAAAAATCCACTAAGTCCATGCTGAAAAGTCCTTGAAATTAACTTCATCAAAAAGTCCTTGAAATTAGATCCTGTCCAAAGTGTCCATTGAGACATTTGCGCCATGGTTCATTAAATAACACAAACATTTAACTTTGTTAAAATTTCATTTACATTATTTTTATTGTAATTTATGGAATTTGAATTTCACATTTATTCTTATTCTTCCTCATCATGAAGTTTTACAGAGTTACACTCAAGTCGGTGAGCAATTGCTATCAAGTATGTATGACCTGTTATTAGCTTTATATTCATTATATCTGTTAACAATTTTGGTTCTATGAATTTACTTTTGTCAGTAACATTGTGAAGTTGGTGGCTATATTTGAGTGTGACTACCAAGAACCTGATAATTTGTTCATTGTTTTGCTATTAATCTTTTAACACTTCGATAAATCTTCAAATTGAAGGATAATGTACTACCACCAGCTTTTGAAATTTGCTATGCCAGCCTTCCACTGCATTGTTCATCCTGTGATTGTCATTCAGTACTGATGTAAAAACATTTCAAATTTCTGGTGAAAATCGTGGAGCTTCTGTTCTTCTGCCTCTGCCACATCTTCCATGTACATACATTCTGAAAACATAATCCATCAGGTCATCCGAATTTTCTTCTGTATTCTCCACAAGGTACTCAAAAATTTCATTTACATTTTCCAAAGATGCAAATGGAAATCCAAACAATAAGTATGCACACTTATGTGTGTTACTTTCCATTGTCAAATACTCATATGTTAGAACCAAAGAAGATATTTTTAGGCCCAGTGATTGTGAAAAGTGAAACAAACATCCTTTTACTCATGCATTTGGTAGGAGTAGTCGAATCACATTCATATTTGCAATTTTAAAATCCATCATGCACAATGAAAGGTTAATGTTGAGATTTCTTTCCCATGCAAATGCAAGTACTTTCATATATATATCTGTAAGTGTCTTCTTGCTTCTTCATTGTTAGTGCATAAGTCTATGGCATAGTATAACCTCATACTACACCATGCAGAGTAAGTAACTGAGTGAACTGTGTCGGTGCCATCTTGAAGGTGCCATCACTGAATAATGTGGAACAGGAACTTATAAAATCAAATATTTTCATAAGTTGTATAAATAAGAATTCTTCTCTCATCTTGAGCACTGGAATTGTTTATAAGAAATGATTCTCCATATCTGGTTACTTTATATGCCTCTAGAATTTCAACTCCATGTAATGAAGTTGGGTTTGGAGATCAAGGTGGGCTTTTAATTCTTTTTACTTGCCTCTTTAATGAGTTTGTTTCTGCTAGCATTAACAGGATCTCTTTATCATGAATATCATGGAATGTTCTTCCAAGTACCTGTGGTGATGTTCCATTTGGTTCTTCTTCTGCTATTTTAACCCATTCAGGGTTTTCCTTACTTCCCCATCAACACCAATGTTGTGCTGATGTTTTCCTGTCCTATCCTGAATGACTGTAATCTCATCCAAATCCTGATTAGTTGTACATCAAGCATTGCAGATTCTCCTCTCTCTGTGGTACCTGTACCTTTTACTGCTATCTCTGTTAAAGTAATAAAAATGGTAACAAAAATATTAATAATGTAGCATTGGCTTTTTTGTGTGTGAACATACTATTTCTGACATATTCCACTGAGAATTTTTAAATAAAGATGTATTGCCAAGCAACAGAAGAAGGGTTTTTTTTTTTTTTTTTTTCTTTTGTAGCCATCAGACCAAATATGCTCCTGGATATTTTGGATAGGAACAAATTTCAAGGACCTTTTGGTGTGGGCTAAGTGTCTCAGTGGACATTTTGGGCAGGACCAAATGTCCACTAGTTGATAAAATTTTCTATTTTATCTGTGATTCAAAAATATAACATTTGGATAAATGCTTTTGCACAACAAAATCTTATATGCTCATTTCTGTCACATCTACTCTTCTCAGAGTAGTAATTTTCATGTTAAAGTTCAAAAGCCATGCCTTGTAAGATAAAGTTTGCTCTGCATTATTTTGGATGAATTGCACAGAATTTGATTAGCTTCTCAGAATGTGGTTATTGAAATTATTAATTTAATTGACTTAAAGGCCATCAAGAGAAGAGCTAAATAACAAGATATATATATTCACCTATTTCTTATAAAAATAGTTATTTTACTAAATATAATTATCTAGTACCCTATGATATTGCTGGATTATCAAGGCCAAATCGGTCAAGATTATTACTACAAGTCAAGGCCTTGTTAAATTTAGAGGTAAATGCTTATTAACCTGCCTCTCGAGCTTTATATTTAGAAGGGATGAATAGAGTAAATTACTGTTGATGAGCTAATCTTCAAACGATCTAGTTAGCTGCCATGGACACTGTAGCCATAGCTCGTGGCTCTAAGTCTAGCACACTCTGGGCAGATGAGTGCTGGGGTGATAAATGGTGGGATGCAAATTTAAGCTGGGGCTACTGAAAATCAATGAGCAGAGATAAGGAATGTCCAGAGACAAGGACATTCCAAGCAGAGACAAGGAATATGTCTTTTTATACAAAAGATCAAAAACTTTCACAACTTGAATAAATAGTATTGAGATTTAATCTGAATAAAATCCAGAAATTATGACCAGTTAATTAGTTCCCTGCAATTTATTTATCAAACTATTTTTCATTCATGTTCTTTTAATGAAATGATTTATAATACTATAGTTCAATTTATTTTAATAAATCACTTATGGATTTCAGTATTTTCTGAACATTTGTATCCATGTGTTTTCCTGTTTTACATACTATTCTTATACATGAATTATTGAAGCAAAATATAATTTCTCAACCATTGAGTACTAGAAATAAAAACATATTAATTAAAATAGTAGACTTTATGAAACCAAAGTCACTATACAACTATGAAATACTACGATTATCATTCTCATATATTTAAATATGTTTAAGTTCTTATATGTTCATCTCTATTATATATTAGTTTACTATTATAAATATTAGGAAATTTTTAGTAATTATAATAAAATTCAAATAACAAAGATTATCAAAATATCATGGCCTATAATGAATATAGATAAAAAGTCATAGTTTCTATATACATCCTAGAATTTGTGTTCCAGATATGAATACTAATTAAAAATAAAGAACAACCTACTTTTTATTCTAGGAATCTATGATTTTTGAACCCATTCAGAATTCAATACTTAACTGAGCTACTCATTATATTACCAAGTAATGTCTAGCAGAATAATTACTACATGTTCAGTGGCAGCCTTTCCAACATAATGGATTTAAAAATATATAAATATTAATAAAAATATAAACTAACATTTAAAACATATTCATAGAATGTGTACAATGCAAATATGTATGTCAAAATGCATATGACATAATGTTTATAATATGCTGCCAATTTAATACATTACAAAAGAGCATAATCAGACTACATATTTAATATAATTTGTTATTGCCTTTAATTAAGAAAAACCCATTTAAAATTTTTAAAAATCAGTTAAAATTTATTTAAAAGACGATTCTGATTTAAAAGAAGTTCTTTCCTATTTAAAGTACCTTAAAATATCCTCAAGATCCACTTTAGCTTCTTTAAGAGACAGTTCCACATTTTAGATGTCAGTGTTAGAACCTGATGAAATAATATTTTGCTCAAACTGACATGTGCAATTTGAATTAATTGATGGCTACACCTTATAAATTACTGTTGATGAAGCACGGTTAAGAGAAAATTGGTCTACGATATTTATTAACTACTCAGGTAGTAAATACCTGCTGTCATCTATCTATTTCTCAAGTTACCCTGCTTGAGATTCAAGAGATATGCAATGTTATCCTTCCTGATATTCAAGACAGCCCTGAAGTTCATTTAAGAAAGCAGTGAACCCAAAAATCCACCCCAGAAAATTTTGAATATAACTCCACTCAGTAATACAATATCTGAGTCTGTAAAACTTGATTAACTTTCACATTGCATCTATGACATATTTTGAGAGAATTAAATGAGCTAAAATAGACAAAACAAACAAAAGCAACAAAAGTTAAAATATAAGTACAACCAGTCATGTTTTTCTCTTTGCACCAATTTGTCATATAACTTAATTTGATCTCCAGTGAGTCAGATAATATTCCTCTCTTAATATTCCCTTAACAATTACAATAACTGAGCTTGCCAATATCATCAAATGAAGTGAACCAATAAATTGAATTGCCTCCACAATAGTTTACTCTTAAAGCAATATCTATTATATTACTATTTGGAAACTGTTATCAGAAATAGCATAAGCTGAAGAAATTTCATATTTCAGATAAAGGACCGTACTTAAAAAACTAGATTTCTTTAGCTTTTTGCACATGAATCATTATTTCTGCTTATTCTCACTAGAACCTTTGCAATTCCTGATGTCCCTGCCTGCAGTGGTATTCTCTAAATAGTTGCATGGCTGGATTTTCCTTGGACTTCATGTCTTACAAACATCAAACATCATCACCTAAAAATGTTTTCTTTGACCTAAACTAGCATAATCTTCATAACACTTAGTGTCTAAAATTATCTCTCTGTTGTATTTATTCACCTTTTCCTTTTTAAACTATCTCGTGTAAGCTCCATAGAAGCACAAATCTTTTTTTTTTTTTTAATTAAGACAATTTTTTTAGAGCAGTCTCAGGTTCACAGCAAAGTTGAGGGAAGTCTGAAAATAAAGGAAATCTCATTTCCAATGGGGTCAGGAAGCCCTAAGGGGGAGCTCTCATGCACGACCACTCATCACACAGCTTGCTTACTCCAGCCTGAGAAAGTGTACCTTGCATCCACCACCAGGAAGAAGTTTACTTTACAAATCCCAACAGGAAGAAGAAGGATTTTCTCTTCACCCAGCAAGAGCTCAACCAAAGAGAAGCTGCCATAATTCAGCCAATTAGAAGCCACCAGCATCCTGAATTCTTGATCACATCCAACAAACTTTCACTCAGAAAAGCTCCCCCAAGATCCCCTTTCCCCTACAAAAGAACACTCCTCTCCTTTGTAATCTGAACTTGCCTATGCTTTGCCATCGTTTGCTTGTCCCGAATTGTAATTCCTCTACTATTCCCAAATAAACTCTGATTTCACTGATAGAATAACTGGCTATTTTTACAGAAATTTCTCATGTACTTCCCTGCTCCCACACATGAATAGCCTCCTCCATTATCATCATCCCCCCACCAGAGTGGCACATTTGTTACAACTGATGAACCTACATTGACAAAAAAGAATCACCTAAAGTCCACAGTTTACATTATGGTTCCCTCTTAGTGTTTCACATTCTGTGGGTTTGGATGAATGTATAATGACATATATCCATCATTATGGTAACATACAGAGTATTTTCACTGCTCTAAAAATCCTCTGTGATCTGGCTATTTATCTTCCCTTACCACAATGCCTGATCTTTTAACAAACTCTGTTGTTTTGTCTTTTCCAGAATGTCATATAGCTGGAATCATACAATATATAGTCTTTTCAGACTGGCTTAGTTCATTTAGAAATATGCATTAAAGTTTCCCCATGTCTTTTCTTGCCTTCAAAATTAGGCAAAATCAGGCAAAATTTCTTGCCTAATTTTTTTTCTGAATAATAGTAATATGTATTAAAGGTTCCTCCATTTTTTTTCATGTCATGATAGCTCATTCCCTTTTAGTGCTGAATAATAGTGCACAATTTAGACATATCATTTTCTTTATCCTATTGAAGGACATCTTGGTTGCTTCTAAAATTTGGCAATTATGAATGAAGCTGTAAGAAATATCTGAGTGCACACTTTTGAGTGGACATATATTTTCAACTGGCTAAAAAAAATATTTTATTTAGATAAATACCCAGTAGCATGATTGCTGGTCTATAATAAGAGTATGTTTTGTTTTGTATGAAATTGCCAAAATGTCTTCCAAAGTGGCTGTACCATTTTGTATTCCCACCAACAATGAATAAGAGTTTCTGTTGCTGTACAGCCTCAGCAGCATTTGGTGTTTGTCAGTGTTTGGGAGTTTGCCATTCTAATGGGTGTGTAGAAGTATTTCACTGTTTTAATTTACAATTGTCTAATTACATATAATATTGAGTGTGTTCTCATATGCTTATTCAGCATCTATATATCTTCTTTGGTGTGGTGTCTATTCAGATCTTTGGCTCATTTTCTGAATGGTTCCTTTTCTTATTGTTCACTTTTAAGAGTTCTTTATATGTTTTGGATAACAGTTCTTTATCAGATGCGTCTTTAGCAAATATTTTCTTCCAGTTTCTGGCTTATCTTCTCATTCTCTTGAAAGTATATTTTTCACAACAGAAGTTTTCAATTTCCATGAAGTCCAATTTATCGATTTTTCCATTCATAGATCATATGTTTATGACTAAATCTGATCATAATTCACATCTCTTCTAAGTGGATTTCTTTTTTCTTATCTGTCACTTCTAAAGCCTTTTAATCTTAATATCACAAGAACTGAGTAAGGAATGAGTTATTGAAAATTTTCAAAATAATTGTAGTGATATCCATTAGGCAAATAATAGTTGTATGGGTGTTAAATATATTTATTTTTATTAGTCTTATTGAGATGTAAATTAACAAAAAACTGCACATATATACAATTTGATGGGTTTGAACATATGCAAACACCCATAAAACCACCATCACAATCAAATTAATATATCCATCCCCTCCAAATATTTCCTCTTGTCCCTTTGTTTTTCTTTGTTTGTTTGCTTTGTGGTAAGAACACCTGACTTGAGATCTACCCTCCTAACAAAATTTTAAGTGTACAATATGGTTTTGTTAACTACAGGCACTAAGAGATATCTGCACTCCCATGTTCAATGCAGCATTATTTACAACAGCCAAGGTATGGAAGCAACCTAAGTGCCCATCAATAGATGAATAAATAAAGAAGATATGGTGTGTGTGTGTGTGTGTGTGTGTGTGTGTGTGTCTGTGTATAAAATGGAATATTACTCAGCCATGAAAAAATGTAACCTTGCCATTTGCAACAACATGGGTGAATCTAGAGGGCATTATGCTAAGAGAAATAAGTCAGTCAGAGAAAGACAAATACCATATGACTTCATGTATACATGGAATCTTAAAAAGAAATGAACAAATGTAACAAAATAGACACAGAGTTAAAGATACAGAAAACAAACAGGTGGCTGCCAGAGGTGAGGGAAGTGGGCAAAGGAAAGAAGTAGGTGAGGAAGATCAAAAGGTATCAATACAAACTTCTAGTAGCAAAATAAATGAGTCACAGATATGAATTGTACAGTGTGGGGAATACAGCCAATAACTATGTAATATCTTTGTATGGTGACATATTTAACTAGACATCATAGTGATCATTTTGAAATGTATAGAAATATAGAATCACTACATTGTATAACAGGAACTAACATAGTGTTTTAGGTCAATTATACTTCAAAAACAAACAAACTCATTGAAAAAGAGATCAGATTTGTGTTCATAAGATGAGGGGTAGGTGGAGGGGAAATTGGATGAAGGCAATCAAAAGGTACAAACTACCAGGTATAAGATAAATAAGTAGTAGGGATATGATGTACAACATGATAAATATAATTAACACTGCTGTATCATAAGAGTTCTTATCACAAGGAAAAATATTTTTTCTATTTCTTTAATTTTGTAACTATATAAGAAGATGGATATTCACTAAACTTTTGTGCTAATCACTTCATGATGTATTAAGTCAAATCATTAGGCTGTATACCTTAAACTTACATGGTGCTATAGGTCAATTATATCTCAATGAAACTGGAAGAAAAAAAATGTGGTATATGCATACAGTGGAATATTATTCAGCCTTAAAGAAGGAAATCCTGCCAAATGCCACATATGGATGAAACTGGGGGCATTATGCTATCTGAAATAAGCCAGTCACAGGAAAAATACTTCAGGATCCCCTTTGTATGAGGTCACTAAAATAGGCAAACTCACAGAAGCAGAGAGTAGAATGATAATTGCCAGAGACTGGGTGGGAAGAGGAAACGAGGAGTTGTTTGAAGGGTATAACTTTTCAGTTATGAAAGATAAAGGCATTCTAAATGCATATATTGAAGCAGCCTTAGAAATTACAGTTTGTTAGTAACCTATCCTTTCTCTAAAAAGAAAACTATATGACTTCTTTAATCCTACATTCCCCAAATCCAGGGGTACAATCCACTTGAGGATACTTTAATTCTTTAATCACAATTATTATTTAATGTTTAAAGTTATCTAGAGCAGTAGAAATGGAGACATGCTTGTAGATATACTAAATATACTAAAAGACCTAAACCATTATATTTCATTTCTTTGTGAATTATATTCTTTAGTAAAAGATAAATCTGTACCAACAAGTAGCAAAATTGCTTACATAACTTCAGGGACTTTTCTTTCCGAAAACATGTTTGTTTATATGGTGTTCTATCCCTCTCCCAAGAGTGTTTTACAGCCTAGAGGCATAAGAAATGTTCTAGATGAGATGGAAAGATTTGTAATAAGGGAACTAGAGGAGATTGACAATTTTCTTGGCAAGCAGACCCTAAAATCTAAGGCAACTGTATACAGTAATATGACATTACAGTGGGAGGTAAGGAAGAGTTAATGTTTCTTAAGAATGGAATTCTAGGCTATTAATTAAACAATTTCTTCAGGATTGTCACTTTTTTATGGATGTGAGTCAAAGTGCAATTTAATGAGAAGGTGTATCCTCTGCCATTAAATCAATTAAATACATATTTAAAAATCGTACACTAAAGTTCTCAAATTCTTGTGCAGCACTTGCAGCCCTCCATACTGCCTCACTATGCTCTTTTATCTCTGGGTATAATATTTATTTCTAATAATTGCATTCCTTACCTTTGAAATGAGGTAACTGTGGGGGGATAAGTTTATCATGCAAAATATATTAATCACCCTCCTAGGTCTTAGAAGTATTTTAGTGCATGTCAAGCCTTGAAAATATCCTGGGGGTGTAATGGTGTCATTATGTTCACATTTTGAGTTATATCCCATTGCTTAATATTTGTTTTGAAAAAGACAGCCTCATCAAATCACAGGCTGCTCACTTCGCATTGCAGTCCATACTCACAAAATATAAGGAAAATGGAACAGAGTTGCTGGTTAACTTAGAACAAAATGTTAATTGATCTCTATTTATTTTACCTAAACATACTTGCCTTGTGAATCTACCCAATCAGATGTTTCTATAGCTCCTGGAATAATTGATATTTCAAGTAAGGTCAGTAATGCAACAAGATGAGGGTCACATTTATAGCCTGGCTCCATTGTTTCTTGTTTCCCTACATTTATATCTTGAACTCCTAAAGAATAAGCTCTAACTTGATGGAGCAAAATTATTCTGTGCTTCCACAGCATAAAGTGCTTTCAATTTCCTTCTCCATTTAAGAATTGATAAAACTTCAATTATTTTTCTGCTTTATCTTTTCAGAAAAAGTGATAATTTTTTAAACTGAAATTTTATTTATACATTGATTTTTGTTATTATTTCTTAGGAAAGTATCAGATCTCCACCCCCAGATGGGGATGAAAAGGCTCACAGCCATGTGCAATTTCTTGAAAGCCTATTTAGAATACAAGGGAAGAACCTGCAAACTCTCATGATTTCTTGCTTTGAGTTAATAGAGGGATGGTATTTCTGAGAGGTAATATCTTGGGAAGTAACTCCTCCAAGTATTCAGATACATCATCTAGGGACATATGTATCCATCGAAAGTGGATAGGAAAGCAGGGACCTGGGGTATGAAACCAAAGAAATAAAAACCAAAAGTCGATACCAAACAAAATACTCTTCAAAGGATTAATATAATGGACGAGACTTCAAAGAGGTCAAAATGACCTGGGCTTTTTCCTTCACTCTCTCCTTCCCTCCCTCCCTCCCTCCCTCCCTCCCTCCCTTCCTTCCTTCCTCCCTCCCTCCTTCCCTCCCTTCCCTTCTTGAAGGCCATCTATCTATCTATCAAACAGTATTATACATATTGTGATCTATTTTAACATTTATATAACAACATGCAAAACCAAGCATGCATGCAAACGTGCAGAGCTGGGCCTCATTCAGAAATACTGTCAAAAGTCTGCACTGTAAGCTCTGCATGATTGAGAAGCTAGGCAGGGCAAAATAACCTCTCAGAATTCTCCTGTGATAGTCACTGGCAGATGATAGCAGTCAGTCCCTGGAGGTACTTTAGGGTTGCAGCTATTCTCTAGAGAATATCTTGTACTCTGAGATGGGTTGGGAAGAATCATCAAGGAAAGAAAGCAAATAGTATAGAATTCTGAGAAAGATGCCTCTTTTATTCTTGTGGTTTAAATAGATTCATGCTTTGTCATAAGCATAAGCCCACAGTATACATAAACACTAATTTTTTTTTTTTTTTTTTTGGCGGTATGCAGGCCTCTCACTGCTGTGGCCTCTCCCGTTGCGGAGCACAGGCTCCGGACGCGCAGGCTCAGCGGCCATGGCTCACGGGCCCAGCCGCTTCGCGGCATGTGGGATCTTCCCGGATCGGGGTACGAACCCGTGTCCCCTGCATCGGCAGGCAGACTCTCAACCACTGCGCCACCAGGGAAGCCTCATAAACACTAATTTTTAAAAGGATGTTATTTCTATAGATAAGTTTTTTACAATCAAAAGCAAAAAAAGGATTCGTAAATTATATTCCAAAAATAATTTTAGAAGTGCAGATATCAGCATGTAGGCAGGTAAACATGTCTCTTTTTAGAGGATGGACCTGGGTGGTTTCAGAGGCAACGCTGGCAGCCTGTTAATTACTAACAGTTTATGGACAACCTGTACTGCTGGCACCTTCTGAGAAAAATCCATAAACTTTCCTCCCCAAAAAGTGTTAAGGCATGGCAAATAAATAGTTTCTACAAATGTAGTTCTCTTTTACAGGTGTTATAAAGAGCATGTTTTCATTTACAAAGTATTTTTCAACCATAGTATAAATGGCTTTTGCACTGGCATTTGGTTTTATATTATGTTCATTTATTTTCTTTTTAAAAGAAATCTTTCTCTCTTTTTACAAAACAAAGTCCGAATCAATATTCACATGAATAAAAGCTGGTTTAATAGAATAATGGATTAGAAACCAAAACAAATGAAATGCTGCCACTATAAAAGGTTTTTCTTTCCCCTTAACAATTCAAAATAAGAAAATTGAATTAATATTTAACCTCTCATTACTATAGCCAGTTCAAATATTAATTGCCATCTTCTGTATAGATGGGACTTTCAGTCTTTACTTCTGAGTTGTGACACAAAATTTTGACATTTAAATGAACTATTGGAGGAGAGTTAGGAAAAGAGAGAAATGATGCCAAAATTACTGAAATCTAAAGAATGCATCTATTTGTTTAAGCCCTGATTTAGGCATCACTGCTCAGAAAAAAACTGTTAAGCCTTACTTTAAACAAGAACAAATTAAGTACTGAATTTACTCTCCAGAATTTTCTTTGATAATTAACAAATTGTTACTCTTTCCTATATATTGCTTCTATCAATCAGCTGAGCAGGATGGTAAAATTGTGATGATAAAAGTATTTTAATAACCAAAAGCCATAGGAATCACATTAGCCTGGAATAATAAAGATAGGTAGCAAAACTTCAGGCAAGGTGAGGCAAGGCTCTTCCTTTTTTATTAGTTTTGCTTGTACTGATGGAAGATTAAAATGGTAGAGGGAGGTTTTATTTGCTATACTTAAAGCTTTGGCAAAAATTATCATAGCTCTACAGTACAAGCAAATTTTAACGGCCATAGTCATGATTTAGGACAGTTTTGATTATCTGTTCCTTTAAGACCAGTTTTGGAGGTTACCAATCAATGATCTATGACCTAGACATTCACTGAGTCCTCTTTTGTTTGATCTGAGGGGTGGTAATTTTTTAAGCTGTTTTTATAATTAAGAAAATCTCATTTAAAAATTCCAAATTTTCAGTTTTTCTTGAAAAATTGGAAGGTCTACACCCAAACCTCCATGTGCAAGGAGATTAATAAAGGTTACACCCTTTAGATAGGGCATTTTCTCTCTTGATTGTCACAGTTTACATCTGTTCCTATCAGTTCGTACCAGTAAGACTGGCTTTTGATTGGCATACACCGTCTTTCTTGTACACTTGCCCCTTGAACAACATAGGTTTGAACTGTGTGGGCCCACGTATACGTGGATTTTTTTCAATAAGTATATTGGAAAAGTTTTGGAGATTTGTGATAATTTGAAAAACCTCACAAAGGGCACAGCTTAGACATATCAAAAAATGAATAAAAAGTTAGGTAAGTCATGAATGCATAAAATACATGTAGATACTAGTCTATTTTATCATTTACTAACATAAAAAATACACAAATCTATTATAAAAGTCAAAATTTATCAAAACTTACCTATGTTAGCACTTACAGATGATACCATTTGCAGGTGAGAGAAATGTAAACAAATGTAAAGATACAGTACTAAATCATAACCTCATAATTAACTGCAGTACATACTCTACTACTGTAATAATTTCGTAGCCACCTCCTGTTGCTCTTGTGCTGAGCTCACGTGTTGAGAGTATCAGCTTAAAATGCCAGGTGACAATAACCATCTCCGAGTGAGCAGTTCGTCTCTCCAGTAATTGCATAAAAAATATTTCATGATGGATAAAGAATATGTGGTACATATATACAATGGAATATTACTCAGCCATAAAAAGAAACGAAACTGAGCTATTTGTAATGAGGTGGATAGACCTAGAGTCTGTCATACAGAGTGAAGTAAGTCAGAAAGAAAAAGATAAATACTGTATGCTAACACATATATATGGAATTTAAGAAAAAAAAAAAGTCATGAAGAACCTAGGGGTAAGACAGGAATAAAGACACAGACCTACTGGAGAACGGACTTGAGGATATGGGGAGGGGGAAGGGTGAGCTGTGACAGGGTGAGAGAGAGTCATGGACATATACACACTAACAAACGTAAGGTAGATAGCTAGTGGGAAGCAGCCGCATGGCATAGGGATATCGGCTCGGCTCGGTGCTTTGTGTCTGCCTGGAGGGGTGGGATAGGGAGGGTGGGAGGGAGGGAGATGCAAGAGGGAAGAGATATGGGAACATATGTATATGTGTAACTGGTTCACTTTGTTATAAAGCAGAAACTAACACACCATTGTAAAGCAATTATACCCCAATAAAGATGTTAAAAAAAAAATGCAAAGGGCCATCTTCCCCCACCTCCTCCAAATTTGTTACTGAGATAGGAAAAAAATGTCCTTTTTGCTTTCTCCCATGTTCAAAACACATTATAGAATTTTACCCTTGCTATAAATATACATTTTACATTTGATTTTCCTAATGTTTACTGGCAAACTTCTGGGTCACTGGAAGAATTGATTCCATGGCCTCACTGGCAGCAGGGCACCAAAATTTAAAAGCAGCCTGGGGAACTGGATGTCATTGGCATCCTCATCCTAATGTCTCCTCAAACTATAAACTAATCATTTAAATTATTAAAGCAGAGTACGTTCACATACACAAGTATAAAGGTCTAAGCTAGATTTTTATTTGATGACTTCTTCCCTACTTTATTTATTAAACATACAGGACATCAGTTTTAAGTACTGGTGATCCAATTTTGGATCACAGTGAATGAGCATGAGCTTTGGAATCAGACAGCCTGGGGTTCGAGTTTGGGCTCAGCCAATTATTAACTGTGACCTTGGGCACATTTCTTTGTATAGCTCAGAGCCTGAAGCCTGTTAAGCATTGTCAGTAAACTTTGCTTGTACCAGCAATTCAGTACAAGCAAAGTATTTAATCTCTTGCCTATTCTTAGTGATCATAGTCAGAATGAGTTCAAACCACAAAAATCAATAATGATCTTTAACAGGGGAATCTTCTCCCTCTTCCCCTTGGAGAGAGGGGGCAGTAACAAAATTCCAAGTTGATTGAGGCTCCACTACCTATGAGATCATGGAAATGATTTTTCCAAGGGACCCAACAATTTGTCCTGAAAAAGCTAAGAAAATAAAATATAAAAAGTAAAAAAAAAATAATATTTCATGGTCCTTACATATTTTTCATTGTGTTTAGTGCAATAGCTTGAATAACACCATGGGACCCATATGAAATGCCACTAGTGATGCTGGAAGTGCTCCCAAGAAGCAGGGAAAAGTAACAACATTACAAGAAAATGTGAATTGCTTGATGTGTACCATGGATTCAGGTTTGCAGCTTCAGTTGCCCGCATTTTAAGATAAATGAATCTAGCATAAAGACCACTGTAAAAAAAGAAAAGGAAATTCATGAATCTGTCACTGCAGCTATGCCAGCAGGCAGGAAAACTTAGCACTTTTTGCAAAATAACTTTTTATCTCATATTGAAAATGCAGCTTTTATGTGGGTGCAGGATTGCTATAAGGCATACCTATAGATTCCAATATGATTTGAGAAAAAGCAAAGGCATTATATGACAACTTAAAGCAAAAAGAAGGTGAAGGATCTAAAGCTGGAGAATTTAAGGTCAGCAAAGGATGGTTTGATAATCTTAGAAAGAGGTTTGGCTTTAAAAATGTCAAGATAACAGAAGAAGCAACTTCTGCTGACCACGAGTCAGCAGACAAGTTCCCATGCCATTAAGAAAATCATTGAAGAGAAAGAATATTTGCCTGAACACGTTTTTAATGTAGATGGAAATGCCCTATTCTGAAAAAATAAAGCCACAAAGGACATTTATTAGTAAGGAAGAGAAGTGAGCACCAAGATTTAAGGTAGGAAGGGACAGACTAACACTACAGTTTTGTACAAATGCAGTCAGGATTATAATCAGGACTGCCCTTATCTGTAAAGCTTCTAGACCCCAAGTCTTGAAGGAAAAAGATAAACACCAGTCTTTTGGTTGTATAACAAGAAGGCCTGGACAATGAGAACCCATTCCTGGATTGATTCCATCGTTGATTTGTCCCTGAAGTAAGGAAGTGCCCTGCCGGTAAGGGATGGACTTTTAAAGTTCTTTTGATATTGGACAATGCCTGTGGCCTCCCAGAACCCCATGAGTTCAACATCAAAGGTGTTGACGTGGTCTACTTGACACAAACACAATGTCTCTAATTCAGCCTCTAGATCAGGGAGTCACAAGGACCTTTAAGGCTTATTACACACAGTACAAAAGGATTGTCAACAGTATGGAAGAGAAGAGAGAAATGAAAATCTAATAACTGTCCAGCAAGAACTGTTTGAGCCATTTTTGTGTCATCATCATCATTGCCTAAGTATCCATCAGGTGGAACATCATGTGTAAGACTTGTATTGAAGTGAATAGCCTATCCTTATATAGGCATTAGGTGATAGTTAATAAGAAACTAATAATGTGTCAGTTTTCTTACTATTTTATAACTTTGCTTTCAAAAGACTGTATTACCATATAGTATATGCCTCTCTCTTTCTGGTAACTGAAGAAAATGCATGGTGACCTATTGTCACAGGTAAATTGTTTTTTAAAAATGTAACAATGTTTCCAATACTGTATTATCAGTATGACTGTAATACTATGTACCATAAAAATGTTATAACAATCATTCATTAGTATATAGGCTAGGCTACAGTGAATCAATCACATTGCTGCTTCTTTGTTATCAATGCATGAGTCATTATACCTGTAAATAAATATGAATTTATTTTTCACATTATTTTTTCATTTTTGATGTCTAGTGTTAGAAATATGTGTAACATCTACAGTGTTTTGAGTTCTATAGGTATAGATTATATAAACTCACCAACAATGCTCTAGGCTTATTCATAAACATATTCATTTATATTCCACTTGTAGTTATTTTACACAGCTAGATAATACTGCAAGTGTTATATTCAATATGCAATACAAGACTTGCTAAGATGCTCAAAAGAATGTAATTCTTAGCCCAAAACCAGATATGAGTTTGAGGATAATATATGATCTTCAGATCAAGTAAGACTTTTCTTGACTAAGAAAAATCAATTTTAAGAATATGTGCTAATAAGGAAAATAATCAGTATGTCCACACATGTCCTTTGAGATTCTTAGTGCTATTTATTAAAAGCTTCAGTTTTTTCCAATTAATATAAAAAACTAAATTATTAAAGCACAAATAATATGTGAAGATGTTTTGTACATGAAACAAAGCATGGGATGAATTGTACTTGCTTTTAAATTTAAAATTTTATATATATTAAAAATTGAGAATGACTATTTGCTACCATGATACCAGGGACAGTGAAACAATAAATTCTGTTCTATAAACAATTTAACTTGTGGAAATTTAATCTTCTTTAAATATAATTATAGTGAGTTTTCTCAGAATCATTTCATTCTCTCCCCAGTCTTCTCTCTCTTGCTGTGATCATTATTATATTATAATGTTGTGTTGGTTTTCCTCATGACCAAACAGGCTGATGGTCAAATAATGTCCAGAATGATATCAACATTGAGCCCATTGTTGCATTACACCTTGCACTGTCCCAGAATGGAAATAAAATGGACCACAGGGAAATATCTAAGCTGGGAAATGATTGAATTTTAAGACAGACACAGTGTATGAAAGTGATCCTTTGTTTACAAGTTTTTCCTAATACAAACTGCTTTCCTTACCAGACTAAACTTGTGGGAAGTCCTCATTTATTTGTACTGCAATTGGGTTCATTTTTGAAAAAGCCATAGAGAGATCATTACATCAACAATATCCATTGCCAGTATTAAACTGCCAAATAGACTCAATAAATAATTGTGCTGTTTTCTTCCCCCTCATCTTCCTATGCTCTCCCTATTATGTACTCTTACTCTTTCATCCTAGATTTGCAATGCAGCTTCAAGGCCTCATGTTATACATCAGCCTAAGGTGGGACTATGCTGTACACTCCTAGGTACTTAACACCCTCCTGCCACCCCCACCTCCATCTGTTATTCCTCAGGCTCACTTTCATTGATCCTAAAACTATGTCTGCTCTCTAACCAGCTCCATAAACATTAAAATGCAAACAACATGTTCTACTGAAATCTCAGAAACCTTCTCCATTTCTTTTTTATAAGCTGCCCATTTGTCTAAGGAAGCATGTTTATAAAATACTCCATGACATACTAAGACAGACTGCTTTAGAGGAAAATCAGAGGTGTATCCAGGTTGTGAAGCTTAGAAAATTTGATGTGTCCTTTGTAAAAGAAAGCATAATTACAACTTTTAAATTAAGTCCAAAAGTGACTATATAAATCACAATGAATAGCAAATTTCAGAAAATTACAAATAGTGGATCACAAAATCCAGAAAAATATAATATTTTTATCCAATAACTATCTCACCACCTCTATAATATTTTTTTCTTACATTTTGATTGTTCTGATCACCATGTCAAATGAAAAGCATTTTGTAATACCATTGTCAATGTAGTAATAAAAAATATTATTCAGTCTTTCTTTAGTATAGTTGATGGAAACTTTTATTATTAGTTATTACCTAGAAAAGTTTCTTTCAACTTCAAACTTACTATTGGAAATGTTATATAAATTCCAGGGTTGTTTCCAAATTTGTTAAAACCTCTTTTGAGTTTCTTTCATGTGTGAACTTTAAGGTTTCAGGAATTTTCTTTTTGTTTGTTTTCCTGTGCAGTGTTTATGATAAGAAGCAGATATCATTGTTCCCCTGAATGTGAATTGTCTTTTACTCTGCCAGCTTTACAGAATTTATTTCTTTAGTTTTTAGCTGTATGACTATGATGGGCCAAGGTATGCGTTTTTGTACTGTTTATCCTGCCTAAGGTTCCTGAACTTCTTTCATCTCTGCTTCCTTTGTGTTGGGCTGTACATTTATTTTTTAATTTTTTTCCTATTTGGAACAATTTCTCCACTATCTCTTCAAATATTCCTCCCTCCTGGGTCTCCTTCCTCTTATGGAGCTCTAATTGCACATATGTTAATCATATGGTATTGCCAAATGTGGAGGTTAAGAGAATGAGATAGTTCACGTAAGCACAATACTTGGCATGTACTATCTATTTAATAAATAGTGCTACCTTTCTTATCTATCTCACCCCAAAACATTCCTGTAATGCAGATACTTATTGTGGAAAGTCATTAAAAAGACGTGATCTCTAGTCTGGCCCACAAGCTGGACCCGACAGTCAGAAGGTACCCCAAGGACACAGTCTTGAGATAACAGTGTAGGGATGAAATGGTCTGGACTGTGTACGTGACTAAACCCAGTTAAGGCCTCTATATAATCTTTCGAGATCCTGAACAGGCAGGTTCAGAAATAAACTTGTCTTTCAATAATTTCTCTTGCTTATTAAACCACCTACCAATCTGGAGAGTTTGCCTGTTTCTTAGATCTCTCCCTGCCCTCCATGAATGGGGCCAGTTTCAGGTAACAGGCAGGAAGCTCTGGAGGAAACTGCAAATCAACAATGCTATTATCGTCACTTTATAGATGAGGAAATTTAGGAACACAGCTAACAAATGGCAGGACCAGGCTAGGTTTCATATATCTGCCTCCTCACACTGTAGTTTATTTCTTTTCAGTTGGCACAGTGGCAGATTAACTTATCTCTCAAGGTTGACCCACAGGCACAGAGAGGGACAGGGGCCACTGGCCTAGAACTTCTCTAAAAAGTGCCCCTCTAAAGGGAATCTAGAGTTAGCACATGGAAAGAAGCTCTATCTCACCACCCATATCAGGACTTAGCAATAATCCAATGTCCCTTTGATCCTGGTTTTTCAGAAAACCCGGGAGCACAGGGTCACACATCTATCAGCTAAATTCCAACAGTTATCCTGATGTGATCTTTAACAACAATAAAAAAAGAAAATAACATACATTGCTTTTTTAAACCTTAAGCTATTGACATTTAGCAATATGGAGAGTTACAGAGTGCTATAGCTATGATGTTACACTTATGGAGAGTTGCTTCAGTAACAGCTGTTATTTAGAAATCTACCTGGGAGAACTGATTAGAAACATGAGACAATTTTCTTTGACGCCAAACCTAGTTATATCTCCACATCTTTAGTAAAATTATTTTTTAATGAAATGGAATAAGGTTAAACAGATTACCTGTGTTATGCCTTCCTTTCTTAACAACAAATTCATTTTTTTCCTTGGAATATGAAAATATGGACCCCACATGTATTTATTTTTAAAACCATTTCTAAAAGAATAAATAAAACTAAGCAAAAACTGATCTCTTCTGATAAATTTGACAGCTTTTCTGAAAGAGAAATATCCTTTCTCCATATATGATCCAGATATTCAATTGTAATAAGAAAGTGAATATGACATGACTCAGAGCTTGGTTACTAAGATGTCAGGCAATCCTGGGCTAAAATTCTGACACTATCACTTTTTTAAGCTCACTAGTGCATCTTTAAAATGACAATGATATAATTAACTCATAAACTTGTTGTGATGAATAAATAGGATAATGCCTTAGTTGAGCAATTAGCATAGAGTGATCACTCAACATTATCTGCTATTAGTTGTAGCACGGGTAATAAGACAGCTAAAATATTTTCATTATAAAATAGTCCTCACAGGTTATGGCTCTAGGTAGCAAAAGATTATGATTTCCCCAAAAAGCTCAGCACAAAAGGATTCCAGATTCATCCTCTTAGAAGCCTGAAACTTGTGTAGCTCACCCCACACTCATCCCCAGGTCTGCATTTTCAATGTAAGGTTGTACTTGGCTCTTTCATTGTTCAATAACCACTGTTCTTAATAAAGAAAAAAATAAATAAAAACAAAACAAAATGCCAATTTAGAGAATGCTAGCTACATTTTATTGTAAAGAAAGCATTCCAGAGCAATATCCAGGGCATTTCTAGCTTACCAAAACAAAGCATGACAGAAGGCATGGGTTACACCAAAGACACATTCAGTGCTTACAAATTAGGTCAGCAGGAGGGAGTGTCTACACTGTCCTGGGCATGGGACTAGGCTTTTCATATCTGTCACTCACTTTAATCACAGAGAAAGGTTCTGGTGTCCTTTTAACAAATAACAGAGATAACAAGACTCAGAGAGGTCAAGACTATGGAGGACAAAGGTCATACAATGGCAGGGCAAGCATCCTAACATGTCTTTCCCTGACTCCAGAGACCAAGCCCTTTCCTCTACATGAAACTGCCAGTAAATTGTCTGAAAATGGTAAAGGGGTATTTTCTTTATATGGAAGAACTTTGCATCTAAAACTTGGAAAACTTTCACAGCAAAAGAAGATATATGGTATATTTCCCATTGCAATGTTAACATTCATTACACTTTCTGAAAAATGGGAAAAGAAACAACGTTTAAGTCATGATTACTAGGGTCTCTTATTAAAATGGGAAATATTAAGTTTATTTCAAAAGTTATCAAATATTGGCAGTTGTAGACAACTCAATCAAAAATAGATTGAGAATCACTTTTATCCCTGTTAATTTGACAGACATTTAAAAAATTTTTCAAAATAAATTACTTACTAGATTCATCACTTATCAATACTTGCCATGTGATATACTTGAAAATGTGATTGTATTCCTTTAGCAATTAAAAAATAGAATAAGACTTCTCATAGTTAAAGTTTAATTTAAAAATTTACCTGTTTTCCTAAAGGATGTTGTCTTTTTTATACATACATGTCTCTGCACATGCTGGCTAAGAATTTAAGGGAAATTAAACACAAGTAAAATGATATTTAGGGAAAAGAATCAGGAATGTTCAACAAGGACTTGTTAGTAGTTATGACACCCAGCAGGGCCCTGTGGGGCTCCTGGGCACAAAGCCTTTCTGTGTCCCCCATTTCTTTGATTACAGGAAATAGCCTTCATTCAGCCTCCATGACCTTCCCTGAGTTCCAATGGGCAGATTCAAGCAGTTGTTAATTAGGGAAGGGAGGGGATGTGAGACAAGGGAAAAACAGTCAAGAGAAACAATAGTGCAGCCTTGGGGCAGGGTCCTGGTTCCCCATCAATGGATACACACAACAATTTGAGCTGTTTTACAGATACTGAAACCCCCTAATTTTATTCGTGTTTATTTTCAATTAAAAAGTGTAGAGTAAATCTGCCTAAATTTAATGTATCTCATATTTGTGAAAATCTCAAAACAATAACAGGCTCTGTGGTACTTTATCCCATGAATTGATCATGTCTTCTGGAAGCAGAAAATGTTTAATTATCCTCAAAGTTGATCACTCGTTTCTGCTAGATAGAACACTGTGCTCAGAGCTGGATAAGGAATTAGACATGTAAACAATCTATTTGCATCAGCTCTTCTTAATCTGATGTGTAATTTAATTCTCTTACAGTCTCTCTCTTAAAGTACTGTTGACTTTCTCAAGGGGCTGGTAACGGCAGGAGAAAAGTCCCTGTGCCCAACAAGTAAACCAGTGTTAAGTGTTGCTGGTATTCCAGTAGTTCTCCAAACCCTTTGAGCTCGTGAAAAAACATTCTATCAAGGGCCTGAGTTACCTTTCTCTATTGATTCTTTAACTTTGATACCGATTTTCAAACGTAGCAAGGCAGAAACTAGGTGAATTCAGTCATACCTTCAGGATATCCAGATATTTAATTTTGCAAATGACAATATTTAGATACATAACTATAAATATCTAAAGAGGCTAGAAACAAACAAAAAAACCCCACAGACCTTCTTTTTACCTTTTTTTGTTTTTAATTTGGGGCACAACTGAGTTTCAGAATCAATCTGCATCATTTTACAGTAAGTCCCCTACCTATGAACCTTAAAGTTGCTAACTTTCAAAGAAGCTAACATGGGTTCCATCAACATCAGGCATGAGTGAAATTGCAGCTTGCCTTCTGTCTCCTATTGCTGACAATCCTTCAGCTCTACCATCTCCCACCCCCACTCCCTCCTCCCGTCAGTAACTCTTCTTGCCTTTTCACTCAATGCCAGCCCCATGTATGCCAGCTGTTGTACTGTACCACTGTACTTATCAAGGTACTGTATTGTAAGATTAAAAATATTGTCTTTATTTTTTGTATTTGTTTGTTTTTTATGTATTATTTCTGTGAAAAGTATTATAAACCTATTACAGTACAGTACTATATAGCCAATTGTGTTAGTTGGGTACCTAGGCTAACTTTGTTGGACTTATGAATGCACTCTCAGAATAGAACTCGTTCATATGTAGGGGACTAACTGTACTTTGCTCATTACTTACACTCAAGTGGAAAAAATTAAATCTTGAGAATTAAAATATATTTCTTAGATTTATATTCACAAAAAGCTGAAACTAATTTGTTCATCCTAGCAACTTTTCATTCCTGATCTCTACAAATAGCAGACCATGCAGTCCTTCATGTTTCTTGGAAGCCTCTACTCAGGTACCTCAGAAAATTACAAAAGCACATCCCATTGACAGAAAATTACAAAAGTACATCCTACAGGGGCCATTTATAGAAACTCATAGTGACAAGTAAAGTTTGAGCCAGCAACTTAATGATGCTATTGAGATACAAAATACGGGGGAAACATTCCTCAACTCAGGACAGAGTAAGATGTGCCTGGTGCTTATCTGAAGGGTTTATTATAAGAGCTGCTAGAAGGTCCTTCTTAAAATAAAAATTAATATCATGATATTAATATGAGACCACCATTCATCTTTAATGACAGTCATGATACCCACAGTATCAACAGAGAGAGTTTTAACTGGGTGGGTCTCATATAATTGTAAATGTAGGCATCTAATTTGAATCATGATTTGATAAAATAAAAAATTATATTCAAAATCTCTCAGGATTAATTCAGTTAGAACTTGTTATAACTCTAAGAAGGTGAATATAAATAATCCACAAATTTCTGTTCTACAAAATGCAGAGGTTATTTCTTAAATTTGATATGGATGAATTAAAACATGATAATGAACTAAATGAAGAACTCATGCTATGGAAAAGCAAACAAAAAATATTGTGCAAAGGATGATAATCCATCAATCGTCCTTATCAATGATCTCTACCTCAAATCTTTATCATAATATGTAATCATTCATTCATTTGGGCAGTCAAAATTAATTTATTGAGTATCGTCTCTGAACTCTAAGCACTGGGAATAGAGATGTATATACGTATTCCAGGAGCCCACAGGCCATAAGGGTGATAGACATGCAAGACACTCTTTATGATATTTCATGATAAGTAGCTTAGTTATACTATGCATGGGGTGCTGTCATACCACAAAGGCTGATCACCATACTCAGTCTGAAAGAGGAATGTTCTAAGAGTTTTTACTAAAACTGAGCCAGGTCAGAAAAATAAGAATAAGATCTAGAGTGGAAGGGAAACATTCTTTTAATAGAGAGCAGGATACATATTATACCTGTTCAAATTGTATATCTTCTAATAGACAACTGAGGTCAGAAATTTTGTCATTTTAATTTTTATGTCTATGATTTTATAAAATTCTTGCATGCAGTTGATGTTAAATTAAGATTATTAAATGAATTAAATGTTAAAAAAATAAATTCATCTGATTAGTCACTGAATACACATGCAAAAACTGAAGATATATACTTAAAAAGACACACACTGAATGCAAGTAAATTATCAAATAAAGTCAGAAGAGATTGAAGACAGAAAAAAAATAAAGTAATGAAGAAGTATAGTATGCTAAATAAAACTGACTTACTAGAAGTGATGTTGATATATGCCAGTAATAGGGGTCTGAAGGAGCACCAAAGACATTTGAGTTGAAATAAAAGGAGAGGGAAAGAGAAGTAAAATCACAATATAGGACTAAGTTGTAGGGACTATATACTGCATTCCTACTATTGATGAGGAATCTGCAATAGCGTAATATCAATGATGAAAATTTTGAATACAGAAAGTGAAGGTGAGTCTCAGAGGCAAGATAGACCATCGTAATTAACATATAAAAGATTAACTGGAAATTTGAAGCACATGATGAGTTACCCTCTTAGAAAGCAGAAACATAAGGAATTCATCTGCCTGCAGCTTGGGATAAATGTTGTAATAGAAAGGAACAACAGAGAAAACATAATTAATTCCTCAGCTCCCATTTCATTGCTGACTATTCTGTCCAGAAGAATAATCATAAAGCTATAAAGGAGATAACAAGTGGTATTTGGTAGAGCTTAAGACCCAAGAAAAATAGAGGGCCTTAAGAAAAAGACATATGGATTTAAATACTTGGACTTGGGCACATTACACTCCCACAGGATTATTATAATGTAGAGATAAGATGCCTAAACTGATGGCAGTGAACTAAGAGGACAATAGGGAATGGAAGAGCTGAAGGAAGATTGGAGATGAAAAAAACAATCCCGATGAAAACAAAGTATAGCCTCCAAAATACAAATGTAGAGATTTCCATTATTCTCAAGGATAATTCTGTAATGGATAAATTAAAATATTCTTCTCTTTAGAAAGGGTTCAGTTATGGAGGGAAGCCAACATGGTTTTATCTGGATGTGGTCATGGAAAACTAATTTAATTTATTTTTTCATTACTTCACCCATTCACTTCTGCAATGTCTATTGAAGGCTCTCCATGTGCTGGCAAGAGTAAACATTTGGAGTTCTCAAAAAAGAAAACTTGATTCATGTGAAGTACCATATTTGGGTTTAAGCAATCAACTATAAGCATGCAGTTTTTTACTAGTGGAAGTGGAAAAAAAATTTAGACGATGTATATTGTACCAAAAGGCCACTGATACATGCTGTTACACTGAAAAAGACTCTTTATATTAAAGATACTTGAAGTGGTTGCTGGAGATGTAGCCTAAAGAATAGAAAGAAGTCTTCAGAGGGAACATAACAACTCTTCAAATAGGTAGACGGTTACCAAGTAAAAAAGAGAGTAAAAGCAGAATCTAGGAACCAACAGGCAAAAAGTTTATTTCATTCATTTAGAATTGAGGAAAATACATAATCCTTCATTAAACAATCCATGCAGAAGCTAGAGATTACTTATTGATTGGTTGGTGACAGAATGTTATTCTTAAACCTAGAATTATAATATTCTGTTAAAGTTTTATAGTCCCTTATTAATCTTGTGTTTAAAGGGTTTTTTGGAGAGAACACTGACAATTAGTAGAATAACAAAGTTCTTTATAGAAAATAATTCAGATTTATATAATCTTGAAAAAACATAATCAAGAGATCAATAATTGTCTATGATTTTCAAAATGGTTTCTTCTGAGAACAAAGACTGGTCATTGATATTTCCTATATGACAATGGGTTCAAACAATATGAAGAGTATTCTGCTAGGACAGACTAATAGACTTCTATTAATTTTTAAGTGCTGGACAGGCTAAGGAGAGAGGTTGTGAAACTTTCATAACAGGGAATCTTTTATGATAGTATAGCATCTCCTTTGGATGTTTTAGAGATTCATCTTGCCATACATGTCTCAGACAGTATCTAATATGGTATCTCCATGGTTTCCTCTTCCATTCCTATGGTCTGAAAATTTCCTCGTGTGTTCTAATAGTTTCTGTTTCCTACTGCTTTTGGAATAGCTTCTCCATTGGTAAGTAATATTTTGCACAATTTAATTTTATGATGGTAATTAGTGTTCTATCAGTTCTTCTCTGTTAAAGTCACTAACTTTTATCCTTTTTATATTAGTTATGCTGGATTATTTCAATAAATTAGATATCTATATATTCATTTTAAGTAATACACATCCTATGCTTTTATGAACAATGTTCTCAAAAATGAGGTCTTTCCTTATTATCAAGTATCATTAAAAACACAACTGAAAACATTTCTCTCTCTTTTTAACACTCTACTGAATCAAGCTGAAATCATTTAGACATATGATTTTCTTTTGAAAATTGTAAAATAAATTTTGCAATTTCTAATTCTATTAAATGCACTATTTACTAAAACTTTTTTTCCTGGTTTATTTTCATGAAATAGAAACATGTTTAATCCGACTGGATTTATTTGGCTTACCAAATAAGTGTATAAAACAGTTCAGGGATGATATGGCAGCTTTACAATGCAGGCTTTCATCTTCCTACTCAAATATCTTTAACTACAAGAAGGAAAAACCCAAACCAGCTGATTTTATCTTCCTTTAAAGTGATTTCTTGAGCTCTAACTAAAAATTCCTGCTTACATGCCAATGTCAAAAATGTAACACAGGCCACCCGTGTTGTATGAAAAGTTGGGAGATCAGGAAACTTATCCAGACACACAGCTGCCCCCCTCAGAATGGGTCCATATTATTAAGAAAGAAGAAAATGAACATCATTTATGCAAATAATTTCTGCCACAGGACTGAAAGGACACAAATTTCAAGGAAACAAAGAGTATGTAAAGATAGTATCTTGCAAAATAGGCTAGAAGAGTGTTCCCTTATAGGAAAACTGTCTCTTATATACGTATAGCCACTGTAGTCCACTGCTCTCTAATTCACAATATTTTGTTCAATAAGAAACAAAGGCATTCACAGAGAACGAACTTATGGTTACCGGGGGGGAAGGGTGGAGGGAAGGGATAGATTGGGAGTTTGGGATTGACATGTACACACTGCTATATTTAAAATAGATAACCAACAAAGACCTACTGTTTAGCATAGGGAACATTGCTCAATATTCTGTAATAACCTAAATGGGAAAAGAATTTGAAAAAGAGTAGATACATGTATATGTATAACTGAATCACTTTGCTTACACCTGAAACTAACACAACATTGTTAATCAACTATATTCCAATATAAGATAAAAATTTAAAAAATAATAAAGAAACAAAGGCATTCAGTCCATTCAACAAATATTAATTAATCTCGCTATTATGGGTCAACAATACTTCAGGAAAATTCCTTGAAAAATGTTCATTGTTTCAGGTACAGTTCACCATGTAAATGAAATGAATATATGAGAAAAGAATAATAATATAATGCCCTTGCCATCAACAAGTTCACCCTGAAACAAGTGACAAAAGAAGACACACAAATGACTATAGCACAGTGATATAAACACAAATAGAAGTATCAATAACATTCCATTGGAATAAAAAATAATTTATTCTCACTGGCATGGGGGAAGATCAAACAAATTGAAGGTAATGCAGGAACAAAGAGTATAAGAATTTTTCAAATGGGTCAAGGTTTTACAGAATATGGTTGGCAGAAACCATTCATTTTTCTAACAGATGTATTTAGACGTGGTTTTATAAACTCTTTAAAAGAAGCTTCAAGAGGGTAATTTAAAAAAGTAGATTTTATGGATCAGTGTTCACTGACCCAAAAAATTGCTTAGCCTTCCATGTCCCATGACTTAGTTTGTCATAATTTGAAAAATTTCTTAAAACCCATAGAATAATATTATAGTCCTGGAAATGATAACCCTCAAGTAGAAGATTATAGCAGAAGACTGGCAGATGATTCAGGGGTTGTGAACTTTGCTAATAAAGTAAGTCAACTTTCACATCGAAAGACATAAAACACTAAGTGCTATCAAAGGGACATATGAACTCTTTAGCTAATTTTCCACCCTGTAATATTTTACCATTATACACTCTACATCCCAAACTGACATCCCTGAAATCAAATCCCATTATTAATTCATTTACCTATTAACACATAGGAAGCATCAGAACAAAATTCTTCACAGCACCTTGTGACTGGATTCAACCTCAGTGATTAAAGAAGAGACTGTCATTTTTATTAAAAAGGTTTTTTCAGGTATTGCTATCTGCATAGTAAGTTAAAAAAGAAATTAGTGAACTACAATTACCATTCTAAAAATATCCTTAGAGTTGAATATCCATTTCAAAAAGAAAAGAAGGGAAGAATATTTTGCTCAATGTACAAACTAGGTGACATAAAAGTCAAATATGTGCAGATATGACATGATTTTTAATCAAATATAATGGATTTGTTTTTCAAATAATATTCCTGGAGGCCAACAACATAAGGAAGTAAGAGTTACAGTGAACAAAACATGAGGTTACATTGGTTAACATTTCTTTGCCTACATCCCTTCAAAGACTTGAGAAAAATGAAGTTAACCAGACAAGAACAAACTGTGTATAAATAAAATATTCAATGAAAATCAGGAACTAAAATCTCTGAGAAAAGTAAATGTGTTTTCACATTAATAATAACTTGTTAATAAGTTATTGATTTACTTAGAGCTTTAATGTGTCAATGTTTATAATTACAATGCATGTGAAAATAAAAATGATGCAAATGTTTTCCACTGAGGAAATCTATTGCTATCTGCATTACACACTCTCATTTTCTTAGATATTTATGAGAGTAGTACAAGATTTAATAAGAGCTATTTGTTTTTAAGCCATTTGTCATAAAATGAAGAAGGATCTCATCAAAAAATATGTTTTCCAAGTATTATTTATTTATAATAAATAATATATATTATCTATTATATAACAGCTCAACTATTAAGCTAATTTTGAAATTCAGTTTTGAATTAGCTTGAACTTTTTTTTTTAATTTATATTTAAGTATAGTTGATTTACAATGTGTTAATTTCTGCTATACAGCAAAGTGACTCAGTTATACATATATACATAATTTTTTCATATTCTTTTCCATTATGGTTTGTCATAGGATATTGAATATAGTTCCCTGTGCTATAAAACAGGATCCTGTTGTTTATTCATTCTATATATAATAGTTTGCATCTGCTAATCCCAAACTCCCAATCCATCCCTCCCCCTCCCCTACTCCCTCTTGGCAACCACAAGTGCGTTCTCTACGTCTGTGTGTTTCTGTTTTGTAGATAAGCTCATTTGTGTCATATTTTAGATTCCACATATAAGTGATATCATATGATATTTGTCTTTCTCTTTCTGACTTACTTCACTTAGTATGATGATTTCTAGGTTCAACCATGTTGCTGCAAATCACATTATTTCATTCTTTTTTATGGCTGAGTAATATTCCAGTGTATATATGTACCACATCTTCTTTATCCATTCCTCTGTTGGTGGACATTTAGGTTGTTTTCATGTCTTGGCTATTGTGAATAGTGCTGCAGTGAACATATGGATGCATGTATCCTTTCGAATTATACTTTTGTCTGGGGTATGTCCAGGAGTGGGACAGCTGGATCAGATGGCAACTCTATTTTTAGTTTTTTGAGGAACCTTCATACTGTGTTCCATGGTGGTTGTACCAATTTACATTCCCACCAACAGTGTAAGAGGGTTCCCTTTTCTCCACACCCTCTCCAGCATTTGTTATCTGTAGACTTTTTAATGATGGCCATTTTGACCAGTGTGAGGTAGCACCTCATTGTAGTTTTGATTTGCATTTCTCTGATAATTAGTGATGTTGGGCAGCTTTTCATGTGCCTCTTGGCCATCTGTATGTCTTCTTTGGAGAAATGTCTATTCATGTTTAGTTTGAAGTTTTAGTTGAAAATGAGCAACTAACATTTATCTTTGTGAAGGTTTCTTTTCATACTAACCTTCATCCATTTTATCTTTATTTGAAAACTTCGTGTATTTAACCATTCTTACAAAGGCTCTGGAAAACTGAATAGACCTCCTGGTCTCTGCCGCTGGCCTTGTGCTCCTAACCTCAACTCCATCTTCTTCAGTTTAAGAAACAGGATATTCTATTTCATATACAAGAGACAATAAGGGTGAGACACTTTAAAAAGCACCTTTTCTTTTATTATTTTTCCACTGTACCCAAAAGAAATGGAACAGATTATCCTGCCTTTCATAAAGCTTTGGGTAGCTTCATAAGTTACCTACAAATATGATTTTTTAAACTGAGTTTGTATAAATCTATTTGTTGTTTTAATGCCCTTTGAATTTTAGTTGTTAACTATCATAACCATATTTGGAAAGTATGGCTTCAAGTAACCCATTGTTCAAGAAACAATCCTATCACTCCCAGTTATAGATACATCCTTTTGAACAAGTGACTTAAGTCTTCTAAGTCTTCATTTGTTATCTGTAAAGTGCAGATGACATTTATTTCGCAAGATTTTTTAAAGAGCCAAATAAGATAATAAATGTAAAGCATCATAATGACTGACCCACTAAATATTAAAACATTATTCACTTTCTCTCCTGGTAGCTAATATGTAAGTTGTTCTATTTGTTAGGCATCATTTTGAATTAGAAATTAACAAAAGTATATTTTAGTGATTTCAAGAAATCAACTATATATATCATTTTTTGCAGAAAGTTAAAGGTAGCATCTTGACGTTATAACTCTAATAAGTAAGCAAATCTAAGAATCAGATGATGCCTTATTGACTGTGTGATTATACTTAGTCACCTTCCGGGGTTCACTGTTAGTTTTCTTAACTCTAAAAGTTAGCACAATTTATATAGTTTTCTAAAAAATATTTTCTTCAAAAACATGAATCTGATGGAAAATAAAATAGTAGGAGAATTATGAATAGAGCTGAAAGAAGATAAAACTCACTTAGATAAATAGCTATTTGTTTTGGTGTAAGAGGAAATGTATTTTTTTGTTGTTGCTTGTTTTAAATATTTCAAATTTTATTCTCTTTTGATATAAAACTATGGAACACTCATAGTTTTTGTCTAAAGCTATGGATCATCTATACCTTGTTAGTAAGTACAAGAGAAAATGTATTAAACAGTATTTAGAAAGCAGTACCAGTAAACTTTATTAGAAGCATTAGATGTGTTATTAAAGTTGATATTAATTCATAATCTGCAATTGTTAAATGTGTATAACTTAATGTTAAAATCGCACCTTTATAATCTACAATTATAAACCCAGATTTTCTGTAGGCTTCATAAACCAGAGAAGTAGCTCAAATGTGCAAGAGCCAAGGGATAAATAATATTATAAATATACGTAACTATAAATATATATGCATTATATTTATGTGTAAATATTATACACGTAATTATAGGCATAATGTTATATGTGCATGTGTATATATGTGTATATCAGTTATATTACCTAATTAAAACCATAACCTATAAATAGTTACTCAATCAACTATATTACTAGCAGTGTAGTCATTGTGTTTTCAATGTTGGTAAAGTTATTCAAATTTTCCACTTTCATAAAGTCCAAATTGAGCTCCAGATGCTGAAACTCTCCTTCTAAGTTAAAAGTTTGTTTCATATCCAAACCTTTCAAGTGCTAAATATTTGCTGAAAATTGGTTGAATCTATAACTGCTTTGGAGTTGGAAGAGTTTTAGGTATTATATGCAGTCATTCATTAACTTAGCTTCAGCAACTGTAGACACTATGTCACCCTGTATCTTCCTTATTTATCTTTTATCAGTAAAGTAACTAATCTAGTTATCATGCTATCAGCCTATTCAGTCAGTGCTGAACTGAACCATTTCATGATTTCTTTTCCAGAGCACCTTTAGTGGAGGCACAGGTGAGAGCTGGCATTCTAGCTTCACTGAGTCTCCCTCAGAAACTTCTTTGCTCTGTGGTTTGTAGATAAATATCAGTGTTCTTCTATGTTCTTTTGCAAGGAGCTACCTTTCCTGAATGTTGATTTAGTAGAAACAATTCTAGGTGCATGCATACATATTATCTTATTAATGAATATGTATAATACCATGAAGTAGTTATTTTTAATTCCCATTTTCACAAATAAAAGAAAACTAAGAAAAATTTACTTTTCTTACAACAAATGCACATTGGTATATAGGAAAGTTAGGGGAGTTCATCTGATTTTTGTATCATCATCTTGAGTTGAATATTGACTCTTCACCATTTCTATAATGCATGCATTTTTTAATTTAACCATACCAGAAAAATAGGTGTGTTTCTTACTCATATTTCACAGATGAGAAAACAGGGCACTAAAGAGCTTAAGTATCTTATTATCAAAAACAATATTTAATTGATAAAATAAGGATTTATCCCCAAGATCATGTGACACAAGAGCTTCCACTCCTAACAACTACTTTTATTAGTATAGCTCAAGGTGGCAAGGTTCACAGATTAAGTGTGATCAGAAATATGTAACTACAAATCATCAGGATAAACAAAGGACTCCTTTCTAGTCTTAAAACAAATGATTTAATCTCCCCGATATTCAAAGGAATTCGGGATTTTGACTCCTATTGCATTGAAGCATAATAAAGTCATGACTATTACAATAACTATATTCTGTTATTTACATAGATTCAAAATTAGCCAAAGATATTTTTTCCTGGCATAATCTAGAGGAATATAATTCTAATTCTCATTTATTTTAGGTACTGAATATTAAATTTTTAAAAACTTAAACTAGTACATTTTTGTTCAAGAGTCTTACTACTTTCTTTCCACATTTCATTGCCCTTTATTGACTCCTTATTTCAGAGCATAAATTTTATTGTCACTCTTGTCAAAAATAATTTTTAAAATTTTACCATGGAAACAATTATGCACACACATATAACTGATTATTGTTCATCAGGAATATATCATGGTATGAAAAGAGGAAAACAGAATGCCTTGATCTATGAATATATTGAAATTTTAAGAATATGTTGATTATTATATCTAACATTCAAATGGGTAATTTAAGTGTCAATATCTATCTTTTCCTATTGATCTAATCTATATAACCATCTGTCTATAAACACATTTATACACACAAGCACACATATATATGTGTATGCATATTGTTTATGTGTATTTACATAGGTGCATGCACGCACACACACACACACACGCACACACATACATATAGACAGAGGAAGAGAGGTGACATACATTAATTTAGCCCCAATAATAATTAGATACCTAGAGTAGTAAACTGTATAAATGCTGCAAACGAAACAATGTTATCCTATCCTTACCCTACAGAGTATTATAATGGCAATAGGAAGATTAGGAAGATAACAAAATCCTTACTATCAACACATAAAACACATGTGATATAGGCAATTTCTAAATTCAAATGAATGTAAAGATTAAGTGTAGTTAATTAGAGAATACATTTTCAAGGCAATGAGTCTTATGCATGGAAGACCTCAGATGTAGAGAATATATCTAAAAACATGAAGTAAATTTGAGAATAATACTACAGAGTGATAAGCACAGAACACAGTTGGCCCTCAATATCTGCAGGTACTGCATACATGGTTTCAAGCAACCATGGATTAAAAATATTTTTTTAGGGCTTCCCTGGTGGCGCAGTGGTTGAGTCCACCTGCCGATGCAGGGGGAACAGGTTCGTGCCCTGGCCTGGGAAGATTCCACATGCCGCGGAGTGGCTAGGCCCGTGAGCCATTGCCGCTGGGCCTGTGCATCTGGAGCCTGTGCTCTGCAATGGGAGAGGCCACAACAGTGAGAGGCCCGCATACCGCAAAAAAATATATATATATATTTAAAAAAATCCATAAACTTCAGTAAAGCAACTATACTCCAAAAATATTTTTTAATTAAAAAAATTAAAAATATATATACAGTTGGGATTCAAAAAATGACAGTTATCAATGACCAAAAAAAAAATCTATAAACTTCCAAAAAGCAAAATTTGAATTTGCCACACAACAGCAACTACTTACGTAGCATTTATGTTGTATTTACCACTCTTTACACAGCACTTACATTGTTTTAGATATTATAAGTAATCCAGAGATGATTTTAAGTATATGGGAGGATTTGTGTAGGTTATACGCAAATATTATGCCATGTTCTGTAAGGGATGGCGCATCCGCAGATTTTGGTATCCAAGGGGTGGGTGGGATGAGGGGGGTCCTTGAACCAATCCCCTGTGGGTACCAAGGAACGACTGTACTACATGAAAACACTATATGAAAAACACAGAAAAACCTGGGTTTTATAAGAGATTCTCAGGGAATCTACTTTTGGAAAGCAGAAAGGCCATACTTAGAAATATTTATGTAGAAGACTTGGATGTTAAAATAACTTAAACTGATAGAAGTAGAACTGCTGAACATCAGTCTATGGTGCTCAGAATGAATCTCGCTAAGGAGACACAAGAGATACTTATGTTGAGCCAGAGGTGACAATGAAGAAGTTTTGGGAAGACTGGAAAAGCACTATACATACATCCATCCTCTGAAGCCTACTTTTGTTCGTAGGACACTTCATTATCAAGGAACAACCTCACCAACAAAATTTGTTTCCCAATGTGGAATAGTAGATTGAAAAACTGGCTACAATCCCTCAGTTTTCCTTATGTTCACACCTTTTAAATGTTGCTTTACATTTATTTCTATCAAGGAGTGAAGTTTCTTTTTCCATCTCTTGAATATGGGCTGTCTGTGTGACATGGTTGGCCATTAGAATGTAGTATAAGTGACAGCATGCCAATTCTGAGTGTAGGGATCAAGTCCAGAGTCACTTCCCCTCTTTTCTTTGAAATCCTTCTCAGTTATCATGTAAATAAGTTCCAGCTTGCCTGCTGAAGAATGAGAAAGAACAGGGAACAGAGACAACCTCCTGGCTACAGTAATTCTACTTAACCACTTCCCAGTTGACCATCCTGTTGAGCTCAGACACATGTGTGAGCCTCGCCAAGACAAGAACAACTGCCCAGATAAGACCAGCCCAACTGCTAAGTCATAGACTCAGCAGTTAAACCACTAAGATTTAGAGTCATTTGCTATACAGCAAAAGCTAACTGATACACATGGTCAATATCCTCCTGATGAAGGAATAAGGTTACTGTAGTTTATCACACAGGCAATCTAAATGCATTCCTATGTATAGTAAAAAGTTTAATTGACACTTCACTCAATTATAAGATAAACTTCTTTTTCATCAAAATGTATTAGACAGGGCTTCCCTGGTGGCGCAGTGGTTGAGAGTCTGCCTGCCGATGCAGGGGACACGGGTTCGTGCCCCGGTCCGGGAAGATCCCACATGCCGCGGAGCGGCTGGGCCCGTGAGACATGGCCGCTGAGCCTGTGCGTCCGGAGCCTGTGCTCCGCAACGGGAGAGGCCACAACAGTGAGAGGCCTGTGCACCGCAAAAAAAAAAAAAAAAAAAAAAAAAAGAAGTATTAGACAAGTCAGAGGTATCAGTCCTGCTTCTTTAAGTTATAATTTGAAATGAATATGCATTGTGATTTCTTTTTAATTTTATTTATTTTTGGCTGCATTGGGTCTTCGTTGCTGCGCGCGGACTTTCTCTACTTGCGGCAAGCAGGGGTTACTCTTCCTTGAGGTGCACGGGCTTCTCATTGTGGTGGCTTCTTTTGTTGCAGAGCACGGGCTCTAGGCATGCGGGCTTCAGTAGTCGTGGCGCGTGGGCTCTAGAGAGCAGGCTCAGTAGTTGTGGCGCACGGGCTCAGTTGCTCCGTGGAAAGTGGGATCTTCCCAGACCACAGATCGAATCAGCGTCCCCTGCATTAGCAGGCAGATTCTTATTGCCTGCCATTGCGCCACCAGGAAGTCCCTGCATTGTGATTTTAGTCTCCGGTGAGTTCTGCATTACTGCTCTTGCCATATGAACACCAGGAGCTTTGTTAATTGTCCAGTTCACTTCTGGAATAATCACTATACAACCAACTTCTGGCTTTAAATCATTTTACATTAGAATGCCACACAACTGTCTAAAACATCAAAGAGAAGAAAGGAATTATTCTGCAAAAACATTTTGTATATTTTTAGTTAGGCTTAGTGTAACTCCAGATTGAGAAGCTTTCTAACATTTCACATAGTTGCCTTTCTTTGCAGACTCTGTATGTGTATGTGTGCATCAAATAACGAATGGTAATATAAAGTAAATTGCCTTTCTTATGGTCCAATGTTAATTAAAACCAAACATCCCTTCCACAATGCAGCTAATGTACATTAATTATTCTGTCTTGTGCAGATGTGACATGAGGGAACATGCAATTATTAACGGGAAAAAAAGTACACATTGTAACAATAATTGTCCGCAATGTGAAATACTATTGCTTTTCCCCTATGAGTAACTTGAATACTTGCCAAATAATCCTCTCTCCACCATTTAAATAATGTAAATTGTTCTTTCACAATAATATATACTTAGAATTACCTTTTTATAGAGTTTAACTGGAACATGTTTATTTCCATTTACCTTCCTTCCACAGTTTTAAACAATGCAAAAATCACAATAAGTTTTTAACGTTTTCTACTGGCATAAATTTAAACATAAAAAATGAGTGTTATTTTATAGAAGAAAGAGCATTGATAGCAGTCATAATTAACTTTGAATGCTACCCTTTTCTCTTTAAACTTGAGAAAATCTTTTTACTTTTCAGAGATTATTAAGTTGAAATACGAATACCTACAAGGGTAGTAGATGGAAAGTGCTTGTAAAGATTATAAGATAACCTGTATAAAGTGGCCAAATCACAAATGATCTTTCCCAAATTGCTCTGTTATTAGGAACAGAAATTAAATCCATTGAGATAAATTTAGATTTTCAGATATCTAAACTCTCAATCTCAAATTATCTTTATCTGTCTTTTAAATCCTTTACCAAAGGACATTTTCTCTGCTTCTAAATAAAATTATATGATAAACATTTGAGGACCTCAATCAAATGCTGATACATCAGAAAAAGAAACTTTCTGAAGGACAACCACTGTCTCCCAGAGACTTTGTGTTCCCTCCCCAAAGGAGAAACTGGTGTTCCCCAAAGTGATGATGAAAAGCATGACTGAAAGGCAGAAATACAGCAGAGACCATTTTCGGCCCAGCACTGGTAGAGTAGATGAAAATGGTATGATGAAAGGTACTTGCAAACATGGGAAAAGAAGGATATAAGGATTTAATGGAGGTTGTACCTATATTGTGGAGGAGAGAAAATGGCTTGCTGAGAAATCAGTATTTAATTGGTGGACTACAGAAAAACTTTTAAAGATTTTAAGTGGAGAATTGATCAAATCAATAATTTATAATAAAATGTTGGTATCAACACATTTACTGATGGAATTCCTCTGAAAGATATGTCTAACTTTGCCTCCATAGAGTTAGTCTATACAGAGGTTTTCCAAAAAAATTTTTTGCCAACATTTACAAAATTGGACATATCACAATTACAAAGTGCAGACTTATGACTTTTTTAGGGTTTATTTGAATTCAGAAGATACATAAACAGAAAGCATAAATTCCTACTCAGCAATTGTAGTAGGTTTACAGATAAAGACTTAGTATCATATTTTGAGACACTGGAATTAGCAGCTGTGGCTCCCTCTGCTCTGCATTTATGCCTCCCACCAGTACATTTCATTTATCCATGGCTTTGGTATATCTGAGACAGCTGAAATCTAATAGCTGTATCACCATTCCTAGAATATATCCTACCCCATATAAGTCCACAAAGTACTTTCAACAGTCCAATACGTTTGTGCATCACAGGATTTTCAGTACAGGCGTTCTTTGTTTTACTACACTTCGACTCATTGAAGGCTAGATGATGGTTAGCATTCTTCAGCAATAAAGTTTTTTTTTTTTGGCGGTACATGGGCCTCTCACTGTTGTGGCCTCTCCCGTTGCAGAGCACAGGCTCCGGACGTGCAGGCTCAGCGGCCATGGCTTACGGGGCCAGCCGCTCCATGGCATGTGGGATCTTCCCGGACCGGGGCACAAACCCGTGTCCCCTGCATTGGCAGGCGGACTCTCAACCACTGCGCCACCAGGGAAGCCCAATAAAGTATTTTTTAATTAAGGTGTGTACACTGTTTTTTTTTTAGACTTAATGTTCTTGCACACTTAATAGACTATGGTACAGTGTAAACCTAACTTTCATATGCACTGGGAAACCAAAACATTTGTGTGACTTTCTTTAACTCGATGTTTGCTTTATTGTGATGGTCTGGAACCAAACCTGCCTGCAATACATCTGAGGTATGCCTGTTCTATTATCCACATAAGTTGATAAAATATTTATTTCAAGTCTATTTTCTCAGGCAATTGTTCTGGTTAACAATAAGCGAGAATGTTTATGGATTAAAAAATTTAAGTTTAGAAGTCAAACTTTATATTTGATTATGCCTTCATATTTATTATTTTAAAGAAAGTTTAAATTCATTTCTTGTATTATCAAAGGAGAGGGAAAGACTCTCATTTAAAAATTGTATACTCAAAGAATGCTAATTTATTACATTGATGAGTTATAATAAATTGTGTCTACATGTTTATTTAATTTCACTTCATATTTAAATATTATATGAATATTTATTTTATCACTATAGTAAAAAATTTTGCATTAAAATGATTACTTTTTGATTATAATACATAATAATTTAGCTAAATGAGTGTCTCTGTATGAACGCACTTGATTAGGCATATATGTGTCCTTGATCATAAAAATAGGGGGTTTTTGGAAGTTTGGAGGTGCATAGCTGAGACATTTAGAATACTACAGTTTTGACACTATTGGGGTTATGTGATTGATTTCTGACTAACTATAAGGTAAAGTCAAGGGAAAGGCAAAAATGAAAAAGGACACAGATGGGCATGATGCTCCTGCTGGCTGGAAAATCAATTCCTGGCACTTGAAGGGAACAAAGGAGGAGAAGGGATTTCCATATCTTAGATACATGCTGTGTCAACCAGAAGCTCAAGAAAACACAGGTGGTATAAAAGTAAATCTTTCTGGATTTTGTAACTTTCAAGTTCTAATTTGGTAGGTTTGCACCAACTGTTTACATAGCCATTGAGTCAGGCCCACAAGCTTAAAAATAATTATTTGCTCTCTGAAATAATTTCATAAAATAAACCAAGTCTTCAGCCTTTAAATCAAAAAATAATATAGTGTTAAAATTATGCCATTGCTAAGTGTTCATGTACAGTCTGTAGAATTAAGGCTTTCTGCTGGTAGTTTTGTTATTTTGACCCAGGATACCAGGAACATCTCACCAATCACCTCTGATGGTCCTCACTTGAACACACACACACACACACACGAAGAGATGGATATACAAAAGAAACAATATACAAATTAAAATTCCAGGGTATTAGCATATAAGCTGAAGTCACACCATGAAACAGGTCTGGTAAAGGCTGTGATGCAGAACATAGTTTAATGGAAGCCCTTACTTTCCTTGTTTCTTAAACTTGGGCTTTATTTGCTTCATCTGCCTCCCTAACAGGAATCAAAGTAGCAGGGCAAGTGAGATCATCAGATATGTACAGCCAACAGCCCACTTAGGCAAACCTTAACCATACCAAAGTGGATGGTACACAAAGGAAATGGAAAATATGAAAGAATGGAGGAAGCACCACAGCTTTAGCACAATGATCTCACCTTCTAAAATGTATCACCCTATCAATGCCTTGGACTCAAGCAATTTGATCTGTAGCTTCTCCTCTACAGGAAGTGCTGGGGGGCGGGGGCAGAAAGAAGGAAGTAAAAGCATTATTCTAAGCCTTCTTTTTGCCCCTCTACCCTCATACTGCCTGTTTCTATTCATTTTATAAGTTCTGTTTATGTCTTAATAGATAAAATTAACTTCCTAGAATCATCAGCACACAGACTATTTGTATCCAGGTTTATAGATATTAAGTATATCCTCTGACAGTGTTCTGTTTCTAAAGAAAAGGAAAATGCATTTCAGAAAAAGGCCATTAGTGAAAAGATACAAAACTTTAGCATTTTGCCATCTCATTTTGAGATGCAGTTCTGGACTTTAGGAATTTTAAATCATTCCTCTGATTCGCAGACAAAGCAAAGTTCAGTGAGGCAGTATTTTCATTAAGAAACAGTTAACTCAGTAATGGTCTGGGCCAACTGGAGAATGAAGAAAAGCAATTTAAAAGTGCACAGGATCTTTTTTAAGAATAATCACTTGTTCACCATATAAAATGAATAATTTAGATGGCCATTAGGCACAATTATTATAGGTGGGCAAAGGCAAATGGAAAATTGTATATTTTCATGGTTGCTAATTGCATCTTGGTTGAGGAAGAGAAATTCATGCATTTGCTGAATTGAACTAACACATTAAGACAAAACAACTATTTGGTTGCTTGTGAACTCATCAGAGTTTTAAATTACACATCGATCTATCTTTTTTCTAGTTTTTAACATTTTATTATGTAAAATTATATAAATACACCAAGCATCCAGATTCAACAATAAGTCACAGCAAATACTGTTTCACCTAAATCCCCACCCAATTTCTCTAATTACCCCACTCAGATTATTCTGATTAAGATTTATACATCCAATCATTTACTCTGTAAATTTTTATATTGATTTATCCTTATGTTCAGTTTTGATACCAATTCTGAGTTCTCATTTTTTTCCCAAATTACTGAAGCAAAGGAAGTGAGCCACATTTAACAACATATATCACCACACAGCTTTTCTTTTATGAACACACTGTTGTGGCTGATTCATGAGATAAAGGTATTGAACATATTTCAGGCTGCCTCAAGTGATTGTCATCATTATTTCTGTATATTACTTATAAAGGGGCTCAATGAATGCTTGTAGAATGAGTTCAGAGAATCTATAATTTATGACCAATTACTCTCATAAAATTCATGTCAATATTACATAAGAAAAAACACTCATAATATAAAAGCTATAACAGTGTCTACCACATATTGTCAGAATTAAGTTTGACAGTGCCTATACAGCACTTAACAAGTCCGGACCCGTGACGTACTATTAAATATTTGACCTTAATAATCATGTTGTTGTTTGTTATTAAAAGTGATTTTGTAATAGTAAGCACAAAGGAATGAGGATCTGCAAACTTTTCTGGGGCAGACTTGCCCACCTCATCATTCATAGAAAAAGAACTCTTCAAAACCTTAAAAACACTTTAGAGCTTAGATTTATTTCTTCTGTGCCAATGGTACCAAAAATAGCCTATTACCCACTATATTGATACTTCAACCACAGTGGTAGAACTTTAGTTTTTTTTCTCAGTGCAGGACCTTCAAATACTCTGGATATCAACTATGTAAATATTCTAAGAGTGATGATCAATAGCTATTGCTCTCTTCCCCTTGAAAATTTGCCTAGAATCCCACTAATTAGTGAGGCAGTATGCTCTTGCTCTAGAGCTCTAATCTCTACATATAAGAGTGTCACCTTGGGAGAGAAATTGGACCAAGAAGCGGGAGGGTGAATATAGTTCATTACTACGAAAAGTACGTCAATCAATCTAGAAAAATTATTAAGAGAAAACAGAATTGAAATTTTGGTTAGATATTTCAGTAGCATAAACTATGCTCTCCCCTGCAAGATACTAGCAGTCTAGTTGTGTAATGGACTCTAACACACATGAAATAATTTGACAACTATGTTACACTAACTACTTTAGTTCCAAAATATAAATGTGGTATTAAAGTACATAATTAAAACTTAACTTATGGAGAGTTCTCCAAAGAAGACATACAGATGACCGAAAAGCACATGAAAAGATGCTCAACATCACTAATTATCAGAGAAATGCAAATCATAACTACAATGAGGTGCCACCGCACACTGGTCAAAATGGTCATCATTAAAAAGTCTACAAACAATAAATGCTGGAGAGGGTGTGGAGAAAAGGGAACCCTCCTACACTGTTGGTGGGAATGTAAATTGGTACAAACACTATGGAGAACAGTATGGAAGTTCCTTAAAAAACTAAAATAGAACCACCATATGATCCAGCAATCCCACTCCAGGGCATATATCTTGAGAAAACCATAATCCAAAAGGATACATGCACCCCAGTGTTCACTGCAGCACTATTTACAATAGCCAAGACATGGAAGCAACCTAAATGTCCATCGATGGATGAATGGATAAAGAAGATGTGGTACATATATACAATGGAATACTACTCAGCCATAAAAAGAATGAAATAATGCCATCTGCAGCAACATGGACAGACCTAGAGATTATCATACTAAGTGAAGTAAGTCAGACAAAGACAAATATCATATGATATCACTCACATGTGGAATCTAATTAAAAAAAAAACGATACAAACTTATGGTTACCAAAGGGGAAACACTGTGGGGAGAGATAAATCAGGAGTTTGCGATGAACACACACACACTACTGCATATAGGACAGATGACCAACAGGGACCTACTGTATAGCACAGGGAACTCTACCAATATTCTCTGATAACCTATATGAGAAAAGAATCTAAAAAAGAATGACTATATGTATATGAATACCGGAATCACTTTGTTGTACACCTGAACCTAACACAACATTGTAAATCAACTATACTCTAATAAATTTTTTTAAAACTTTATCTATAAAAAATATATAATACACACAAGAATTATATAAGAATATATGTGATTATAAATGGGGTCAAAATAAAAATTAGTGGTCCTTAACTGAAGTATGGTCAGAAATCATCCCCAGAAATTGTGATTATGTAACTCTGACCTAGATCCTCAAGAATTCGTACGTTAAAAAATGTCTAGAGGAAATTTTGATAAAGACTCCTTATTGAATGACACTGGTATGAAGACTATGACGTGAGCTGTACATGTTTACAACGTACAACACAGTATATCTGCAAAAATCATCTCCAGAAGAGGTAGCATGTCATTGTATGCCTCCATGGCTTCCCTGACTGGCCTGTCAAAACTATGTATGTGACTAGCACATAACAAGCACTAAATTAATATTTGATTAACTTTTTATTTATTTATTTTGATTAACTTTTTATTTATGAAGCAATGAAAGAGAAGTTAGATTTTATTGAGTCCGTCAAATAGAATATCAGAGAAAACTGACCAAATATCATAATTCACAGTGAATTAAAGAAAAATAATTCATTAAGCAAATGAGAGAGCAAAAATCTAAGGCTCAGGTTTATTGCATGAGATGTACTGAGTGTAGGTGAAATCTAGAGCATGGAGACTCAAGGTAGGGCCAGAAAAGATACATAAATGTTTTCCATGGATGTATGTATATTATTTTAAGAGGTCTTTCTGGAAACATTGTTAAAAATTAATCTAAAAAGTGACTTCTGCTATTCAGATCGGGATAAAATCTTCATTGTATATTAGAAACTCAACATTTCTCTCAAACTATTATGAAAGTTGCATTAATTATTTTAGAAGGCCAACATATATGTCAGAGATGTTCTCTTAGTATATTTGTTCATTATATGCTTGGTTTGTGTGTCCTTTTTAATCAAATGACTGCAATAACTGTCAATATAGTACCTAAATATATTACCTGCCATGTTAATCAGAATATGCTAAACTTTATCATATAACATTTTCACCTAATATTCAATACACTTAAAAAATTTTTTTTTAATTATAGCTAACTTGAATAGCTTACATCTTGCAGCACGTTAGGTTCTGTATTGCTTCACTACTAAATTTTGGTGCGCCCTAAGCGCTCAATTTTACAACGAAATGAAAACACCATAGAAAAACAGTCCTATTACTGTGGGAAATGTGCCAACTACTGTATGTGTAGTTTCTGCCTAATACTCTAAGGGACAAGATTTATCTCCTGGTCTGAGACCTCTTCCAAATATGGAGATAGAAGCAAGAACCAATTAAATATCAGGCAAATATTTGATCATATTCTGAACCATGTTATTAATAAGCTGAACTGATTTCATTCCACTCTCTTGCTGAGTTGCCTGCATGCCTTAGTCCACTTGGGCATGGTGGAGGTTAGGGTTCATTTTTTAGAGAAATGTATATAATGTTCTTTACTTTCTGTGTTAGTAAACCAATGATAGCCAATGGCAACCCTGAACAGACTTTGTAATTACAGTGGAGCCCATTTTCTGATATCGTCTAATAAATTAGTGAAGAAACTTCAATAAATGTTCAGAGTTCATCCATATTCTTTCAGATATTTGTCTCTAAAGCCTCAGGCAATAAACCAATCAAATTTAAATAATTTTTTTAAAAGCCATTCCAGATATTGCTATGTCCTGACATGCCTTTTTTTTTTTTTTTTTTTTACCTAAAATGCTCCAGGTGTCCATATCTTGAGAACTGTATAAGCCAGTCTTTAATAGAAAGTTTCATTTAGGGGGAAAACAGCATAGGGTAGAAGTGGCAATTTTTTTTTTCCACCCAGGTCTCAGTGAAGAGTGAAAACTCACTTAAGTGAAAATGAATGTATCATCTGCAAAGACTTTTTTGAGACATAAATATTTTTTTTTTTTTTTTTTTTTTTTTTGCGGTACGCAGGCCTCTCACTGTTGTGGCCTCTCCCGTTGCAGAGCACAGGCTCCGGACGCACAGGCTCAGCGGCCATGTGTCACGGGACCAGCCACTCGGCGGCATGTGGGATCCTTCCCGGAGCACGAACCCGTGTCCCCTGCATCGGCAGGCGGACTCTCAACCACTGCGCCACCAGGGAAGCCCTCATAAATATTTTTATTAACAAGGCATCAAGGAAGTCAATTTACTGATGATTTACGGATGATCATTTCACATATTTAAGTTAAAGAGACATTTATTAAACACCTGCTAGGGCTGAAGCACTATATTCAGTACTTTAGACCTGCCCCAGGAAAGACTATCATTACAGTGAGAAAACAGAAAAAATATGTAAGCATAGAGGAGGGACTCTTAGCATACCCTGGAAGGTTTTAGGATGTTTTTTATATGACCTTTGCCATTAATAAAACCTATCTCAAGTATAAATGTATAATTACTTGTATAAGTTCATTACTTCTAGACTGCAAGGTCCATGAGGATGGTGAAAAAGTCTATTTTTGACAGCTTTACCTCCAGAGTCCAGCATAGTATTTAGCACACAGTAGGTACTCTTGTTTGTTAACTAAAATAGCAAGTAATATGAGTTCTGTGTAAGTTGTGATCAAAAGATAAGTTAACACGTCAATCTAAAACTCCCTAACTATCCCTCCCCGCCACGATTTCCCCCAGATAACCATAAGTTCTTTCTCTAAGTCAGTGAGTCTGTTTCTGTTTTGTAAATAAGTTCATTTGTGTCCATTTTTTTTAGATTCTGCATATAAGCGATATCATACAATATTATTTAAAATGGATAACCAACAAGGACCTACTGTATAGCACAGGGAACTCTGCTCAATATTATGTAACAACCTAAATGGGAAAAGAATTTGAAAAAGAATAGATACACGTATATGTATAACTGAATCACTTTGCTGTACACCTGAAACTAGGACAACATTGTTAATCAACTCTACTCCAATACAAAATAAAAAGTTAAAAAAAAAAAAGATAAGTTGAATTAGCTGGGCAAAAATGTTTGCTGGGAAGGGCGAAGTTGAAGTGAAAGAAAGATGGGGTAGGATATTTGTGGATCCACTGAGTGGAGATCACAAGCCAAGGTATGGAGCCTGATAGGTGTGGGGTGCCACATGTGATATAGTTCCAAACAGGGCATTCCTGGAGATGGAAGCCTGAAAGTTAACTAGGGTTTATCCAAAACATGATAGGCTATGTTTCCCTTGGTAAGGAGCTAAAATCCATGCCTGAAGGACAAAGATGGCATAAACTTGCACTAATACTATCACTACCTTCTCAAATAAACCAAACAGGCTTAATTATTTTGTCACTGATCAAAGCACACTTTCATGCTGAGCCAATATGGTCTCTGAACAATGGATTTAAGCCAAAAATAGAAACCTTTTTTGCTGAGCCTGTTCAGGACAAAGAGAGGCTGTACAAGTTTTTCACGAGGGAGTAACAGCATCAAATGTGTGGTTTAGCTTACATTTTGTGTAAGGTTGACAAGAGATACTGCATGCAGTGAGATAATTTATGAAGTAAATCTAATAATTTATATGAAATATAAATAAAATATTCTATATTAAGGAAAAATGCCATGTGGAGCCTTGTTTTGTAACTGTTGATTAATTTATCCATTGTCATTTTGTCAATTTCCTAACCTATTTATTTGTTCAGTTTTTATTATTTCTTCCTTCTCCTTTTTACTCCTTTGTAGTAGAACTTATAGTTTATTTTAATTCCATAAGAAATTGTTTTTACTGTTTATATACTCAGTAAGATTTCAAGGTACTGGACTTCCCCTCTGGAAATTGGGTTAAATATTTTAATATCTACAGTCTTTTATATATGGCTTATTTCTTTAAGTCTTCTGATAGAACATTCTCATACTACATGAGCTGCCCTAGATTAAAACAGAGCTTACTTTGGGTATAACTCATTGATTAGTATTTTCTTATGGAAACAAATAAAATACATCCTTTTAAACAAATTCCCTACGATAATTTTCATTTTACTTGTCTGGAGAGAATGAAATATGTTTATTAATATTACCTCCATTTTTAATTATTTTTCTTTATTAAATATAAATCTGCATATATTCTAAAGAAAGGTTTACTATGTGTTTTAACTCTCAGATATAATTAATTAATTTTATTCCAATGCATTTTTCTTTCAGATAGTTTTGATGAAAGGGAGAGCAACTGCCTGCATACATTATTTTTTTCACTTGCAATGTTTAAAAAATGGAGGTGATAGAAAGATATTGTCTTACAAAAATATATCGCACAGAAAACTAGAACCAAATGCCCAAAGACTGTCAAACAAAAGCTGTAAATCAGAGGTTGAAAGTTTGATTTCACAATTTTCTAATATTTACCACTTCACAATCCATCACGAAGTTGTTGATCTAAAAAAACCTAGGATCAGGCATCTAACAGATTGCAGTTTTGTTCACAGTATTTCCATAGCAGTGAGTTTTCATTTTTCTACTTAAAGATTTCCAAATATTCATGCCTAATTATACTAGTACAGTACCATATCATTGATCAAATTTTTTTTCCCATAATCATTTTAATAATAACATCTAAATACTTCAATTTAAGCCTTATTCATTCTTTCCTCAACAAATTTTTCAGTGTCCTTGAATACAATAAGACGCAAATAGTCTGTTTCTTATGACACTTTCACCCACTAACTTTAGCATCATCAATGGATCTTGTATACAATATTTCTTTCTCTGGTATTTGCCTAATGGAAATTTCCTATTTCCATTGTTCCTTCTACATTCTACTTTAAGAAAGACCTGCTCTTCTCCATTATTTTTTTCAATTATTCATTTTTATAAGGAGGATCATGAATATTTATATTAGTCCACAGTTTATCCATAATTTGTATATCCATAATTTATCATAAACTGTTCAAAAATGAATATCGTTATTCATTTTGTTGTTCAAATTGTCCCAGATTTGGCCATTGAGATCTTCATGTTGGTGCTAGTGTCTTTTTTTATGACTTTACCATATTTTTGAGCACTTCATTAATTAGCATCCTGATGTTCTAGACTTACCTTGTAATTCACCTAACCTCACAAGATTTTTCCAAGGAGCCCTGATTTTTTTTTATTGGAAAATAGTATTTAGAAAGCAAGGTTTGGATGGTAGTTGTGCTCACTGCCATTAGATACTGTTCCTACATACGAACATGTACATCTATATATTTCTATGTCTACCCATTTGTGTGAGTGTGTGTGTGTGTGTGTGTGTGTGTGTGTAATCACATTGATAACTCTCATTCCAATCTATCACTACAGGGATCACTCTAGGCTTCCTCCTTTCCTTATTTGTAATTGTTTTCTCTAATAGTGTGAAACCTGACTGTCATGCACAATATTTTTACTTACTGTAGTGACACACGTAAGTAAAAATGAAGATGTTTCAGAATCACAAATTCTCCTGTAAGAAACAAATTTATTAACTAGAGTTAATAATCAACTATAGGGCTTCCCTGGTGGCGCAGTGGTTGAGAGTCCGCCTGCCGATGCAGGGGACATGGGTTCGTGCCCCGGTCTGGGAAGATCCCACATGCCGCCGCGGAGCGGCTGGGCCCATGAGCCATGGCCATTGAGCCTGCGCGTCCAGAGCCTGTGCTCCGCAACGGGAGAGGCCACATCAGTGAGAGGCCCACATATCACAAAAATAATAATAATAATAATAATAACTATATTTCAATAAAAATTTTTTGAAAAAAAGATTAATATGGAGTAAGACCAATAATTTGTCAAACCACTGACAGAACGAATTAGTACTCAGTTACAAAATATGTCAATTATGTCTTCAAATTAATGATTCCTAATAGTATTTTTAATTTAAATAAATATGTGAAGCAAAGGACTTTGAGCCTGTGATTACTTACACATCCTACTCATCTTTAAGAATTTAGCTGAAAAAAATTGGGATGAAAAAACAATAGAGAGATAAATAAATGTAGACACAGGCATACATCATTTTCTTGTGCTTTGCTTCATTGTGTTTTGCAGATACTGCTTTTTTTACAAATTGAAGCTTTGTGGCAACGCTGTGTCGGGCAAGTCAATTGGCACCATTTCTCCAACAGCATGTGCTGACTGCAAGTCTCTCACATTTTGGTAATTATCATAATATTTCAAACATTTTCGTTATTATTACTTTTGTTATGGTGAGCAGTGATCAGTGAGCTTTGATGATACTATTACAATTGTTTGGGGGCACCACCAATCACACCTATATAAAAT